>NC_084528.1:26392359-26731734 GCF_024500275.1 Phycodurus eques | reverse complement strand
GTAGACTGCTGATCTAACGCGATGTTGGTAAATCTGATTAGAGCACATGCAGACAGATACTGAGGTCCACGGACTGAGGTCCTCCTTCTAAAAAAAGTAACAACATTTCATTCAGGAAATTACCTTCATGCTCCCTTCTGCTTTAGTTAAGGTCCTATACTCTTAAGCCGTAGTAATTGCAGTAGTAATGCGTGCATTCTCAACAATGCCAACGACATTAGCACAAATACCTTAGGCTGCAGAATGATGAAAAAAAAATAAAAAAAATCCAAGTTTTAAATAATGTTCTTACAAAGCCATAGATCAGGTGATACTGATTGGCTATCTTTGAATAAACATGAATATGTGTTGAGGGTGGGTGTGGGTATTTGCACTGGTGATTCACAAGATGAATCCTTTAGGTATATTTTAAACACTCTAATTCCCTTAAGTGCCGCCTCTTTTCATTGCTCTCTTCCTACTCCTGCTGCACTCATTACTGCTGGAAATGATGCAGTACAATATATGCAAGCGAGAGGAGAGAGGCGAGGTGTGGGGGTCTGGCTCAGTGGGTGGGAGACACTGAGAGAAAAAGAGAGAAGGCAAAAATCATGGTGGTATCTGTTTTCGCCAGTCGCTCCCTCTGGCTCGCTTCCCTACTTGTCTCTGCTTATAAGCTGCTGAAGTATTACAGTTGGGCTGCATATTGCTTTCGCAGGCATGGTGCTTTAGAGTCAGATTCACTATTAGGATCCAGAAGTTGGGAAGAGTGCGTGAGTGAGGATACTCGTGTGTGTGTGTGTGTGTCTGATCCTCACGGGATCCCTGTCAAAACTAGACCTGCATGGTTGTAGATGACCACGACGTATCCCACTTGACATCCTCTGGGTTTCTCTCATGCTTTCCAGTAAATACGTGTCAGAAATGAAGTTCACAATACTGTTATTGCACCACTCTGTGGTCTCAATCCATCCATCATCCATCCATTTTTTACAGCGCTTGTTCAGGGAAGATGAGCAAGTGAACCACTACATTATCAGTGACAATTGAGATCTCTAGTACTCTTATTACAAAAAAATGCTTCAAATGAAATGTGTGTGCTTGTGTCATATTTTTTGCCCCCACGGTTTATCGCTGATTTTTTTGTTGTAGTTGTGGGATTTTGCAGTTTACAGGCAAGTCTGAATTTAGAGTTGCATGCCATCAGCGAAGCAGAGAGAATATGCTAGTAGTATGTCTCTGAGTATTGTTTTCAGCAGTTTTTTTTCCTGCTCTCTGTGTGTTAAAGTAGCAGTTGTTTGAAGGTTTATCATTACAGTAACCTCGATGCTGGCGGCACGGTGGACGACTGGTTAGAGCGTCAGCCTCACAGTTCTGAGGAGCGGGGTTCAATCCCCGGCCCCACCTGTGTGGAGTTTGGATGTTCTCCCCGTGCCTGCGTGGGTTTTCTCCAGGCACTCCGGTTTCCTCCCACATCCCACAAACATCCATTAATTGGCGACTCTAAAATTGCCCGTAGGTGTGACTGTGAGTGCGAATGGTTGTTTGTTTGTATGTGCCCTGCGATTGGCTGGCAACCAGTTCAGGGTGTACCCCGCCTCCTGCCCGATGATAGCTGAGATAGGCTCCAGCACGCCCGCGACCCTAGTGAGGAGAAGCGGCTCAGAAAATGGATGGATGGATAACCTCTATGCTAATTTCCGTTAGCTCGTCAGTTGCTTTTTACATTATATGTTAGCAGTAAGCTAGCGGACTTTCATTAGTATATGGTTTGGTTGAACATTTTGGTGTTTATTCCTCTTCTGTTTTATGTGAAGGTTTTACAGTAAACTTCTACACGAAGTGACGAATAAACAACTGAAGCAAGAATGCTTACCCTGTTATTTTAGAACTGTGTGAGAGAGTCTTCTCATTTCCACAAACCTTGAATCAAGGCAACTGGAGTCTTTGTTGAGGACTTTGCATCTTTAATCCAAAGGCTTCTTCAATTACAGTCTACAGAAAACTTACCCACACAAACCAGTCCCTGCTCTTTTACTCCCAATGCCCACTAAAACCCAAGCTAGGGGTTATAAGAACCCTCAAAAACAGGGCACAGAAGATCCCTATCACTGACAATAGAAGACAGAAGGAGCAAACACACATCAGGAAGGCTTTTACTAATTGTGGGTATCCCAACTGGGCCTTTGTCAAATCTGGCAAGAGAAGAAGGCCCACTAAACCCAAGCTAGAAGACAGAAACAGGAGGCGGAATGTGGTGCGCCCTTACGTTTCTGGTTTGTCAGAGGAACTCAAAAGGATTTTTTTCCCCCCGATGCATTTCAAACTGAACAATACACTCAGACAAAAGCTGGGCAAAATCCCCAGATGCAAACTCAGCAATGTTCTTTTTCATTGCAGTGTAGTTAGGAGTGCAATGTCCTCTACATCGGCGAGACCAAGAAATCCCTTCACAAATGCATGGCACAACGTGGGGGAGCAGTTTCTTTGCGTCTAGACTCAGCAGTTCGTTTGCATCTCAAAAAGATTTAACGGACATTGCTTTGAGGACGACAATATTCAGATTTCGACTTTGACTGCTGGTTTGAAAGAGCTGTGGAAAAAAAGACATCAATGTCCAACTAGAAAGGCTTTCTCTAAAGAGAGAACACATGCATATTAGGTTAATCAAAGACTTCGGATTTGTCCATAGGTGTCAGTGTGAGTGCGAATGCCTGTTTGTGTCTATGTGCCCTGTGATTGGCTGGCAACAAGTCCAGGACATACCCCGAACAGATGACAATGAAGAATGTCGAAATATTCGCTAAAACATTGCCTATACAGTATACTTTTTATGAGGGCCACAGTTTGAACATGAAACGGATTGATTCAATTTCCACCATTTCCTATGGGAAAATCTTTAATGATGAGTACAACATATAGGATCAGAGATATAGATGGTAAAATGAAATCAGCTGTAAGGGGAGCCTCTTGTGTGCACACATACAGATTGTGGGCAGTGAAATTAAGATTTACCACTCTATGTGCTGTCATTCATGTGTGAACATTAAGATTTATTGCTGTGTGTGTTTGTGTTAGTGCGCTCGAGTCAGCCCATTTGTGTGTACTCTCCTGCATGAGTGTTTCCATACTTGGAAACACTGATTGCTCAACTTCTGTGTGTGTGTGTGTGCGTGTGTGTGTGCGTGTGCGTGTGTGTGTTTGTTTGAGAGGGAACATACTGTATGTTCAGCCTGCCAACACGTTTGCTTGTGTGGGCACACATGCATTGGTGGCAATACAAAACTGTCACAAAGAGTTGCGTACAGTACGGCCACAACCATGCGCATATTGGGTTCTCACCGTGTAAAGAAGGGAAAGTGAAATATTCTGTCATCTAAATGTAAATGGAAGTTAAATTTACCGATGGGTTCTCTGCAAATGCCGGTGCCACAATTTATCAGGTGGTGTGTTTGTGTAAGGTAAGGAAGCTGTACATCGACCAAGAATGGGAAAGAATTCCACCTGCAAAGCTTTAACAATTAGTGTCCTCACTTCCCAAACTTTATTGAATGTTGTTCAAAGAAAAGGTGATGTAACACAGTGGTAAACATGACCCTGCCCCAGCTTTTTGGAACGTGTTGCAGCCATTAAATTCGAAGTTAATGATTATTTGCTAAAAACAATAAAGTTTATCAGTTTAAACATTAAATATCTTGTCTTTGTAGTGTATTCAATTAAATATAGGTCGAACATGATTTGCAAATCATTGTATTCTGTTTTTATTTATGTTTAACACAACGTCCCAACTTCATTGGAATTGGGGTTGAAGAAACCTTTAAAATTGTACACCCTTTGGATATACAACTTACTGTTCATACCTTATTTTTGCTATTTTGTGTGTGCGTACGTGTGTGTGCGTACGTGTGTGTATACATGCATGTGTTTCACCTCCATCACTCACATGCTTGTTTGCCTTTGTAAAGCCTCATTAAAAATGCTATGCCTGAGATCAAAAGGTACTGCCGTGACTGGGTGGTGGAAATCACATGAATATGTTTTTCTTGCTTGTGACTACAGATCGGGGGTTTGATACGGCGACTCTGACTATTTAGTGGAATACCGACGGAGCTCAGTAAATAATAGATGAGTCCTGCTTGTGATGCCTTTGGTCTGTCCCATTGGACACAAGGCAACAAACACGCTTTGTTCAGCTAATTTGAGTCAAACAAAAGAGAACACTCAAGAGTACGCTCATCTTTAGTTATTGTACTTCAAAGCAGCGATGCTTGAGATTAAATGTGGTTTTAGAGGGACCAGAGGTGCCCCCACCCACCCTGGTGCACAACGAGCGTGCAGCAGGTGCGACGATGAAAGCACGGGGAGCTATCATAGCGGTCATAGCTCATTTGGGGGAAGCCCTTATCTGGCCTGGCTGTATGCCCCTCAGAGCTCAGCAAGGATTCACGTTAAGTGATGCCTTGCAGGGTCATGGATGCAGTTAGAGTTATGCTTAGCAATCCAAACATTACTGAAGGCCATGTATGTCACATGAGAGAGAGCGAGATGGCCTCGAGGTCGTGTAAACAGTCCAAAGCATGATGACCAACCTGACATAAAGTTGTTTGTTAGCACACTAGGTTTGTGGACATAAGTTGATGGGACCAAACCATTTCTGATTCTGTTGCAGGGAAACCATCCGACACTGACTGAAATGACAAAATAACAAAATAAAATGAAAAGAAGATAAAACTGAAAAACATAATTTCCATATTTGTGTTTCTTTGATAGTCAGTTAGATAGGAGGCTACTTCATAGTTCATGTTGAATAATGGAAGTTGACGAGAGAGTACTTTTTTATTTTATTTTTTTACTCTGGTGCAGAGGGGATGGTTCCATTGTGACTCAAACAGCAAAAAGATCAAATACACCTGCAAACTCCACAGAGGAAGGCCAGAGCTAAGATTAGAACTCCTAACCTCGGAAATGTGAGGTAGACATGCAAACCATAATCCAAAGTGCTGCCTGCATATTATTTTGCATCTTTCCATTTCTTATAGTGCCTGTCCTCATTAGGTACAACGGCTGTGTGAAGAATCCAAACGCAGCAAACCAGACCTCACGAATAGTTGGTAATGACTTTTAATATCAACTTCGACAGGTCCAGATTCAAAGTTCAGATAAAGAGTTTCTGCAGGCTTAGGTGTTCGGAAGAGCTGGACAGGTAAGAGGCTCGACACTCAGGAATGCGCAGGTAGCAAGACAAACTCATAATGCGATGTTGATACAGCAGAATACCAAACAGCAATGGGGACAAGCAGACAGATAGCAGGAAGTGCTAAGGCAGAACTTGTGGTCAGAGATGGAACGCTCAGGTGGTTACCAGGAGAGCGACTAATCAGGAAGGTCACATCCAGGGAAGATCAGCAATGGGATGTTACTCCAGGAAGAGTGCTGTCAAGTCTTGCAGTAGAACATGAAGAACGATCTGGCAATGCGGGAGAGACGTAAATACAGTCGTGAGTTGATTGCTGATCTGGAGCACCTGCATGAGCTGGGAGTTGCTGTCTAGCAGAATGTAACTGTGAAGCCGATAAATTAGTTCATGCTTTTGTGACCTCGGGGCTGTATTATTGGATCTCCTTTGCCAACAGGTGCTCAATGTCTGCTCAATGTCTAAAGTGCCTTGGGATAACTTCTGTTGTGAATTGGCGCTTTATAAATAAAATTGACTTCACTTGTGGGGTGAGTGGGAAAAAAATGGAAGAGCACACAGGTGGACAAGGGACATTAGGGTCACGGGTAACCCGGAGCCTATACCAGCTGACTTTGGGTTGAAGGCCGGGTACACCCTGGACTGGTCTCCAACCAATCACAGGGCACACATCGACAAACCATTCATACTCACATTCACACGGATTTGAACCCCAGACCTCAGAACTGTGGGATTAGATCTGGTAACCATGAAACCCCCAACATTTTTAACCAATTTTGCACTTAAACTGGATTTTAAAACAAACCAGCCAACACATTTTCCGCTTGGTAGAGACAATAAGAAACTCTCTTTGCGTCATGACGATCACTATATCTAGCTTTGTGGTGTTGTTATTGTTGTTATTGTTGTTATATTATATATATATAAGCAGCAGCTGCTCTGTTCTTTTCATGTTTGCTTCTATTTTACTGCACACACAAATGTTTTCATGTCAGCAAAGAATCATATGGGCAGTGAATTAAGCACAGGCCAGACTGCAATGGTGCCAGTCTTCTTAGTGGCGGCAGACTCTGGAGCCAGAAAACCAGCGCAATGACCAGTCCGAGCCGCCTCTTTAATTGAATCAGTCTCAACTGCTTCCGAACAGGCTGCTTTCTGGACACTCTGTTCTCCTCTTGCTTCCATTCAATGTTTACTTCTGGTCTTACTGTTTGGACAAGCAAGCTACTTCAATGCACATTACATCTTCGCTCCGTGTGATTAATGTGCAAGTGTGTGCTGGTGTGTGTTTTAATGTGCATGGCGGAGACTATCAAGCAGGCCTTTAATTCAATCTGGTCGCCATGGTGACCTTTAATGATTTAGGGCTGACCTTAGCTCCCGAGCTCAATGTGCTATATGCTGCTCAATGCAGCGTCTGGGAGTGTGGTTGGTGTGTCTGCGTGTGTGTGTGTGTGTGTATGTTGCTGTGTGTGTACAGTATATAAATGTGTGTGAATGCACAAGCTTGCACATATGCCAATAAAATCCTGTTATGCATAGATATAGACGATAAGTGTCACAGTGTGACACGGTGCCACCTTGACTTTGCCTTTCACAGACGTGCGCACGCACGCACGCACACACGCGCGCACCTATTCCCACCTTTCTGTGTCCTTTTCTCTTTAACCTTCAGTTTGAATTTATTGAAGTAACCTTCACTCCCATAAACATCCAACCAGCCTCCTCTGTCTTTCTCATGCACACACACAAGCAAACACATTATTTATTGGATTCATAACTAGGAAACTCCTTTCTCTCTTTGTGTGCAGGATGAGAGTTGATGAAATGAAATTCTCCCACAGAGAGCTTTGCACTTACCTGGGATTTAGGAAAGCTCTCTCTCTCTCTCTCTCTCTCTCTCCATCTCCCCTTGTTCATGCACACACACACACACACACACACACACACACAGACCCTGCAACCAGAAGCCGCTGTACACTGACAGAGAGGAGAATTCGGAATAAGTGAGGGATTAGAAACAAGCTCCGTTAAGACGAATTTGGATCAAATTCGTTTGAGACGAATTTGATCCATGATTCACTCAGGAGTAAAAGGAGTACTTCCCTTGATAAAGTTGATGTATTGTACTTTAAGGTTCCACCACCAAGTCTCCTTCTTTCCTTTCCTACCAGAAGACACACCAAGTGCTCTCCTGCCTGTCTTTCAGATCACCTTGGCTGTCATGGTCCAGTCTTCTGTAATCTCACAGAGCCACAGAGAGCCCGTCTCACCTTTTTACGAAAACTGCACAACAGTCCTCCTTTCTCAGCGTCCACCACACTGTGCTCTGTTCTGCCTTTGTCTTCTTAGACCTTCCTCACCATCAGAGTCATCTTACACACTACCATCATATGCTGTCTAGCCACACTCTCCCCTACTCATCTTCAGATTACATCGTCTGCACAAGATGTAATTCACCTGGGTACTTCTACCTCTGTGTAGGTCACCCTATGTTCCTGCCTCTTCTGGAAGAAATTGTTCGCTACAGCCACTTCCATCCTTTTTCCAAAGTCCTCCACCATCTGGTCCTCCAAATTCCTCTCCTGGATGCCGAATTTACCCATCACTTCTTCATCACCCCTGTTTCCTTCACCAACGTTCCATTAAAATCTGCACCAATCACGACTCTCTCGCTCTCTGTCTGTGATGCTCTATTGCTACTTTGTCTGGCTCCATTCAGAATTTCTCTGTCTCTTCTCTTTCCCATCTTACCTGTGGGGGATAACCACAAATTGCATTAAACATAACAACCTCGATTTCGAGTTTCAGGCTCATCAGTCGATCTGACATTTCTTCACCTCCAGGACATTCTTAACTAACTCTTCCTTCAAGATAACCCCTACTCTATTTCTCTTCTCATTTACACCATTGTAAAATAATTTAAATCCTTCCCCTAAGCTTCTGGCCTAACTGCCTTTCCACCTGCTCTCCCGAACACACAAAATATCAACCTTTCTCCTAATCATCACGTCAACCAACTCCCTGTCCTGCACTTTCAGTTCTACGTTCTGTGCTTTCCTAAGAACCCGCTTTGAACCTCTCCTTCGTCGTCGACCCACAATAGTTGAATTTCCACCGCTGCCCCTGTAGGTTAACGCCGTCGATGGTAGTCGTTGTTAACCCGGGGCTGTGACAGATCCGGTATGAAATGATTTTTTTCTTTGGAAAAGTTTGAAGCCTGAATTTTTCCAGCAGCATATTTTTTTGTACCTTTGAAGATTGTTTGGGCAGTTTTGATTTCATTCAGATCAGGAAATTTTATTGCCTTGGACTGTATGAGCAGTTCATTACGCTGTTCATGAAAAGTAACATTATGGATTATTCTAATACCTTGTTTTTGAAGAATGCACAACTGTTGTAACGAACGTTTGTGTGTGTTTCCCCAGATCTCTGAACAGTAATTCAAATATGGTAATATTAATGAGCTACAAAGAATCTTTACTGATTTATGTTCCGGGAAGTACTTGGCTTTGGACAGGACTGAAATGCTTCTCGATAGTTGGATTTGTATGTGTTTTGTACGAGGATTCTAGCAAATCCTGTCGTCAATAACTACCCTTGGAAATTGGTTTTCATATAACCTCTCTAAATGTACACCCTATATCTGTATCTGGATGTGTTCAGATTCTTTTTTTTGTTCTTTTCAGATATCATGATTTTAGTTTTATTTACCTAAGTTTAGAGAATTTTTTCCCCCTCAAACCATTATCTGAATTTACTCATCTCAGTGGTCAGTGTGGACAAAAGATGCGGCAAATTATCATCAGAAACCAGCATCTTTTGTCATCTGAAAAAGGATACATTTCAAAGATTTTGATAAAATACTGGGGGCTAAGTGGTATGTATGTCTTACGTTATCTCCAATCACACGATTTAATATAGTCCATATGCTTTTAACATTACTTTTATTATTCTATAAAACTGCATTATAATATGCTTTTTCACACATTGTTATAATACTTATGAACTTAATTTTACATTTCTTATATTTATTTTCTGCTTCCTTAGTAACAAACTCTTTCTATAGTGTTTTTCTTTTTGTAAACATTTTGAGAGCTATTGATTATCTTTCTCTGCATTGTGGGTTAATTATTCATACCGAAATGCGCAGTCATAAATCGTCATACAATAATGACTGACTCACTGAAAGACTTACAATACTTTATTTTCAATAATATTCACAATGAAAAGTGAGAACTTTCAACTTTGTCTGTAGTCCGGACTGTGAGCTGGTTTGACGCGCTGCACGGCTGACGTCACGCAAGTGCTTCTCCCCTTTCAATCACCCGCAGCTTTGCTAGTTAAACAGTTGCGTAATCTTCTCGCTCTTCGCATCAAAATTATGATGGTGGGACCAATGGTGTGTGTGTGTGTGTGTGTGCGTGCGCGCGCGTGTTTGTATGCCCCCAATATCAAACCGCCACTCTCTTTCATGTTTATGTACATGCACGCATCCATCCATCCATCCATCAGTTAAGAGTCTTTAGAGAAATGTACTGAGAATGGTGTGCTTGTTTACGTTTCGGTACTATGTTGGCATGTCAAGTCTGCACTAAGTTGCTGATTTAAGGTAGCTTCAACTACACTAATATTTAAGTTATTGGTTCATGTTGATGACATCATTCTGTAACTTGTGTGGCGTACATTACCAAGTAATGGGTCAATGCTTTTTTTGGTACTGTGAATAAGTGATATTCCTGCCATTTGGCAGCTGCTGAAAGTAACTAAAAAGTTACTTTTTTCTAACTTACCTTATTTTCACGACCATAAGGCGCACTTCAAAGTCTTACATTTTCTCCGAAGCGGACAGGGGGCCTTATAATGGGCCGCGCCTTATGTGTGCACCGAGTTCCAACATCTAGAAATGTTGTTGTGTGATGAGCGCTCCGCTTGACTTTTTAAAAATGTATTATTATTATTATTATTTTTTTTTTAGCATTTCCTGTCGACCCTGCTTACACAGAGGAAAAGCGGACGTAACTGAGGACAAGGGAGGGTGCGTGAAGGAGGACGCTAAAGCCACGCCCCCGCGCCAGGGTGTTTTTTATTTTTTAATTTATTTTTAAAAATGTATTTATTTATTTCTTTCCCGCTTGACTGACTGGGAGCATTTCCGTGGTGTGCATTGTGCAAAACAACATCGGTTTGGCTAAGGGCCCCCGAAAATGTCACCTACGAAGAGACACGCTTACGAAGCACAGTTTAAACCTGCAAGCTATCAGTTACGCGGAAAAACATGGGAATCGAGCAGCTGCGAGAGAATTCAAGATCAACGAATCCATGGTTCGCAAGTTGGAGGAAGCAGGAAAACGAACTTCGCCAAGTCAAGAAGACAAAGCGGAGTTTCTGCGGCAAAAAAAAAGAACAACCAAACGCGGAAACAAGGCGAGGTGGCCCGGGTTGGAAGACCAACTCGAGCAATGGATTAATGAGCAAAGAAGCGTCTCAAGTCACCATTCGACTGAGTGCAATAACTCGGGGCTTGCCATCATTCCGGGAGGCTTGACGAACCTCGGGACATCCGTGCAAACAGGGCGTTCAAAGTGAAGTTGCGAGCGGCGTGTGAGCCATGGATGCCAGATGGCCAACACAGCTTCACTAAGACTAGGAGGCAACGCCGGGCGAGTTGCGCCACAATTTGTGAATGGAGTGTGGATGCTTGTTCGAGCTATCGCACGGCAACGAGACTGACTCGAACCTGGAGTGTTTGATTGAGAACTTGCCCAGCTGTTCATTTCGGATACAGAAGATGAGGACTTTGATGGATTTGTGGATGAGGATTGATCTAAAAATAACGTGAGTACATTGTTAAATACTTCAATAAAATATATATAAAATGCTCCCGCTGCCTTTTTAAAAACATTGTTTTAGCGTGCATGCATGCTACCGTATGTTTTAAGATAGCCTATGTTTTACCATGCCTGCGCCCAATAATACGATGCGCCTTATGTATGTGTTGAATACAGAAATAGACCCCGTAACTGAGACCCTATGGTCGTGAAAATACGGTAGTTACTTTTGAAATCAAGTAATCCGTAAAGTAGCTAAATTACTTTTAAGCTCAAGTAATCAGTCAAGTCACTCAGTCACTTTTTCAAGGTAACTGTGGCAACACTTGTTGTCTTTTTTTTGTATTTGCAGTTATTGACTATTAACACAGGTAAATGGTCAGCGATGTCATTTATTAATACAGTTAACACTTATTACAACTTTTGTGAAAATGTTGAGTTTATGTGGCGCAGTGTGATATGATTCGACGGGGTGTACTTTATTTCTCTGTTCTGTACGGTTATCTGTTTACTACTACATTTAGATGATATTTTTTATCTCCAAACAGAGCTCCACCCCTCCACCCCCATTCTTATTTTCTCTGTTTTTACAGATCATTTCATAACTTTCAGTGTTTGCAATATGTTCCACATATTTGCAATCAGCAATCCATTCTGTACCAGATATGTGATGAGTGGGTTGCTCTGATATGTGTTTACAGCCGTTGTAGTCCCCAGTGTGTCTTTTTCAACAACATCCCTCAGCACTCCCATCCAACTTGTGAGAAAAATGCAATTTCCAAGGTTCTGCCAAGCCCAAAACAATCACGCAATGTCCGAAAATTGAGTCTGAGAACACACACACACACACAATATCTCGCACACAAAAAAGAGGCGCATCATATTTTTGCTGTTCAAAGCAGAATGGCAGACGGGCAGAGGCTCTACTCCCTCATGCAAGTTGCTTTGGCTGTATTGAGAACACAGTGATGCATTGAGCCTCTGTATAACTGTGAAGATCCCTTTCATTTAATTGTGTGCTCTCATACTTTATCAATCTATCTTTAAAATTATCAACCGCTCGTGTACGGAATGCAGCAGGTTGCAGAGAAAGGGCAACGGAGAAATCCCATTTTGCCTTATCAATTGGCTTCTAGAAGTGCATGACAATGATTCAATCATTGAATCCTTCTCAAACATCTTTTCTGCTAATCGTGTTATTAAAAAAATAAAATAAAATAAAAGAGCACATTAGAAATATTAGATGTGCAGCCAAATGCAGTACTACAAACCTGCCTGTACAGTAGCTTTTACTGCAAGGATGACTCAAAGGAAAGCCACGTGACGTTTGTTGCAGATACATTTAACACTTAAAATAGTTTTACGACTGCCATGACCCACGAGCCACTGCACCTGTTCAAACCTGATACAGCACAAAAGGCCTATTTCGCTCATATTTTTATTCACGAACACAGGTTTTCAAAAAGGCTTTGACATCATTCACCTGAAAAATCAATGAAAGAACAGCAACCGTCTTGGATGTTCGGTAAAAGTTTCAATAGAGCAAAAATGTTATAATTTACCCAAGTTTACAACCTGCCCTGATGTAAAGATCCAAATTTTCCAAGTTTAGTTTAATGATGCGGTTGAATAATATTGCTTCTGACATTTAACAGTATTTTTTTCTGCTTGTGAGAGATGGCAAAAAAAAAAAAAGATTTATATGTAGATAAGAAGAATTCTTTTATTTTGCTATTGTAATTTGGTCCTCATGTAGTCACTTGCTGTCCTATTCATTGATGTCCTTTTGTTTAAGTTACTCATTCACTATAATATTCAGTTAAATGGATTGAATAGTACATCATTGTGAAAAACGACACTATAAAACTATGCACAGTAGGCTACACAATAAAACAATAGCGGTTGAATGATTAAATTATAATAATACATATGAATAATTTGGTTCAAAGACATTTTTCATTCAGAATGTCTGGCAAATGTTTCCACTTTCCAACACGATGACAAGAATCTTTTCACAATCTCCTCAATGTATTTTGCAAAATGCGCGTAGCTTTGTGTACGTATTTCCGCGTGCGTCAAAGTGTACGTGTGCCTGTTTACTGTAAGCTCTGATCTATAATTAATCATTGTCAGTGACCTAGAATTGCAGCGTTTTGTCTCTCAAATGTGAGCCTACTCAACCGTCTTTCCCTCGCTTCCCCTTTCTACCCCCTTTGGGAATTGTCTATTTTAGGATCCTGATGTTCTGTGACGGCTTTCACGCAATCCTCAACGGCACTGACATCGAGAGAGGCGCGAACAAGCACAACAATGCACCTATGCGAAGGAATATTTAAGATGACTAATATTAACATTCACTGGCAGTCCTCAGGACATGATAACTGTGTTTGGATGTATTGAAACATAACACAACAGGACAACAAAAGTCTTCCGGAAGGAATAAAGCATCTGCAACAGAAAACATTAGCATATGATACAATATGAGCCATCACAATATCTGTTTGTACATGCTCTATTCATGCCTTTGTGCATTCACACATAATATCTTCTTGTAAATTCTGTCATAACGTGTCAGCAAAATTTGCGGCAACTCCTGGGACGACGTCTGAAGCGCACAACGAGCGATGCAATTGAACGCAAGTGAACTGTCAGGCAACTAGTTGTCTTGAGTGGTAGACTGTTGGCAATTAGTTTTACCGTGACTCGGATTTTGAATTGCAGGTGAACAAAAATTCCGTTTCCGTTTATTGGGCAAGGTCCAGCCGGCCGCCGCCAGTAATTTGTTCACGTTTGTCTAATTCAGCAGTGTTCCGCCGTGTCGCTCGGTGTGTGTGTGTGGGGGGCCTAAGAGGCAGGTGTGTGAAGGGAGAAATGTGACGCACACACATACACACACACGTCTGTTCAAAAACCCACATTAGCTATACTTAAATTGTCAATCCATGGCAGAGCAAATCATCGACTAACTACACTCTTTGACATTCTTCCGGCTCTTTCTTGGAATCTCTTAGGCGACCTGGCAGTATACGTGACCATGGCAATGCCAGAGGGATTTGTGCTCGAAGTACCAAGCGAGTACACACACGCGCACACAAATGTCATTTTTACTTTACTTCACTTCACTTCAGGGCATATTAAGCTACAAACTTGCCAACACTTACATCACACATTGTCCATACATTTGGACATTTAACGTGCTCCTTTGAGAGAGCAACAAAGTGGCTTGCACATCTGCCTCACAGTCAGTGTCTGTAGGCCCGTATCTCACTTAACCTCAGCTGGGATAGGCTCCAGCTCACCAATGACCGTAATGAGGAGACTCGAGCATTTCTCCAACACGTTTTGTTCGTTAGTTTCCAGAATCAAATCACGTTAAGTAGTAAAATGAATTAAGCCCAACATGTCCGTCGAGACCAATTTGATTTTTTCCTTAATGTTCTCAATGTGCTGCATGCCAGCAGCATCTGCAGCACAGGATCCGCTCACTCTGCGAAAGTTGAAGGGCATTCGCAAGGGTATGCCAAGTAATTATGTATTTTCCTCCCCAGCAAGGCAATCACAAGGCCATGCCCGACCCCCGACAGGTGAAAAGTCACTGCTCTCAGTTTGCTCACATAGCAATTAACCTTCGCACACTGTAGGAAAAAGCACTCGCTCATACACACACACGCACACACACGCACACACACACACACACACACACACACACACACACACACACACACACATGCTCATCCCAATATCTCATACACATTTTTAAATTTCAATTGATGCGCATTTGAACTGGCACCCACTAGGTCAGTTGCAGCAAATGGACAAATGGACTTGTATTCCTCAAGAATGATTTGCTCATTGAAATAAAATTATTCAAAAGATGAAAAAAAGAAAACCCCCCAATAATCTTTGTATACTTTAAAAAGAAAGAGAGCCATATATGAAAGTTTGGGTGTGGGTGAAGTAATTTAATTCAAAATAAAGTAATGTAGTTCCATAAGTTAGCACCCATTATTTCTGTCATGTTGTAATGTTGGTCGACCTGACTGATTAGAATTACACGATCTGACGAGAACAGTGATTTCCAACCTTTATGGAGCCACGGAATGTCACGTACGTGGTTAGGGCGAGGGCGAGTAACGCAAGGCAAGAACATGGTGGACCCAATTGCAGGGAAGCAGGGAGGCAAGGCAGGAGTGCGGGAGTCTCAAAAGAATATTTAATCTTCAATGATAAATACAACTGGCGACTATGACATGGCAAAGACGTGACAACGACAATGAACCGACAAGAACTGAAAGAAACCAGGGAACTAAATACAAACCGATTGACGAGACAACCAGGAACAGCTGATTGGTCGACAAAGTAGACGAGAACAGGTGGACACAACAACCTAATGAGCACACTGAAAAACATGGAACACGGGAAAACATGGAACAAAACTAAACACAACCCAAACCAAAACACAGACCGTGACACGGAACATATTTTACAATTGGAAAATCTCACGGCAAATACCAACAAACAAAAATGTCACAAAAAGTGGATACATTAATTACTGTATGGACCTCCTGCCATCTAATACAAGACCAATCATTTGTTCTGTCTGTCACTATGCCTCACTGGCATAAATAGAGGAACAAAGCTACATTATTTATTGTAAATAGAATTTTTGGAGCAATTAGGTACACAGGTATATAGAGTACATGAAGAGGTCATTTAAATAGACACATTCCTCTATCATGTGATCGGATCGGTGATCCGTTATCGTTTTTTTTTTAAACTCGCTGATCGGTGATCGGCCCCAAAAATCCTGATCGTGTAAAGCCTAATATAAAGTAGTTCACAGTTGTGCACGCGTCACCATTCGCAATGTGATATTTATTCCTATTCCACCTTTAGCAAGTTTGCATGGACTGCTTTTCTCGAATGACATTGTGCCATGGTACACACACACACACACACACACACACACACACACATTCATGGCATGCATGCACGCACACGGACACTCACACACACGCAAAATGAATTTCTCATATGTGATATCTGCAAGCATCAATTATTTGCACCTTCAGAGAAATAAGTTTTCCTTTGAGAGCGACACTGCATATGCTTACTTTGTTGTTTTCTTCGGTATGCTGACACACACAGGCACACACACACACACACACACACCTACACACACACACACACACACACACTTCATATGAAAATAAACCAAAAAGAGAGGTTTGTCGCATTTAAACTTGCACTTAACCTCCTCCCACATTTGAAATCAACAATTGGAACGGTCCTAAATGAATGTGAACATTCACCACTGTGATTGATGTTGTGCTAGTGGAGGTATTTTAGTCCAGTGCCTTAAGTCAGTGCACCCCCAATCTTTTGTGTATGTGTCTCACATCTTTGTGTGTGCCTGTGAGGAAGACATCAAGCGCTGTCCTTTTTTTAAAATGTTAACTTAGAATTTAGCATGTAAGATTTACCAAATCCTTCATTTTATTGATGAACTTATCTGCTAAATGTTTGTTTCCTACTACCACGAGAATGTTGGCGACTGGTTTTACTCACATACATTCACATTTGTAAATCAAAGCGATGTCATACATAATAGAATCCCAAGGAATAGCAAACAGCAGTGCGTTGTTCTTTTTATTTTTTTTATTTTATTTTTTTACAGATATGAGAGATTAGCGTAGGAGACAATTAAATTTTATCTTTCCTATTACAAACCTACAATAACACGTCTTATCGGCTCTGGCGGGGTGAATGCGTGTGTTCTCTTCAGAGGAACACAAAACAAAGGAATGTAGAATGGGTCCGAGTTGCTGGATTGTTTTTTATTATGAAGAAATAACAACACTTGCGTGGCCATTGACTTCTCTGGTAAAGGTTTATAAGCGAAATAGTGGCCTCACCTTTGCTTGCTTGCAAGCCAATCACGGCGCATGTACCATAGAGAACAATTTGTATCAATGAACAATCTAATCTTTGATTAACTTCAAATGCAGGTTTTTGGAATGTGGGAGAAAACGGGAGTACCCGGGAAAAAAAAAAAAAAACATTTACAGAAAGAATTACAGAAAGACCCGACCCAAGGTGGAACACTGATCCTCTATTTTGCGTTTGTCATGATTAATGTTTTGTTGACTTTGTTTTGATTACATTTTGTTTTGTCATGTCATGTTTTTCCCCTCTGTCCCTTGTCAACGTTAAGGCTTCTTTAGACTCGCGCGGAGGGCGGCCGCGCTGACGTCACCGCGGCTATCCGGCACGTAGTTTGCCTTTACACTTGAGCGCAACCCACGCGCGCAATTTTGAAAATGTACTGCAGTTCGCCTCCAAGTCTGGGGTGTCGCTACGGCTGCTAATGGCTAGGACACCACGGGGTGGAGTTTCCTCTGCATTTTTTTGGCCATTTTCGGTAGCCGTTTTTAGAGCGTTTGCTTCCCTGCACTTGGGTTACCCAAACTTGGGTTACCACGAAAACCCAATCTTGACATTAAGACAACAACTATTCACGCTCACACTTTTAAGTTTTTAATTGGAATGTGGGAGGAAGCTGGAGTACACAGAGAAAACACACACACACACACACACGCGGGCATGAAAGAACATGCAAACTCCACACCGGAAAGGATCCGAGATTGGAACCCTGGATTCTTTTTACTGTCTGGCCCAAAGTATATTTCTAATGAAATAAAATGTTCTGTTTGGGAATGCATTCTTTAAATCGTCGCAAAGCCGTATATTGCGGTTATAGCCATTGTGAAAAGTGAACAAACGCGGAGCAAAATGGCGCAGTCAAAGCCTCAGTTCATGCTGCTGATCTGACAGGCCTGCTGGCACGTCATTTTTCACCAATCTGTGGTCCTCATTGGGACATTGTATCCCACAGGGCCCTTTTAATGAGATCAAATGCCATCCTCTCATTAGCAGATATACCCCTGTGCCTTGTTAACTTCAGAATGATAGGAGAATATGTGCATAGACGTTACAATTTCCCAAATCGCTATCAATCGGGAGCACCTATACTCTCTTTTTCTTCCTCCAACAGAAAGGAATCGTACCTGTGATGAGTCTGAGGTTCTCATTCGTGTCGCCTTGCACTTCTGTGTCAGCGCTTTCTCCCGGCGTCAGCTTTTTCACTCCGGCGAAGGTACGGCCGAGGAGATGGAGCGAAAAATCCTGTCGGCCCATTCAGCCTCGTAATGGGCTGACGATTACCCTGCAGTCACAGGGGGAGATGAGCGGTGTGGACGCTCGCCATTTGCAGAGCACAGCTGTTTGTCAAGGATATGATTATACAGAATGACACGGATACATGTGAGATTTTAATCTCTAATCTGTCAGCGCAGCAGCCAAAATGCTTTTGTTCACTTGCATTCATTCGGGGGTCAAAAGAATGTCAGGGGACGGAAGCGGTGGAAGTGAGAGGAGGCGAGCAGACAATCGTGGCCTCCTTCCACATGCGGCCATTGTCTGACAGTAGAACCTCCAAAGTCAAACGTTACGCTGGTCCGACCTCCAGTTTTCTTTTTGTTAAACATTTCTTAACTGTACAGGCAATGTTTTAAATCAGTCGTGAGCACTGAGCAACATTTATTACCTCAATTCAACGTTGTTTCATAAAATTGTGTTAATTTCTTCCCTTCTGTATAGTCTCTTCATTTCATAGCGTTTCTCTTGGCTGCTCTTGTTGAATTTATTTATTTTTGTCCGCTCAGATTGTCGCCTCTTTGTGCTGCCATGTCAATCTAATCTGCCCCAGGGTGTTCAGAATCACTCGTGCTGGCAGATGTAATTTAAACCAGGGGTGTCAGACTCATTGTAGCTCAGTTAATTTGATGTCAAAGATGGTCACTAAAATCTTACGATACCCGATATAATAATAAATAAGTTTTTTCCCTGTGGTTGAACGCAAAAATCAAATACATTACGAAAATCTTTATAATTGACTTTTTTAAAAAAATTGTATCATTTTAAAAAACAAACTTGAATATTTTGCTTCAGTTCTTCATCTTCATTGTATTTTAAGGTACAATTTGGAGCTGTATAATATTGCACTTTAAAAGACAGGAATTATAATCATTCCACTTTTTACAGGAGCATAAAAATTCTCAGAATTATCCTTAGTCCCCACCACCACAATGGTGGCACCGGTTTTGGCCTGCGGGCCGTATGTTTGAAACCCCTGATAGTAGTAATGGGACTGTGTCTTTATCCAGTCAGATGGTGTGATAATAAATATAATAATAAAATGATAATAAAATGTGATAATATGATGCGGCGACAAACCGCATTGTGCAAACTCAGGTGCGTTGAGTTTTTTTTTTACTTTCAAGTCTTTACTGTGTGAAAACTTTAAAGCCACAAACTGCTTAGACTGAGATAATTGTATTACAGCTGCAATTTGTGTTGGGTGATGGAAGGAACACTCGATGAAGTTTATTGAAGGTAAATCTTTATTCCGCTCCTGCCCACCTCTCTTTTCTGGCAGCTGAAATTCTCAGCTCAAAACAAAGAAATCGGCACTAATGCTGTTGAAGTGGAGAATGAGGCCGTCTGAACTCAGAGGTGCTGTGATACGCAGCATGTTCGCCTGTAAAGAAGACATATGCGCATTCTATGATGCTTTCCTATCAAAACCACAACATTTCAATACTACATATTAGGAAATCTTCAAGGTTTTTTTTTTTTTTTTTTTTTTTTTAACGTTCCAATTGCTTCTCCAGTTGACAAAAGAGAAATCACAGTCAACAGTTGTTCATAGGTATTATTTTCCCCCGGTCATGGATTTGCATAATCACTTGTTGCTATGCAGAACGTTCATTTAAAAAAGTGTTTGTTATGATGTTGTGGATAGAGCTATGCTTTATTAGTCCTGCGAGGGAAATTAAGCAAACCAGTAAATATGTCACTTTTCTGACAATTAGTGGGCAACATTTCCTGTAAAGTCCGACAATATTTCTTAGGGAAAAACCGGTATTATTACCTCAGTAAATCCAAGGTGAGCATTCCTCTTTCTTGCTCCATCTAGGTTGCAAACTCACCAGGACTATGATGAGTGAGAATACAAAAGTGCCTTTTCTTCTTAATCTTCATTTTTTTCACTTCCCTTTTCCTTAGAGGCAAAATGTGTATGTGATTAATAAACATTGTTAAATAATGCAAGAAGCCCAAACACACATACAAAATTTCCATAAAAAAAAAGAAAAAAAGAAAAAAGACCTAATGAAACAGCCAGTCTTGGCCATACAGACACACATTATACACGTGAACTCTCATGTTTTATTCACCTAATCAGCCGTTGAGGTGAATCGTGCAGAAATAAGAACCGCTTTCATCGAAAATTCTCCTTCAACCCATTGTGTATGTTCCATAATGAACATCCCATGTGTGTCTGCCAAGAAATCTGCTAATGGGATATTCATAGAATATTTGCAGGGATCCGTGTGGACTGCTCAATCCTGCGCTGTGGCGTTGCCAGTAAAGGTCACAAAGGAGACTTTTTGTCCGTTTAAGGTGCGCTTACGTGTCTTCTCCCATTACTGCAGGATGATGCGACATAGCAGCGGAGGAACTTCTCACAGGTGCAAATTCATTTTGACATTTCCAAAGTGGGAGCACGAGCATGTAAGACACAATCACCTCCCACAGCACATCCCTTTTTAAATGTCGCAAGATGTCTGCAGGTAAGCACAAAATACTCAGTTGGTTTAAAAACTCTCCCTGGATTTCTTGTGAAAACCCTCAGAGGAGTCACGGCTCAAAGAATATGCACATGTGTGTGCGTGGGTGCGTTTGTGTGTGCGTATGTGTGTGAGAGAGGGAGAATGTGAGCAAGAGAATAGTTTATGTATCCTTGGTCTTCTACACAAAGATATTGCTGTTTCTCTTCTGTTTATTGTTTATCAATTTTCTCAGTACAGAACCCTATTAAACCACACTTTATAGCATCAAACTCAAACGGATCACCATAGGAAGCAGGCATGTAATGACTGCAAGAGGCGGTAATTTTTCTCAATACAGTACTTCACTGTCGCTTTTGTTTTGACAATATGAATTTTCCTATACGTAAATGTCTGCCCCTAACCGTCAAATGTTATAATTAATACTGAGTAGTTAACCAAATTGCAAAATACTGAAAATGCAGTCTAATAATCCGTATAGTGCTATTTGAAGTAAATCCCTTAGTGTGTGTCTGGGCAACTTCTGAATTTCTGTTTCGGGATGTAGTGGAGTGAGCTGCTAATAATTGGCCATTCAACCAACCTCGTCAAACAGCAAATTCCGTTTTTCAGCAACTCAGCATAGCAACAAACTTGAGACACACAAAAAAAAAGAATGTAAGCAATTATGTCGCAGCTACGGCAACTTTTTAAACCATTGTCCAGAACCAAAAGTACAATAAAGAAATTTGAATGAAGTTAACATTATGGTGAAGTGAAGTTCGGGAGTCACAACTGACTTTAGATATCCGATGATTGTTTCAGTCTATATCGCGATACCTATCAATCAGGGCACACACAAAAAAAAACAAGAAAAGGGAGGATGAAGAAAGACAAAACCAAATCGTGGTAAGTGTGAAGGTGTATCAGCAAAGTAGTGATGGCAATTTGTCCGCGTCCCGTTGAGCCTCAAAGACGCTTACTGGGCAATATTATCTTACATTAGTCAAACAGCAGATGCACTTATAAACAAGTAAAGACAAAAAAAAAAAAAAAAAAAAAATCTATCTATATATATATATATATATATATACAGGACATTATATCTGTTTAAATTTGTTTACACAAAACAGGTGGTGAGCCACTATGCCCTTACTAGCCATTTGGCAAGAGGTTACAGTAGTCCTGGCTTGCCAATGACAACATTTTCTGGTGGAGACGAAATGCTTAATTAAACAAAATGTTCACTGGTTGCAGGAGTCAACAATAATAATGAATATTATGAGAATAACAAGCATTAAAAAAAAAAAAACAGGGTGAGAGGGAAAAGATGTTATTTAAAAACGGCATTAAGATGAAGAATCAGCAACATCGTTGTAAAATGTATTGCACACCGAGTTTTTAATCTACTATAGAGAATATTGCACAAGTGAAATATAAAAGTGTGTGTGTGCACAAAAGTGAACATTCTTATTTCTGTGGGCAAGAATAACATAGGGCGGTGCTCCTTTCAGCACCAAGGTTGTAAAAGTCTGGCACAAAAGAAGCTGCTCAGGGACTCCACAGTTTAATGCAGCAGGCGGGAAGTGTTTTCCATGATATACTGTATATTTTCTCATGCACTCGTCTTCATATGCTGTATTTTTCATTTGAAAACACCACTGAACTTCTATACTGTAATTTTGAAAAACAAAAGTTGCACAAAACATAACTGTTGACCCATCCGTGCAATGATGATGTGAAATAGCACAAATTCCTTCCTTTTTGTACCTTGACGGCAAGTGTATCCCATATGGAACATTATTTTGTCACCACTCACCTGAAGTGCGCAAACACGCACAAACCAGCTCACAACATTTCTTCGTTGCATCAAACTCTGTACTCCAGTCTTCCTCAGAGTGCTCACTCCGACTCTCACTTGTGGTTGCGCTGTTATCTTCCCACAGGAAGGCACGTCCTGTGAGATATATAGAGCAAGACAGCTGTTACATTTGACATACACGGCGATCTCCGCAGGGATCCTTTACTGAAGGTTGTCAGAGACTCATGACAACAATCTCAACCTGTTGGGGAATTCCGTGTTTTCTTCCGCTTATCCTGTTCAAGTTTTGGGTGAGCTTGAGTCTATCTATCTATCTATCTATCTATCTATCTATCTGTCTATCTGTCTATCTGTCTATCTGTCTATCTGTCTGTCTGTCTGTCTGTCTGTCTGTCTGTCTGTCTGTCTGTCTGTGAGTGAGTGAGTGAGTGAGTGAGTGAGTGAGTGAGTGAGTGAGTGACCCTTGAGACTTGAAGCAAAATACTGTAAGCCTCGTGTTTCAAGTTCAGTTAAGTTAGGACTTTTCATTTACAATAAGAGTGGCCTGAAAAGGAAATAACTGCACAAAAGAGATGAGATTTTTAGGAAAGAGTAAGTGAAGTAAAGGAAGATGGCCTTGAGGAAGAGGCATAAACGAGTCAAGTGAATGGATCTGCTATCTATCAGTTCTATTGGAACAGTGCTACAAGTGAACGAATGCCTTGAAGGTTAAACATTAAATGATTTCCCATTTTCCTGCGATTCCCCCCTCAGGTAGACATTAATGCTTTAGCTATGGACTTCAGTTTAAAAGCTCCTGAGGTAATGAGCTGCGTGCGTGCCATAAATTTAGCTTAGTATGCAAATGCAGTTTGTGATCTGAATGGAAGGAGCAAATAGTCCGTACAGTTGATGCAATGCAACACTATTGGGCCGCGATCGCCTGGCCCACTTTAGGGCACGCGTGCACGCACACACACACACACACACACACACACACACACATGGTCAAGTTAAGCAATGTGTTCACAAAAAATAGTTACATATGTGCCACGCTTTAATTTCTGCACCGTTGCATCTGTGTCGTGTCACAACTTTGCAAACGCGCTTGCCGTGGGGACACAAGTACAAAATTTGCACAAATTCTTTCCCCGGCCGCTCGTCTGGGAGAGTGGGTTTTGAAATGATAATGAATGTGCGGGCCCAGATCTCCAGCATGTCACAGTGTCGAGAGTGGAAGCGAGAGGGAATCGAAGAAGGCGGCCTTTGGAAAGAAGAAAAATTCCTTTTTGCCAAATGGGAAAATTGATTTCGGCCTGAGCTATATTCACATAAACCACAAGTGACAATATAAAAAAAAAAGGAACCAAAATTGACTCACGGGCCACAACATTACGTATAGCCTCACGATCTAATCAAATCCAATACCAGAGTTTTGTGAAAAAAGTCTTTTTTAAAATGCTCTCTTTTGATTCAACTATACACATGAGAATTTCGAAATATTGAAAATGCTTTTCAGTAGAACACAATGAAAAAAACCACCACCACATTAATAAAAACATTAACTCAAAGACCTCTCTGTCAGGGTCTAAAAAGTATAATTAACCACAGAGGGAGTTTATACATTATTTTTTTAATATGAAAGGATCTGTCTATAATTTTTGATCAAGCTGTAACTTTTATAACGACTGGGGGATCTTCTACGGATGTTCCCACAATCCAGAAATCTTCATATTCATAAAAATGCACATAATTTAAAATGCATTACATATTACAAATGTAATCCATATTATTGATTGCTGTACCATGTTATTTATACTGCGATTGGCTGGCAACCAGTTCAGGCTGTACCCAGCTGGAATAGGCTCCAGCACACTGTAGATGCTATTTGTTAGCCTATCTATGGTGTTTCCCATCATGTGTTAGCATTTAGCTAGCGAACTTCAAGACAGTTATATGGTTGTTTTAAATACACATTGGAAGCCGTCACCTTATCGTGGTGGAAGGGTTTGTGTGTCCCAATGATACTAGGAGCTAAGTTGTCTGGGGCTTCGCGCCCCTGGTAGGGTCACCCATGGCAATCAGGTCCTAGGTGAGGGACCATACAAAGTACGGCTAAAAGACCCCTACGATGAAAACTATTAATGGCTCTAGGTTTCCCTTGCCCGGACGCTGGTCACCGGGGCCCCCCTCTGGAGCCAGGCCTGGAGGTGGGGCACCCATGGGGCCCGGGCGGGCACAGCCTGAAAGGGTAACGTGGGTCCCACTTCCCATGGGCTCACCACCTGCGGGAGGGGCCATAGTGGTCGGGTGCACTGCGACCTGGGCGGTGGTCCATAACCAACGCCACGTTCAAGCATAAGGGAATTTCAAGGCGCACCCGAGGCTTGGAGGGGGTCCGGTTTGGTGGCCTCTGTATTGTATCTCTGCTTTTTCCAGATGATGTGGTTCTGTTGGCTTCATCAAGCCGTGACCTCCAACTCTCACTGGAGCAGTTCGCAGCTGAGTGTGAAGCGGCTGGGATGAGAATCAGCACCTCCAAATCTGAGACCTACTACTGGCCCCGCGACCCGACCTTGGATAAGCGGTAGAAAATGAATGGATGGATGCAAATACGCATTGTATAATTCATTTTGTTTTGTGTTTAGTTTGACAGTAAACTTCATTTGGGTGGTCACAATTTGACATGATTTTCACTGACATGATAAAGCACTCATATCTAAAACATTTTGGCTCGTAAGTCAAAAAAAGGCAAAAAAAAATATCTGACAATGACCAAGTCCTCCTCGCATACTGCGGTGATGTGACACATCGGTGAATCATCGTGTGAGTCAGAAAGTAAGAAAGGTCTTCAAAGTATGCATCAATGTGTTAAATTACATTTTATGGATCAAAAGTACTATTGGTATGGGTACTCGGTATCTGTGAGTACTCGTTTGAATACTCGTACGGGTATCAAACATCCCTAGTCAAAACTATCAATGTTTTATGAAAGATGACAAATAAAATTGACTTTTACTAACATGCAGATGCACTGGCACCCAAGCAAAAGCACTACTTACTTTCTTGAATCTTCTCTCAATCACTGAACCTCATTTTCTGTGATGTATTTGCAGAGGGGTGAAGCCTGGCTTCTTGGCCATCTTGGAAATGGGAGTTGGCCCAGTTTTGACTCAGATGAATCAGGAAAAGTGCCGATTGAATGTCAAAAATGGAACTAAGATTTCAATTGACCAAGTATTCATATGAAATCATTTTCTCTCCATTTCTGCCCAAGACGTAAAAATGACAAAAATGGAGTTAGCCCACTCTAGTTCTCAGTAGCTCATTTGACACTCATTTGACATAACAGATGTCTGACTTAACTCTCATTTAACGTAACGGACGTCTTTATCTATGTTTAATGTTATCTGATAATGTTGTAGGATATGTTGAGTGATTCGCACATTTCGCAGATGACAAATCATGAATCAAAACCTTGGCAGAGGTTTCTGCTCTCTGAGTTATCCTCTTATCTTTGCAATGGCAGAATTATTGATACAGCTCTTGTTTTGAATGAGATAGTGAGGATCTACCATTGATTGTATAGATCTAAAGATTGACGACGACGTTTCCATCCCATCTGATTTACTGTTCAAAGTCCGGTGAAATAAAACGATCCCTGTCTCGTTGCACAAGTGTCAATTCATTCAACTTAGACACATAAATTACAGGGTGGAGAGAAAATGAGATAATACACTTACACACATTCCAACACACGTGACGGAAGATGTTGATCAGTGGTGTAATAAACCTCACCTGGCTCAACCTTTATCACAAAGCCATAATACACAACGAGATTGTCACATGTTGCTGTACACCTCAAGACCAGGAGGACTAAGGCGGTCTGCAGGTTGCACAGCTACACGATATAACAACACAGCAGACGGCGCTGACATTCCAAAGAGCGCTTCAACATGACTGTGGCAAGCGGCGTAAGAGAAGACGCCAAGTTAGAGAGCGTGTCCCTGCATCCTCTCGGAGGAAGAGGAGCAGCAGCGGCCGTCCCCCAAGAACAGGAGCCGCTGTGCATCTTCGGGACGGGAGATTTGGGACGCTCCCTGGGCCTGCGCCTGCTGCAGACCGGCTGCAGGGTGGTGTACGGCAGCCGCGGACCTCACAGCTGCGGCCCTTTGCCTCAAGGAGCTCAGGTGAATCGCGCGCCGCGATCGGCAAGAATGGATGATTGTGCAAGTCGACGGTGATTTAACATGGCGAATGTTTGTGGCGCGCAGGTGATGAGCCATGAGGCGGCAGCCAAGCCAGCTCGACTCATCTTCATTTGCGTTCACAGAGAGCATTACGCATTCATGGACACACTGGCACCTTATCTGGAAGGAAAGGTAAATTGATGGCTGATGTGTTCTGCAATGATGCCACACACCTAATATTGACTTAACGGCTGTAGAGCGCATTTTAATTTTACATAAAACAATATGAACAATTTGCAGCTCCTTCAATGTATGCTGAAGCAGCATATGGTGTTACATCATCCTTATTGAACCAAGCCACATATTTTACAGTTAAAAAAAATCTCACAGCACACCACCAAATATAAATGTCATAAACATTATAGGCTGAAAATAAAAAAGACGATCTTTTTCTCAGTTTTACTCATGTTAACTGTACTTTCTGCCATCTGGAAGTGGAAGAGCATTTAGTAATTGTCTGCCTGTCACTATCCATCGCTGGCACAGATAGACGAACAAAAATACATTATTTGTAGTAAATACATTTTATTTTTTGAACTGATTAAAAGGAATTGGATAATTTCACATCTAATAATCTCTCATGGCTCATTAATGCGCCATAGCAAATTGGTTCCAAATGACTGGCATATACAGTATGATGCAAGCAAATTATGTGACGTAGATTTAGATACAATACAAAAAAAACAAAACAAAAATACAACACCAAAGAAAATATTCAAACTTTCCGTAAAGACAATGCTTCTCCGTTTTTAGAGGTATTGATTTAATGTTCCCTAATGTGGCTGTCATCATACTGATACGAGTTACTAATATCATGGTAACGGTTACCTTATTTATGATGATGTCCCCCAATGTATAGTTTAGTCAAATTAAAAAGTAAAGATCACACGGACATATTGGAAATATTGCTGTGAAACTGTCATGATTTTATATCATTCACGTTTATCACGTCCATTTTGTACCTGTAATCAGAGCACTGTGTGTATTATATTGTACTTTTACTAAAAGCTTTTGTGAACTCACGCAGTCCTCTGTGCATCTGCAAGACTCGTGTGAAGTTTGACATAAGTGAATTTGGCATCCAAGCTAATTTGCGTTGATTTGCGAGCTTTTGCTTTTGTTCTCACTTCCATCTAAACCGAGCCCGTAGCTGCCAACTCTGTATCCTCGAAGGATGCTAATTGAATAAAATAAATGAACCTGTATTCTGTCTTAGAATAGCAGCCTCAAGGTTTGATAAAAGGAAGGTTTTTTTGTCCTTCGCAGGTGTTGGTGGATCTCAGTAATAACCTGAAGAAAGACATGTACCCAGAAGCTAACGCTGTCTACTTGCAGAGGTAACAGACTCTCGTCGAGTCTTATGTGAATATTTTGAAAAACCGCTTCCACTATCTAATAGTTTCTGTCTGACAAATATAATAGCTTACCTCTTGTTTGGCTTTATCATTGTTTTATGGCTATGGCTATGGCTATATTATGGCTATGAGAATCATTTTTCAAATTGCCCTGTCAAAATAAAGACATCATTTTAATGAGTGGAAGTCAAAATTCCCACACAAACCTAAATGCAACTCTCACGCTGCCATATTGTGTCAATGCAATACCATATTCTTGATAAATATTTGTTAAAAACACTTTTGGTTGAAGATGGAACCCCCCCCCCCCCCTCCCCTCCCCCAACAAAAAAAGAGATGATTTCAGTACATCTAGTTCCCAAACCTTTGTGCAGTCATTGCGTATGACTTTTCATACACACTTTTCATAATTGTATTACATTTTTCAGTGTGGCCCTCATAACCCTTATGTTCCATCTATCTCCATCTATCATCTCTATCTATATTCTCTCCTTTTGTGTGTGTTGAATAACTGTATCAAACGTTGAAAGTTTCCTCTTGGAGGAAAAAACATATTTCAGGGCGGAAGTGTCCGGAAAGCCCACTTAGAATGCGAGACATCAAAAGGTTGAGTTTCGATTTAGTCAAGTGCAGACATTGATTTGTGACATTCAGACCCCTCTAGTTCAGTTCCCCCCCCCCCCCCCCCACCCCCTCCACCTTCTCTCATTTTGAGAGGGGTGTTGAAAAATGTCAGCTAAAGAAATCTTTGTTGTGTGTTCTCCAGACTGGTCCCTGGAGGAACTGTGGTGAAAGGCCTTAACACACTGTCTGCCTGGGCTCTGCAGAACGGTCTTCTGACAGGAAAACAGGTGAGTGGGGAAAGAGGAAAAAAAAACATGAAAGATGTGAGCTGAATGGGTGAAAACCGGAAGGAGCATGCGGGAAAACAGTGCCACTGAAGCTTTTGTAAAGGGGAGGGACTGCAAGGTCAATTCTGAAACATCCATCCATCCATCCATTTTCTGAGCCGCTTCTCCTCACTAGGGTCGCGGGCGCGCTGGAGCCTATCCCAGCTATCATCGGGCAGGAGGCAGACATATTAGAACATAATATTAAATAGTTGTTTAATATTTCCGGTACAATCTGTTTTTATGAATCACAGATTTCTCATACACAGTAGTACTCACCAATCAGGAGAAAAGCGCTTGTCGGGTGCAACGGCTTATTGATTCCGTCTGCGTTGGTGCACGTGATTGATTTTTCCATGTTTCCATATCAATGTTGGAGAAAACCAGGGCAGTACTTGTAAAAACACACAAGCTAACATACTTTATGATGTTACAAAGTTGAAAGAGCAGTGTTTATTGCAGCTTCCGCTTCGCAGCTACAAAGGGAAAATCAAACATGTGGTAAGCTCTGGAGACTAAACCTGAATCTGCCTCAAATCCTCGGCAACACAAACAAGCCGCATGCACACGTGCAAACACACACACATCCACAAATATCCTTTCACATGCTGATACCTCTGCAGTGCTCCATTTTCGTTGGGGGGCGGTAAAGTGTGAACAACAGTATCCCTACACCAGTACATGTGTATAACTGTGTATAATTAATCCTGGAATATTCATAAAACAATTTACAACCCAACTTTTCCTATAGGAATGAATAGAAATAGAAGCAATCTGTTCCAGGGTCACACTGTTGCCATCATAAGAACTATCAACTGTACCGGGAAAGTTTTAAGTAATATGTTAACATTCTTAAAGTCTCTATAAAGTGAAATCATTGATTTGTTTCGAAGTATATTATACAACTTTGACGATAGTATACATTGTACTGAATTCTGGAGATATAGTTTTTTTGGGAGGCGGCTAAAATGGCTCCCAGTGATGCACTTGGGCGCCCGGCATGAGCCGCCCCTCCCCCGACCCGCTCATAAAAGAATTAGAACTTGAACTTGCAATAAAAACTTTAGCTGCCCAGAGACGTAACTGAGCGATCGGTCGCACGTCACATTACGTCCCCAGCAATGAGAGGAAACTGGCTTGTGTGCTTATTTCATTATTGTAGTCAATAGCAAGTATTCAATTTTGGAAGTTAAGCTCCTAATGTGACTTTACAATGTGTAAGCTACCATCGTTTTCATAGCGCATGTAAGAGGCTTTAACTATCCCACAGTGGAAAAGTAAATCAAGCATTGAATAAAACTGAAATAAAATCAAAACAAGAAGTGCACAATGTAATGTTTTTTTTTTTTTGCATTTTGAACTGTCAAACAAAGGACATTACAGCTTGTGCCTGAGAGGTGAGTCTCTTCACATAAAAACCAAATGCAGCTGACGTTGTGGTATACGTACATTCCATTATTCATGATGATAAAACACAAAACAATAAAGAAGGAGCAAAACACACTAGATGCTCAATGATGGAGATATGCTACATCCCTTGGAATATTGGAATATCACATCACTAGTGCCATGTCAGGTATTGTTTTACTGGCATATTCTTCCATAAATGACCAATCAAAATCTAAATCATGCCACTTTAGTGTACTCTAGTGTAACACTTTCACTTTACCAGACATTATGATTGTACGAAAAACAAACAGTCTAGGCTACTGTATCTACTTACATTATGTATACAATAGAAGATGACTTTTTATTGCCATGAACACGGACGCATTTTCACTCATTCGGTTTTCACACTCACAGCCGTGAACACAGCAAACACACACTGTTGTGACACACACTGGAGCAGGGGACAGCTCATGTTGCACCCAGGGAGCACTTCAGGCTTTTAGTGTCTTGCTCAAGGACACCATAAACTCGTGTTGGAGGTGCATGAGCCATTGCCGCATTCTGTCCACTAAATGGACAAAATGTTGGGGCGGGAGGGTTAATTGCATTGTATTTAATTGTTCTGCCTGGCACTAAAAGTCAATGGCATCTATTTATTTTTATTTATTTGTTAGTGGTAGAAAATGAATAATATTAATAATGCTCATTTGTTGCAAGGTGTGATTCATCGACAATCAATTCCATACTATCGACATCCAATTAATCATCTTAAGAACAATTAATCGATTATTATGCTTATATGTACAAAGTACAGTACATCTGCACACTTTTAAGAGGGAGTGATAGTAGCTTTCTTTCATTTTTTTTTGTGGTTGTGTCACATTTACATTCAGATGGAGATTTAGTCTGTCGGCTGTCCCCTGCTGTTATGCTGCAGTAATGTAAGTAGACATGGCTGGCTGCCCGGTCCACTTACACACACCTGGAGGAAACTGCTCAGTTGACTTGGCTGTCAACCTGGCCTCTCCCTCTCCTTCTCCTCCACCAGCTCTCTAACACATACACACACACACACACACACACACACACACACACACTTCCCCTCTTCATATACCAACATCTTAATCACCTTATCGCGGAGCAGCAGGTTTGATTATAAACTCCACCATGGCGAGATGTAGAATTTGACTTCGAAATTGAGTGGCACACATACTGTATGTACAATCCCAATTCCAATGAAGTTGGAACGTTGTGTTAAACACAAATAAAAACAGAATACAATGATTTGCAAATCATGTTCAACCTATATTTAATTGAATACACTACAAAGACAAGATATTTAATGGTCAAACTGATCAACTTGATTGTTTTTAGAAAAGAATCATTAATTTAGAATTTTATGGCTGCAACACGTTCCAAAAAAGATGGGACAGGGTCATGTTTACCACTGTGTTACATCACCTTTTCTTTTAACAACATTCAATAAACGCTAGCGAACTGAGGGCACTAATTGTTGAAGCTTTGTAGGTGGAATTCTTTCCCATTCTTGCTTGATGTACAGCTTCAGCTGTTCAACAGTCCGGGGTCTCCGTTGTCGTATTTTATTATTCATAATGCGGCACACATTTTCAGTGGGAGACAGGTCTGCACTGCAGGCAGGCGAGTCTAGTACCTGCACTCTTTTACTACTAAGCCACGCTGTTGTAACACGTGCAGAATGTGGTTTGGCGTTGTCTTGCTAAAATAAGACAGGGGCGTCCTTGAAAAAGACGTTGCTTGGATGGCAGCATATGTTTCTCCAAAACCTGTATGTACCTTTCAGCATTAATGGTGCCTTCACATATTTGTAAGTTACCATGCCATTGGGACTAACACAGCCACATACCATCACAGATGCTGGCTTTTGAACTTTGCGTCCATAACAGTCCAGATGGTTCTTTTCCTCTTTGGCCCGGAGGACACGACGTCCACAATTTCCAAAAGCAATTTGAAATGTGGACTCGTTGGACCACAGAACACTTTTCCACTTTGCATCAGTCCATCTTAGATGAGCTCGGGCCCAGAGAAGCCAGCGGCGTTTCTGGGTGTTGTTGATAAATGGCTTTTGCTTTGCATAGTAGAGTTTCAAGTTGCACTTACAGATGTAGCGCTGAACTGTATTTACTGACATTGATTTTCTGAATTGTTCCTGAGCCCATGTGGTGAGATCCTTTACACATTGATGTTGGTTTTTGATGCAGTGCTTCCTGAGGGATCGAAGGTCACGGGCATTCAATGTTGATTCTCGGCCTTGCCGCTTACATGCAGGGAAGCTCCTTTTATACACAATCATGCAAGAGTTTCCTCTCCAACTTCAGGATACAACATATATATCTGCACACAAGCCTTGACGCCAGAGTGCATCTGGATGTCATGTTCAGACAGCAGCTTGTGACTCGTGAGTGAAATCTTTTAATTATCAACAACAGTGCTGGAAAACAACAGACAGAGTTCAACATGAAAACACTTATATTTCTACTGACTTTGGAAGGGGGTGTTTTAAGAAAAGATGCTGCTCGCAGATACATTTGGATCAGCCCCATTGTGAATGTTTTTAAGTCCAGGTTAGTCTCATGCTTTTTAGCGCAGTTCCACTTTTAAATATTTCTTGCACTGTACGCTGTTTTAATTGTACTTTTATTTTTCTCTTTGTTTTAAATGTTTACAAGCTGTTTCTTTTTCTTTGTTTCTAAATGCTTTTAATCATGTAAGCACATTGATTTACCTTGCGTACGAAATGCACTATATAAATACATTTGCTTTGCTTATACTACTGGAGACATAAAAAGCTATTACTTTGATGGGCAGATGTTGTTTTCTAAACATATTAGAACAACATATCTAACTGAAGTAGTTGTGTTATTATTGGTAGCCAACATCAAAAGTACTCTGAGTCACTCTGATCTACGCCTCCAAAAAAAAAAAAAAAAAAAATCCTGAACAAGTAAGCGGTAAACTGTTCTGTGTTGTATTGGAAAACAATTTTACTGTTTAAAAGACACAATTCAATATTTCCATTCATCAATTTGAAGAGCCCTCGAAGTGGGTTAAGATGTTCTTTCCATTACAACAATTTAACAAGCTATTATTTCCTTTTTTGTACATTTCTAAAATCGAATCTACCATTCAGGTCTACGTATGTGGGAACAGTGCTGAGGCAAAGCAGGCTGTAGCCGAGGTGGCCACCAAGTTGGGCCTCAACGTTTTGGACAGGGGGTCTCTGTCGGCAGCCCAAGAACTGGAGGACTTCCCCCTGCAGCTGTTCCCCGAGTGGAAGCTGCCTCTCCGCATTGCCGTCGGCCTCGCCGCCTTCTTCTATTTCTATCTGCTCATCAGAGACGTCATCTACCCCTACGTGGAGCAGGGCAAAGACATCTCCTACAGAATCATGGTGTCCCTGGCCAACAAGGTGAAGACTTGATGACACTTTTCTTGGAGAAAATTTCTTTCAAAATATATACAGTAGCCCCTCATTTATCAAAGGGGATTAGGTTCTGGACCACCCCCACAATAGGCAAAATTTGCAAAGTAGTAACTTTTCTTATTTATCCATACTTTAAACCTCGATGAACCCTTCTCAGACTTGAAGTTAGAATGATATCACTTTTGCGATGCAAAGCAACACTTGTGAAAGATACATTGGAAAGAGGCCTTTGCTAACCAACGACAAATTCGGGTGGAATCACCCTTGTTAATATTCTTTTCAGTTGTAACAATGGCTGTGGAGGCACCTGAAGGCCAAACGTGGATGTGTTTGTTTGTTATTTGTTAGACGCTCAATTATTGAATCTCTTCGGAAGGGATGAAAGGACAAATTGTCTCCCACATTGTATGTGGGAGACGACCAGAACAGCCCAGTTACGATTGAGTCAATGAATACAATGAACTGGATGAGTGAGCAGGTCACTGTATGGTAACATTTTGTAATGCTTTCACCATAGTGGAGGTTTTAGAAAAGTCTGTTTTTGTTTTTGCTTGTTGAAACGAAAATGGGCTGGGTTTATTTGAAAAACGGAATATTGTATTGTATATATTTCTTACCATGATCAGGAGAAACAATACCTTTTTAAAGAAACAGAAATATGGGTATGTGTGGACATAGCCTGAGTCCACTCTGATGTTATGTTTTTAAATGTTTTTATTTTTTTAATTTTTTTTCTACCGATCTTCAGGTGTTTCCCATCGTGTCGCTTGTCATGCTGTCGCTGTGTTACCTGCCCGGTGTTATAGCCGCCTTCTTTCAGCTCTACAGAGGCACTAAGTACAAGTAAGGTATCAAATCATTTGAAAGAAACTATTTGCCACACAATGTCAAATGTACATTTCTTAAAGTTCCATCTCATTTGTTATTTGTCAGGCGATTTCCTAACTGGCTGGACCGTTGGATGCTGTGTCGGAAGCAAATGGGCCTGGTTGCTTTGGGCTTTGCCTTTCTCCACGCCATCTATACATTCATTATTCCTATTCGCTACTCTGTCAGACATAAGCTCATCTCCCGAGTGGTGGACGAGGTACAGTGTTTTTTAATTTTTTTTTTTTTTTTTACGCAGGACTGCACAAGTCGATCTGTGCAAGATGTCCGTCATCGTTAAAAGCGCTTCTCCATCTCTCGCTTCCCTTAGATGAAGAACAACAAAACCACGCCATTTGACTTGAATTATACAGAAGCATGGGGAACGGACTCGTTCTACATGCTGGGCATCCTGGGTTTCTTTCTTTACGTTCTACTCGGCCTGACGTCGCTGCCTTCTGTGGGAGGCTCCCTCAGCTAGAGGGAGTTCAGCTTCATTCAGGTCAGAGCACACTTGCACATCTTTTATGGGAATGGGGGGATGGGGTTGGGTGAGCTTGTTTTTATTTACCATGGGGTGCTGTCCAAGGCAAAACACATGTAGCTGCACATATTACTTTTTGTTTTTTAACTCTCCAAATGTAGAAAGGAATGTACATGTTTTTTATTTGACAGGGACAAAAAGAACACTTTATAGTACCGGCCACTGCCTATTCATAATAAAAGTATAATAAAGTGCATAATAGAGGCAACTCGTTCTAACATAAACAGTGGGAACCTTTAGCTTGGTCTACATGTGGCAGTTTTTAAAGACATCCCAGACTTCCACGGATAGCTGTTCATTACATACTATATGATACAGCATGGGCTGGAAGCATGTGAATCCTAAAAGTAAAATGAAGTGTATAATGGAGAAAACTCATTATAATAGAAACAGTGGGAATCTTGAGCTTGCTCTACATGAGGTGAAGCCGTTTTGAAGACATGACAGAGTTACACGTTGCTTAGCTGATCATTACATATGATGTAGTGTGGGCTTGAAGCATTTGAATCAATATCATGATTCATTTGAAATGTAAGTTTTCTGATACTATTTTAAAATATGCCTTGTATTGAATATACCTTTCTTTCTAGAATTGTACATATTTTCAAGCTTAACTTATGGACATGGCTTTTTTTGTGATCATATTTGATAATATAACCGAGGTTGTTGTTATAATGGACCCGACAGGCCTGACTATTTGACTATTTGAAGAAAAAAAAAAAAAAAAACCTACAATGGGAAAAATGCTATGATATTGTCTCATATTCTTCTTATGAAATATATTTTGTCTGAAAACTGGAAAACCTCAACTTTATTGGGAACGCATTGGAATATTTGGAAAAAAGTTTCAACTGTAGAATGTTATATATTACTGTGGAAGTATATTTTCATTATTGACAAAAACAAATGAGTGGACAAACCACCACACGGCTAATCAGTAATTGTGGTGTCTGTTTCTACTAAACTTTAAGTTATAAAATATGGTTCCTTGCCCCATAAAGTGCTTCACACAATTATTATTATGTCATATTGTTTAAATTCATATGTTGTCTTCAAAACACCTGAGCACTAAGTTACAAAGGTCACAATGGTGAAGGACAAAATGTCTGCAACATACAATGATCGTAGTGTAGAAAGTGTAATGTCATAAGTGACGGTTCGCAGGCATCTAATCTGGGATGGAGACAAGCATCAGAAAGAGACAAAGATGAAGATGCTTGTCTTGTCTTTTTTTTTTTTTTAATAAAAAAAGACAATGCAACGTCTACTGAAAAAAAACTTTATTTATTTTTTTCTTTCAAGAGTACGCCACTACCATTGTTCTCATCCTGTGCTCCCTATCAGTAAAATCTCTTTTTAGGGCTTTTTTGATAAAATGTAATTATTTCCAAGTTTTTATCTGCGTTATTAAAGTGCTGTAAAAGCAATGCGTCACGGGCACTTTCTTCCCAAGTGACTAGTTAAGTAACTCCCTAACACAGGCAATGGATGACTGGTTGCTTTTAGCTCAGCATTTTAAATGTTAAGTTATTCATTAAACTGAATTATGATAGCAGGTATAATCCCACGTGTGCAGATTTGCTATTACAGGTCACAAGTGTGTGTGTGTGTGAAAAGGTCGTGTGCACAGATGGACTGATGGGGAAAGATACTTGGCGATGGCGGTCAAGATAATTGATCCTTTGAGTAGAGGAGAAAGAGACGACACAACTGAAATCGATTTGCATAGATTATCGTTGCGATCACGGTTGTCAACAAGGGAATGCCTCGGATTTTAATATTCATGATGCAAAAGGCTTTCCAGCTCTCAGTTGTGATTAAAAATTAAATCCTTTATTATCATCTGAGGATGCAACTGTACTACAATAAAGTGTGCTTGCCATGTGAGAGCGTCGTGTTCAAAATGCTCTCTACTAAGTGATTAACAATAACCAAACAACAGAGGACACCGGGGCACCAAAAACAATTCCTCTATAACAGCTGTGGGGGGGAGAAAAAATCCTTAAGTAAATAAATCTTAAGAACTGTAAGACTATTCACATGTTGAAGCAATAAAACACACTTGAAAACATTGCAGGAGATTGCAACGAAAGTTGCATTGCAGATGCACCTCACGAGCAAATTATCAAGCATAAAAAAGATTTTAATCACTTATCACGGATATAATGAAAATGTCTGTGAAGGAAAATTATTACTGTTTCCAGATCTTGTGCAGACCTTGTTAATAAAAAGGAGAGTGCAAGGAAGACAACTTTTATTCATTTATTGTTTGTTTTTGTTGTAAAAGCTCGCTATAGGGCATTTTTAATTGGTCTTTACATCTGCGACATTGTAACGCCGTTCACCAGAGATTAAAATTTGGAATTGCGGCAAAACCTCTCATGATGATTATTGGCAGCACCCCACTTGCGGCGCGACAGTTAAGTCGGGTTCAGCCACATCGCACGGTGTGCGGCGGGTCAAAGTCCGGCCAAAGTGGACGGGGGCTCTTTTCTTTTATTTATTGGTCCACAACATATTCTTTTTAGCCTGTTTAAGAAACCAAAATAATCTTCATGTAAACGGAAAGAGTGGAAATAATGTTCTTATTCTGCATATGTGGATTTTTTTCCCCCTTCTCATTAAATGCTTCTTTTTCAATTTTTATAGCCGAAGCTGGGCCACCTGACTCTGTTCATATGCACGGCACACGGTTACATTTACGGCTGGAACAAATTCATCCGCCCTTTGACGTACAAGTGGTACACCCCCCCCCCCCCCCCCCCCCGGGCTACATGCTGTGTCTGGCGGTGCCCTCCGTGGTGCTTGTGCTCAAAATGCTGATGTTGCTGCCCTGCGTGGATCGATCTCTCACCCGCATTCGACAGGGCTGGGAGAGGGAACCGAGCGCGGAGGCCGGCCAAAGCAAAGCCACAAGCCTGTGACCATCTGAGCTCCAGGTTCATCGGAAGTGAACTCTGTGCGATCAGGGTTGGATAAGACTTTCATCAACATTCTTAATGAGTAATGTTGATTGGTTTTGCTCATGCATTCTCCTGGTATCGTGGAGTGTCTACAAGGTAGAGCAAGTTCATTTTGGGGGAGTTGGAGCACGATTGCGGCCTTTGAACAAGATAACTTCAACCAAATGGAAAGACCGTCCAGGATATGACTCTTTCTTTTTCTGAGCTTTGAGAGAATTTATGTGTTTGTTGTTCCTCTTTTACCAAATGTGTAAAAAATAGACTTGTATCCCTTGACGACACACATTGTTTTGATACACAGAGGCAATAATTTTCATTCCTCTCCCACCAAGTAGAGCATCCCTGAAGCTGCTTTCGTGCACATTTCCCTAAATTTTCCTCCCTCTCAAGGGCACTGCACACACAAAATTAGAATAAAGTGGCCACCGCAGTGTAACAACTCTCCCTCAGCTGGTTTGATTAAACACACTTCACCCAGTCTAAATTGGTGGTACAAGGACAGACAGGTTTAGAAAGCAGAGCATGAAAACACGGCGGTGTGTTGTGGTTATATGTATCCGTGCAGTTGGAGTTAAGTGTTTTATTGGTGCTGTCATCTTCTGTCCTTCATATCATAAATCTATTTGCGCAACATGTCATTGTTCAATGTGATTGAGCCCAAATAACCATGTGTTATCTATCTTCCCAAAAGAAAAACATCTGGAAATGTCATGTATTTTGTATTACTAACTTATAATTAATGAAAAATTTGTTGAAAGTTACTAATATTTTGTAATTTATCTAAAATAATTTATTTTCATTAAAAGATCGTTTGCACCCAGTTTTTTATTTTTTATTTGAGCATGATTAATTATTAATAAATGAAGTATGTATTTTGATAATTATTTAATGAGATAAATGAATAAGTAAATACATTTTAATTACGTTTGTTGGAATTAACGGGAATTAACATTGAAAACTTTGTCTTAGGGGCAAGTGGGGAAATGCCCCACCATGTCCCGCAGATGGCGCTTGTGGGACTTGTTGCTTTTTCTCATGCAGTAGTGATTCAAATGTGAAATTAATGGACATAAAGAAAATCATAATCTCATTTTATAGCGCTGTTTTTCAAGTTTGTCAGTGTGATTTGGGATGATAATGTTCCTGCTGACTCTCTGCTGGTTTCTCCTGACTCTCTGCTGGCAAAATGGCAAAATTAACAAATACTACAAGACTCTTGTTAATATTAAATCTTGGGGGGAGTTGGACTAAAGAGCATCTTCTCAGCCCTGATTATTTTACTTGGAACAAAATCCTGTCAGTCTTTTCATTTGACATGGCCCTTGCCTGGTCTGTGATATTGTTTGACATAATATCAGAATCAGAATCAGAATCATCTTTATTTGCCAAGTATGTCCAAAACACACAAGGAATTTGTCTCCGGCTCTAGTAAAACAGACAGTCAATTTACAGAACACTTTGGGGACATAAAGACATTGACAAAAAACAATTGTGCAAAAAGATGCAGAGTCCTCTAGCACTTAGAGCAGTTCGAACGACTAATATTGCAGTAGTCCGGTGCAATGACCATTGTGCAAAGGGCGCCGAGACTTCAAGGAGTGTATGCGGTTTAAAGTGACGAGTAGTGCGATCATCTGGGACGATGTTGGTTGTGCAAATGTTGCAGATACTCCTCAATCAGTGTGCAAATGGAGCAGATGCTACTCTGGCATGAGTGGCCAGTATATGCAAATAGTGCAGCATGGCGAGACAACTACAGTGAGTGCACGAGTCATACATAATTGGCCCCACAGAAATGTGACAACGAACTCAAGTCAAAAAATTGCCAGCTTGTTGTAATGGAATTATAGGTTAGGTGTTTAAGAAGCTGAAAACGAATGGTTATTTTCTTTCTTTCTAAATCATTCAGCATTCCTACATCAAAAACAGGCGTCATTACTGGTTGTCTGATAATGTGAATCTACTTTCAAGGAACTATTATGTGAGTAATAAAATAAATAAGTAATAAAAAGTGCTGATACGAGTAGATGAGTCGGATCAGTAGGCGATTTGATCAAGCGTTGGGTGATCTGTGGGGTGCACAGCAGTGACAGCTGGTGGACAGGTGTGGAGTGACACGAATTGGAGGTTAATCAGATAACGTAGAAGCAGAAGTAGGAAGTGAGGAGAATGGAGCAGCTGTCGTTATCAGATCCTCGTCCGCCCCCTGGCACAACATTTACGCAAAAAAAAAACTTTGTTATCCAGCATCTAATAGCATTATCTGCTCACACAATCTGTAATCTCTCATACACCCTCCCCTACTCTTGTATTATCCTCTCTTTATCAAAGAACTGATGTTGATCCCATCTTTATGCATATGTGTGTTTGTGTGTGTGTGTTGAGATTTAAACGAGATTCAAACATTGCCCTGGGAAGCGATAAATCTAATAACGCACAGAGAAACTGTGAAACAAGCTGTCTTACATATTGTAATTTCCACTCGTGTTGAAATTTCACACACCTAGACAACTCTGATACACATAACACGATTATCTAAGGCCTGCTCGAAAAAGTAAATAAACTGCTGCATTGTGGGTAAAAGCTACACATCATGCGCTGTAATGAAGAATTCACCGAGGACTCATCTGTCTAATGTAAAATAGTTTCATAAAAGACAGTTCAGAGTTCACCTGTTGTGATTGTAGGACGTGTGTGAAACCATACGCAGCACAATGCGCAGGAATCCTTGTTATTTTGCTTTCCGACCGTGGAATCCTTCCACAAACGTTGAACGCGCCGACGCTTTGGCCCCACTACAATGCTACTCGACTCGCTTACTTCCGTTTTTTCGGCGTCGTGGCTAACTTTAGGTTTTAAAAGTAAAGAGCTAATTTTTAAAATGTAATGATTAGAAAGTACAGATACGTGGGTTGAAAAAGTAAGGAGTAAAAGTAAAAAGTCGCCAGAAAAGTAAATGGCATGCTAACAGGCTTGCAAGCTAACATGCCAGTCGCCCAATTGCGTCACTGAGCAGTTTAAGTTCTTATACTGTGCGTTCGGAAATGCACAACAAACAAATATCTGGATACACGTGACATGGTCTTTAAACACACAGTTTAATACTTTAACGACTGTTAAGTACTGATAGATTGCTCACGACGGTAGCATGAAAGCAAAAGCGAAAATCACTTCTACTAAGTGATGTACAGTATTCATTGGATCTGAATCTCTTAAATGATAAGTTAAAAAAAAAAAATCTTCAATGAGGCTCCTTCACAGACACAGACCAAATAACAAATTATCTGCTGCCTAACTCTAAATCTCAATGTTCTCCAATAGAACAATTTTAAAAAAATCAAATAAAAAGTTAAATATAAATATATATTTTTTTATTCCTGATGTCATCAATATTTCCATACTTCGCCCTTTGATACTGCATTGATATTTTCCACTTGTCACACTATTTAGTTTCCACTCCCACAGGTGAATATATGCGTCTAACTTAGGCTATTAATGCACTCATGCACGTAAGAACCAAATGCATGCACCTGCTGTGCATATATATTGAAGTTTGATCTCTTATACTAAGAGTAACGTCTCCACCACTCCCCTGCCTCAATTTCTTTGCTTGCCAAGACCTTGGTGCGTCTATACTCTCATATGTAATATAATATTTCCTGGGGTCCTCCTGTGATGGAACACTTGACACGCTCCTCTCGCCATGATAGGATGAGATGTTGTAAAAGTCTTTAAAAAAAAAAAAAAAAACGAGTAAGGAGAAGAAGTTGGCAACTCTGAGCAAACGTTTCCCGGAGAAAGACTTCAGATGAACTCTGGAGACGGATCAGACGCGCACACAAATCTGCAGGGAGTTTATTTGAGTTCACGGACAGGATGCTGTGGAGTCATGGTAAAAAGAAAGACACGACAGTGCAGTGCTAGCACTATGTATTTTAATTGGAAGTTCATTTCACAGTGGTTGAATTCATATGGGAACAGCAGAAGAACAAACGGCGAAGTCAAATCTGAGAGCATAAATCAATAGACTTGAATACAAACAAGTAGATCACCACCATAAGATAAGTTTGGTCCACCAAGATGTTTACCACCAACTTACCCGTATTTTAGCAGACATCTTGCTAACGAAATGTGGATTAATAGTAAATATAGAGAAATTGATGGTTTGAATAGAGAATGCAGTAACTAAAACCCTGTGGGGTATTCCCCACTGAAACTGTACACTTGAAACTTGACTCATCAGGTATAGACAATGCATCCATCCATCCATCCATCCATTTTCTGAGCCGCTTCTCCTCTCGAGGGTCGCGGGCGTGCTGGAGCCTAGCCCAGCTATCATCGGGCAGGAGGCGGGGTACACCCTGAACTGGTTGCCAGCCAATCGCAGATAGACAATGCACTTTATTATTATTATTATATATTTTTTTTTTTTACTTGCTCCATTGCAACTTAGGCTGTATCTGAACTGATAAGTAGATGCAATTTTAATAAAATATGTTCATAAAATAAGTGAGCAGTTGGATGCGTCATTCAACCATTGGCAGTTTAAACAGGAAAAATATTGTTCAGACACCAACCACTAGGCAACTTACTAAAAAACTACAGTATTTGCAGTTTTTTTCCTTCAAATTTCTCCTCCAAGTTCACTGCACAAGTTTGATAACAAAACTCCACAATTAAAATGAAAATTACAAAAGTAACCTGGACGATGAGGGCAGCATGTGGTTAGCTCATCTGCCTCACAGTTCTGAGATTCAGGGTTCAAATCTTTGAAATGAGTTTTTTAAATTTATTTTAAAATATTGTATTTTTTTTGCAGCTTCCTCCCACATTCCGAAAACATTCTTATTAGGTTAATTGAAGACCTGCAAATTTTCTATATGTGTAAACGTTAGTGTGAATGCTTCTTTGTCAAATGTGACCGGCAATTGGCTGGCGACCAGTCCAGGGCGCACGCCGCCCCTCGCCCAAAGGCAGCTGGGATTGGCTCCAATTCACCCTAATGAGGATAAGCACTATAGAAAGTGGGCGCATCTATAGAAGCAGTGGCAGTCCTAGCTTGAAGGGCACCCTGCATGAGACCCCACCCAACACCAACACACACCAATGACAAACACACTTTAGTGGACTTTATAGTTTCTTTTAATAATAAGTAACACAGAAAAGCAAAGAATAATTACAATTAAGGAAACAAACTAAAGCAAAAAACAAAACATACCAATCTTGCATTGCACAAATGGAAAAAAAAAAAAACTTAAGGGAACCTTACTGCACTAATTTTGGATTTCCCCCCCCCCCCCCCAGTGTGCTTTCTTCCTTTTTCTGTTAAGAATTACATTGTTAAATTAATTCAAAAGTTTTGCCTTCTGGCCATGATGCAAAATTGTGACGTCCTTGTGTATTATCTGCTCACCAACTGTGTGGTTGATGCTGATGATGCTGACGCCAGTTCTTGGGACATGCTTGACCTCAAGTTGCTTTTCATTGACTTGAGCTTTGAAAAGATCTTCTCTGCTTGAGCCGCAGACAAAGCGTTTCAAAGACCAGTCCAGAAGGTGACTTCACCAAGGAGCACAAATTCCCCATAAAAGTGTAAATGACTGACATTGTAATATATTGTGGATTCACCTTTAGCTTTTGTAGCTGCTTTCAAGAGTGTCCATTCATGCTTGCTGAACCAGGGAGCGGAATAATAAACAACACGACAGTCTGCTGCTACATATTCTAACGTTCATATAACATTCATGCTTACTCTGGCGGTTCCGTCAAAGAGGGGCCCACTGCCCCTCAAAGCAGAGAGTCAGCAGGAACATTATCATCCCAAATCACACTGACAAACTTGAAAAACAGCGCTATAAAATGAGATTATGATTTCCTTTATGTCCATTAATTTCACATTTGAATCACTACTGCATGAGAAAAAGCAACAAGTCACACAAGCGCCATCTGCGGGACACGGTGGGGCATTTCCCCACTTGCCCCTAAGACAAAGTTGCCAGCTGCTCAATCTGTTTTCAATGTTAATTCCCGTTCATTCCAACAAACCTCTATATATGTCTATTTTGCGGCACGCCGTTCCTACAATAGAAATGTTTTCTCCTCGCCAGGTTCAGTCCTCTCCCAGCCCCGACGAATGCGGGTGACGGTCCGATCCACGCAAGGCAGGAGGAGCAGCAGCTTTAGCGCCAGCACCACGGAGGGCACCACCATACTGAGCAAGTAGCCTGGCGGTGTGTACCACTTGTACGTGGAGGGCCGCAGAAATCTGTCCCAGCCGTACAAGTAAGTGTGAAGGGTACAGAGGAATAAGGTCAGGTAGCCCAGCTTTGACTGGAAAACAAGAAAGTGAGTAATCAACACACACACAAACACAGAATTATAAGATCAGTGGGCTATAGTGTAAAGCACCAGCCTTTTAACCTTTTGCTCACACACAGACACATACATGCATGCACATACACGCGCACGCAAGCTTGCACACGGACAAAGCACTTGTAGATCCAAGCCACTGACCGAGGATAAGGTATTGCCTCTAAATTGCATTTGATGAATAACATTAACATTTAAACTACCACTCGAATTTGCGCTGGAGTAAAGAGAAAGTGTGTGTGGAATGTGAAGATGAGCTTCACATGACCCACTTACATTTATGAATGACTTAATGAGGCGGATTATATTTTACGTTGATCAAAGTAGGAAAAGGCCAAACAGCCCAGAGTAAAGAACCAAAAATTTTAAAAATTTAAAAAATATATATTGTTCTATTGTTTTTTTTTTTTTTTTTTTTACTTTTAGAGACTCCGGGAGATTTATTGCCATTCCCCAAGGTACAGAGTAGTCCAAGAAGATTGGAATGTTTGTTCATTTTCCCCCCACTCAAAACTCAAGTCAGGTTTTGTGAAGAAAAAGGGCCCATAGTCAAAGTCGAAAGTATGATAAAAACATAAATGTGTTCCCGAACTTGTGGAAACATGAATTATTGAAGTATAATACAACAAAATGTGCTTAGTTCGTAGCTCATTAACATGATCTAACCTGTCGGTAATTAGTATGTCCTGCAAGTAACCACTTTTCTTGCAAGTCCAGTAGTTTCTCTAATTTTCCACACCATGTGAATCTCAGCGATATGTCAGTACGACGCGTCGGTATTGAAGATTTTTTTTTTTATTATTTCAACCACATTGGAAAATATTACCAGCAGGCAAATTGAAAGTGGATACCAACTGTTCCTTTCTAATTATTTTCAGCATGGATGCATTTGGAGAATCATCAGGCTAGTTGTGGCTCACAGTTTTTCAAGGTGCAAGGCTGGATCCAAGCTGGCGTCATACTAATTTGTCTGAAATGCCCCAACAATATACTAGTAGCCTGTATTTCATACTCAGCGACTGCCAACTCTGTTGGCGACGGAAAGGTGTGAAGCAGTTTGTCTCGTTCACTTTTTATTTTCTTTTTAAATAAGTGAGCGCAAATTTAAGTGGAGCACAGCCGCTGTGCCACTTTATCGTTTGATAAGTTAGCCTAAAATGCCTGATTGTCAATCAACCAATTGAACTGTATATAAGGCTTTTTTATACTGAAATTGTGGCACAGTGCTTTACACAATGACACAATAAACAGGCAAACACCCACAAGTCTTTCAGAGATGGCAGCTGAAATCAAATCACAAAAGAACGCAAAACCCATCATCGTCGAGGCGGCCCTAAAGGCGGGTTAAAACAAAACAAAGATCACAAAAATGTATTCATGCACTAACTAAACTAAAGCAGCCGAAAATACAAAAAGAGACAAATAATCATTATTAATAACAAATAATTATAATAAGAAGAATGAATTGTAATGATGTAATTATTTGGAAAAATATAGAAAACGTGAAAGGGCCGTATAAAAATAGAAAACAATAAAACCAGACTTAACAGAACTGATTTGAGAAATAATAATAATAATAATAATAATAATAACATAATGATGACAATGACAATGATGAACAAAAGCCAGACTCCAACTACCTCAGATCCTGACAATGGGGCCGTAAACTCATTTTTCCCAGTCAATTAAAAAGAAAAATCTAAGATGTAAAATAAACTGTACTTTAAAAAAAATCAATTTTTTTTGCTTAGCGGGAAAAAAAAAAAAAAATCGAAACTCGCAACTACACTGTTTGGAAAGTGCAGGCGGTGACCTTTAAAAGGTTCATTTGTGAGTCAATGTGTGCATAATGAAGTGACACAAGCTAGCCTTTGAGAGCTGTTTGCTTCATAAGAAATCTTCCAACTGCACTAATGTAGCACTCACAGACGCCTAATCCGACATTGCGTGGCTACACACACAAATACAGTCGCGCATATGCAGGCGCAGACCGTTGCATAATGAGAAGTCCGTTGGGGAGCTGCTGAGCGAAGTAACAGCTTGAACCTCGGTGGGGAAAAAAATCCCCAGACATATTCCTCCAGTTATGACTGCCAATGTTTTTGGTAAACAAGGTGCAGGGATTTTGCCCGGCCGCTCGCACGGCGTCAGTACACACGGCACACTGGACCTTTGTATTGAGAGTCAACAAACATTCAAATAAAGTGCGCACACGCGTCAAGTGACTACCTGTACGTAGCTGAATTCCCTCCAGCTGAGAGCGTTGCTAACTGAAGGCAGGGATGTTATTCCCAGCAGGACGTACAGGCCAAATCCCAAAATGCCCACAGAGAGGTAAGAGTCCGATCTCCAGCCCACTGTCGTGTCGAACTTTACCGTTTGGTTCTCCTTGATCTAAACACGGGGGCGGGGGGAGAGAAATAAACACAAGGCCGGGCTTTGTATACTGATGCAAGAATATCCTGATATTCTTTTCACAAGCTTCAAAAACGCAACTTACCAGTGTGATAATGTATTCCCAACTCTTGAATCTCACATAATACCTGTAAAATAAAATTTTAAAAAAATAAAAATAAAAAAAGACATTCAATATTCTTGCTAATGCACAAGCAATAATTTCATGTTCTATAATACCATCAATCTTTGCTGGGTCCAATACTGATACCAGCTAGATTTTTCCATTGACATTTTTCCAAGTCATCCATTGATGTTCTTTTAAAATCTTTTGTTATATGAATGACAGTTATGTGTTTATACTCTATGTTCAATGAAATCAAATATAGTTACTTTTCACTGTGTTCCTGTTAATAATATACCCTGCATTAGCCCTCGAATGACAGAAGTATCAAAAGTATCGCTAATTTGATTAGAAAATTGATTCTAGAGTGTAAAAATCTGATATTGGAGGCATTGATACTTTATTATTGATCCGCACATCACTATTTTGCAGAACGTTCAAATTACACAGTGGCACATACAGTCCAGCTTTTTTTTTTTTTTTTTTTTACATTTACATTATTGCACCTTATTACCTTATTATCACACCACCTCATGAATTTAACTATTTATGAAAACGACTACTAGTATCTTATTGTTAGAAACATGCACTAGCCTGAATGTACAATAAAAATAAACAATCGGCAACATCGAATCTGTATCCTGAAAATATAAATGATGTTTACTGTAAAGCACCTCATTGGGATGAGAAGTGTGTAGAGTACGTGTAGAAAGGCAAAGGCGAGAGCCAGCAGTCCCAGCTGCTTCCTGCACAGCATCCAGCGGTCCAACCAATCAGGGAAGCGCCTGGAAGAGCAATATACATACATAGCTGTACGGTCCTATTTTGTGTTTTTATTAACAATGTACTAAAACAAGTCAGTACAGGACAGCCATCCTTTTCCGATGTCTTACCTGTACTTGGTTCCCCTGTAAATCTGAAGGAAGGCAGCTATAATGCCGGGCAGGTAACACAAGGACAACATGATGAGCGACACAATGGGGCACACCTAAAAGACACAAAATGCACACAACCGCTTGAATTTACACCCAAAGGTTACTTTTAAACGTTTTTAAAAAATCAATCAAATGTGGACCTTGTTGGCCAGGGACACCATGATTCTGAAGGAGATGTCTTTCCCCTGAACCACGTAGGCGTAGATGACATCTCTGATGAGCTCGTAAAAGAAGAAGAAGGCGGTAAGGCCGACGGCAATTTGGAGAGGCAGCCTCCAGTCGGGGAACAGCTGCAGGGGGGAGTCCTCCAGCTCTTGGGCTGCCGACAGAGAGCCCCTGTCCAAAACTGTGAGGCCCATCTTGGTGGCCACCTCGGCGACAGCCCGCTTTGCCTCCGCACTGTTGCCACACACGTACACCTGCAATATCCCAGAAATAGGCAAATATATACATTAGGGTGACACTAAAAAGGACACACAAAAAAAAGGAAAAGTTATAGAAATTTCTTCATCCTATGGGAATAAAGTTGTGTTTTCTTTTGGGGAAAAAAGACTGGAAGAGAAATTAGGAAAAAGTCACACTTTTTGCCAAGTGAATTTTTAAATTTCCACACCGAGGTCACGTGCGTCCATTCGAGGCAATCAAGCGCTGCCTATATTTCCTACAAACTTCACACACGTCGCTTCAAAGTGTTGATATTGATCATCTGATATTAATGCGGCAAAAGATCGAAAGGTTTATTTTAAGGCTGTTATTTCTTTTTAAAACCTATACTAAAATATGAGAGAGACATTGTTATCTTTACGCAGACTGCAAACTGCTTCCTTTCATAAAACACTCACACTATTAATTCTCATAATATTGGGCCTTTTTTCCTCGAAAAAAAACCCTCATTTTATTTTATTGATTATATTTATTTAAAAAGGGACTGTGCGTAATGAATGTTCTCATGTTAATATGCCAAATTATAGTCCTGGGCTTTCCCCCCATTTGTACTCCCTTGGCAGGTTGATGCAAGTATAAATGCAGTAAACACATGTACACCGATCCTTCGGCGCTCATGTGCAAAAGAGAGAAGTGCGTACTGTAAAGTGCTGATGCCTGTAATACTGTATAAAGAGCAACTATAAGATAAAAGGAACTTTATTTAGTCTAGTAAAATTAGAGCCTTTTTCATAGGAACAAACTACCTTTATTTTAGGGCAAATATGACTTTATTGTAATAAGATTACAGCATTTTACTTTTTTTTCTTGTCACTGTGGCTCTCGTTCTCTCCCTTTTCTCTTTTGTCGTAAACAAGACACAATGCAATAATACTGTCGCTATATTGGGAAAACAAAACTCAATATTTAGCTCGCTGAATAAGGAGAATTTAAAGAAGTAGCCTTCTTGCGCACTAAGCATACAGTGAAATTAAAAATTAACATACAAAAAATAAAATAAAAATAATTCCAAAATATAACCATAGTAATACAGTCAGGGGGAAATGTTTTGGAACATAACAATCATCATATAATATGTCATATAAGTTCAAAGCAGCATAATTCGTAGTTTGATGATTTACCTACCTTATTACAATTACATCAACAAGATGTAAATATTCAATGCAACATTCGATCTAATGAGATCCAACACATGAGCAATAACTCAAGCCTTGACCAAGATAATAATAAACCTCAATTTCAACTGACCCTATCAGTGAAGTATTAAATAAAAAATATAGCATATTATATTTTAGTTGTAGGTTGCAGCGAGGCGCATTATACAAGTTAGTTAGTAATTAGTTACTTAGTTGGTATGAGAGTTACAAAAAAACATTAGAAAGGGCTTTCAGTGTGATGCAGTGCAATTGTACAGCAATGCAAACTGCAAGTAAATGAACAACAATCGGCCAACGGTGCTCCAAATACACCAACAAACACGTGCGCGTGCACACACACACGCACACACACATATGGTCTTCGCGGTCCTTTGGGAGTGTTCAAACGGATCCGAATGAAACAAAAAATACCCACATATGCTGCAGTTTCGCAGTACAGAGCGAGAAAGCGAAACGTGTGATGGGACGCTCAGATCCAAGAGTGACTTTGAGTTAATTGATTCAAGGATACATCTGACGTGGCTCTCGCAGCAAAGACACAAGGCCGACTCGTCATATTTGGCCGCCGTCGCTCGGAAATGGTTTGATCCGAACTTCAAAATGAGTTAATAATATAATTTGGACTGAGGTTCTTTCCATTATTTTTAACTTGTTGGTCAGCACCCCACTGAGGGAACACATCAGATTCTTGCCAAAGGCTCGTAGCTCTGCAGTGCGCTGAAATTACTGAATAATTCCCCTCAAAATCGATAGGCTTAATATTTCAAAACGCCCCATCTTAAAAACGTGGAAGTAAATGAATTTGTTGTAAATTTTGATACTCTTTATAAGGGAAAAAAACCAAATCATTACTGCTTTCGAAACTTCAAGCACGTAGACCGTAGTTTGTACCTGTCTACAAGCGTCGGAGGGTCCGTTCTGAAGAGCCCAGGCCGACAAGGTGTTAAAGGCTTTCACCACATGACATCCGGGAAGTAGTCTGCACAGCAAACATTGTTGGCGATTCAAACATGAGGCATATTAAAGATGCATGCTTCAGTGGCCCTTACCTCTGCAAATATGCAGCATTGGCCTCCGGGTACAGATTCTTTTCAGGGTTGTTGCTGACATCCACCAGCACCTTAGCACCAAAAAGTGGGGTGGAAGATAATCAAATAGATGAGAGACTGAGTAAAAAAACTAACAAACAAAAAACAAACAAGGAAAGACTAAGATGAGGTAACACTAACGAGGAAAAAGCACTAGAGTGGAAAAAGAATGTTCAGAGGTTGCTCAAGAGTACGGATGGGTGAGTACCGATGCCGGGTATCGGTATCGGGTCGATATCGACCTTACTTGAAGGTATCGGGTACTCGTGAAGGTTGCCGATGCCAACCACTGATGAACTTGAGGCATAAAGAAAACGTCTGACGTCGTGCAAGTCCTCCTTGCCAGTAGGTGGCGCTACACTGTGGCAGTTTGACACATCGGTGAATCATTTTGCACATCGGCGAATCATTTTGCATGTCAAAAAGAAAGGAAGGTCTTTGTTACTAATCATCTGTCATTGTGTTAATTGAAATTTGATGTATCACAAGTGATAGTGAGGCTATTGGAACTTAGTATTGGTAGCGGTGAGTACTCAGCAGTGAATATTCGTACTGTTATCTGTCTGGAAAAAAGGGATTCGCACATCCCTACTTGGGAGTATCCTTTACCTCCTACCACCAAAGAGTTATTTATTTTTTTAACTGATTGATTATTAGCAAGAGCTCACCAAACTACACAAACGAATAATATTGTGACTTCTTTCCTCAAATTCTGTGACCGCAATATGACCAGTTTCTCATCTTTTAAAACCCTAACCCTAACTCTTCTGTACACTGCTGTGTGGGGTTTACACGTGCACACAAAGCTCATCTTGGTCAAATTAACAAAAGAAACAAAAAAGACAATGCAGTTAAGTGTGGAGTAACTTTCAGTATTTCCCAACTAACCACTAACTAAAGTGAAATGAAATGGAAGAGATGCAGTAGAAATTGGTTATCCTACCAGGTCCAATTCTTGTAGTGTTTTTCATGTTTTCTGGGGACTTTTATGCACAATCCTGTTTTCAATTAAATGTTTTCTTGGAAACAAAAAAAATTGCATGAAAATGTTTGCTATTGACTCTTGATTAAGTAGCTGTATAATGTTAATGACGAGACAATTTGGACTGTAATTGCTGGAAGACGGATTCGACAAAAAGCGATTTCTGCAATCAGCGTGTTGATGATTTTTTTTTTTTTTTATTAATAGCACAGTGTGCACATTAGTCAAGATAAATACCTTCCCGTCCAGTTGTGAGCTGAGTGTCTCCATGAAGCTGTAATGTTCTCTTTGTATGCATACGAAGACCACGCCGGCCAACTGGGCTGCGGCTGCGTAGCTCATCGCCTACGTTGCGCACACAGCACACAACAAAACACGTGGTAGCACACATTCATTAGTGCTTCTGTGACACACACACACACACACAGACACACATATGCATTAGACATTTTCCAATGTTTCCGTTTTTACGATAATTGTGTGCTTTTATTATTATTTTTTTTTTACCTCAACGTTGTAAATTGTGAGATGCCTAACTAATTTTCATTGTTCCTGTAACAGTGACAATAAAGCTCAATTCTATTGTCTTCTATTTTATTCTTGTATTATAATATTATCAGATATTTGGGTGGGACAAAAACAAGAAATTAGCACCAATTCGGTGAAATGGCCCACAGACTATTCTATACAAATGGAAAAGAACATTTTGTTTTGTCATAATCAACAAAATGATATTATTTTAAAATGATATTTGTATGAAACATGGCCACTGAACAGGTAAAATAACCAGAATGTTGTATTCTGTAGTTCCAGTTAGTACCCACAAAGTTTCCAACTTTCCAGAATGTACATGACTCATTCACGCACATCATTTTGCTACAAAGTCCCTTCGGTGTCTTCATCAGAATCATTCAGCGATCGTGAAAATATAACAGAATAATGAAACTCTGAGGTCTTATAATAAATGGCCAAACATTTGCACACATACCAGTACAATGATGAGTCGCTTAAAATGTGTTTCTTTCCTTTCTACCATTTTTTTGCTTTAGATTTACAAAATGTTGGCATGTCGCACACACTGCTCTGCTAACTACAGTGTGTGTATAATAAGTGGTTCCCATGACACTGAATCGAAACATGTTACCTTGGTCTAATTGTCCACAAGTTATTTGATTTTGAAAAAAAAAAAATGTAAAAAAAGGCATTTTCATCTTGCCTATTCTAGTTTCATAATCACTATTGATTATTTTGCACGTGTGCCAGATCATTATGAGGTAACTGCCCCTGGAAGAAACCCTCTGATGTTTTCAGTAACATTCTTCAATGGAGGCTGAAACAGCAGAGAGTTGTTTGTTGCTTGTTGCAGAATAAATATTTCCACTCCGGTTTTCATACTTTTCATCATATTACGTGTTCAGTTGGATGTTTTCAAGCTCTGTTTTAGTGAAATGTCAATGGATATCAAAATTCCCCAATATATTTGTTCAACAGTACACAGTCAGCTCATTGACGTAATTGGCGCTAATTGAATTTCCACCATATGCCCATAAACATGCTAACGTTAGCCAAACATGTCCACCCTGTCAGCAAGCTCATACACTTATGGTGATATTGACTCCTAAAAAGATGGGATGAAAACAAAACGCCCTTTGTGCAGGAGACATGCAGAGAACCACGGATATAAACACTGAGTCAAATTATGAGAAAGTTTTTTGTATTCATACTCACAGTTTCTAACTTCCCTAAATTATGTAACCATGCACATCTCTTATTTTATTCACCAACGTAAAAAAGGATGAAAACAAAATACTCTGAAGCAGCAGAAATATAGAAAAACACTGGTATTATCTGGGAAGTTTAACTCAGCTGATAAGGTTTTCTTTTCTTTTTTTTGAAGGTGTGTTAGTTTGTTTTTTTTCCCAGGAAGACATTTTTTTTTTTTTTTTGGAACTTCAGAACCAACACGGCGAGCACGTGCGTTACCTGAGCTCCATGAGGCAAAGGGCCGCAGCCGAGCGGTCTGCGGCTGCCGTACACGACTTTGTAGCCCGTCTGCAGCAGGCGCTGGCCCAGGGAGCGTCCCATATCTCCCGTCCCAAAAACGCACACGGCCTCCCGCTCTGAGGTGACCGCTGCTCCTCCTCCCAGAGGATGCAGAGACACGCTCACTGGCTTCACCTCTTTTGACATTGGCCTAGTTTTTCTAAAGTCCAGCAAACGCAGCGGTGAGCTATTGATGGTCAACACTGATTCCCCCAAAAATAATAAGAATAATAAACCAATTTATCCTGAAAGAAGTCCCTTCTTGATCGTATTTATCCGTAGTGTTGATGTCTTCTTCTGCCACATCACGCTGTTGACTTTCAGATTTTGGTTTTTGTATTTGCTTTTTTCCCCCTCCCATTTTAAGGATGGGCTCAGGGTGAAGTCTTTCCCAACTGTGATACTCTGTGGCCATAGGTGGGAGGTGCATGTTTGTCCTGAACCCATAATAACTCTGCTCTTTGTGTGTGTGTGTGTGTGTGTGTGTGTTTCAAATGTCTGCGTCTGGTTTCAAATGTCTTCTGGGAAACCACCAGTTTGTCTCTTAAAAACATCATCAGTTCCCGCTCACTGTGGTATTTCTTGCATTGTGAAATCATTCTAAGCCGAAATGGTAATGAGTAATAAATTATATATTTTTTAATTGCCTCATTTCAGGAATTCCTGGCGAGAGGCTCATCCGGAACATTAGCAAACATGGGTTGGACAGAAAGTGGAATGCTCCCAACCCCCTCTTCTCTTCCAGTGAGCACCCCCCCCCCCCCCCCCATAGAAAAAGAAAAGGAAAAAATAAATACTTCAACACATGTGGCCAAAGGAAATAACGCTGCTGTTATGTATAGTAGAGGGCAAGCAAATCCTAACAACTGGTCACTCACTAATTAATACTACCACCAATTTGTAGGTTAATTTGAACTTTAATGTTAATAAATCATGTTCTTTGTATCAAAGCTGTAGCTGGCCTTTTTAATTTCCCAAACGGTCCAAAATGTTCCAGTGCTTGAGAGTTAAGGTGAAACGCCGACCTCATGACCTGTACTACACTGTAATTACTCCCTCAGTTGTGCCGCTATACAAAAGTCCACGTTGGTGTGGAGGCGACTCAAGCACAGCGGCGGGGAGGAGGAAATTTATTGCTGATGTGCTTTCCTGTGCTATAATTAGCCTGAGACCCTAACAGCAATTAACTGGCTATTAGGCAGGCCAGTTTTTATTTATATATCACATTTCCTGCACAAAGGCAAGTGTGAATTACATAAATAAATGCAACCGCCTGAGGAACATTTTAAGTGACAGCATATAAAATCGTGATTAAAAAGGTGACAATAATTAAAAGGGCTGAGATGATAAAAAAAAAAAAAAAAAAAAAAAGGTCAATGAGACTTAAAGTACGACAAATATAGTTTGAAATTTACAAGGTTAAATTGTGAGCACGCCGATCAAGAAGGTTTTAAAATGTCTACGTTGTGGGCTGTACTAACTTTATTGGTATGTGGTTACAGTTTGCAGCATAACAATTCAGTGTAGCTCGTTATTAGATTGGCAGAACGAAGTCAGTAGATCCAAACGTGATACTCAGTTGATGGTTTAGAAACATTTTGATATTCTGGGCCGAAAAAAAAAATGCTAGCAGTGCCTTAAGTCTAACTAACGGGAAGTCTGTGTAAAGACTGCATGCTCTTTTGGGGAACTATATGAAAAAAAATATTATTTTAGAAGTCTGTATGAAAAGACGCTAGAGCACAGGTATCAAACTCAAGGCCTGGGGGCCAGATCCGGCCCGCCACATCATTTTATGGGCCTGCGAAAGCAAATCATGCGCATTTACTTCATGTTTCTCTGTAAAGTTTGTTCCAAAATTGCAAATTGTTTTCACTTTTAACAGTGTTGAGAGATCGCAAACATCTTTTGTTAGCAAACCACTTTTTTTTTAAATAGATTGAACAAAAGTTGATAAATAGCTTTTCTTGACTTTGTATTTCAAAAATAGTTGTCTGTAAATTTTTTGGTCGGTGAATGTCATATGAATAGGCGATTGATTATGCATCGATATAGTTTCAAAATGGCTCTCTATGGAAAACCTTAATTTGTTTGGCACTCCTGGACTGGAGCATGAATGACTTTCTCAGGTTTATTTTTTCGCATTTTTTGTAGTTCAATTAATTTCATCATATAACAAGTGAAGTTGGGTTTCATAAAAAGCAGTTGGAATCCAAGTTATTAGGATTTTGATTATGTTTTAAAGTTGATGGATAATAAAAAAAAGAGCTCAATTTACCTAGAAAACCCTTTATTAGTATTAGTTAAAAATTGGAAAGAAAAAAAACTGCAAAATGCAAAAGTTGTATCAGTAAATGAGGGCAAAGAACAGAGAAAGGGGAAAAAATTGTGGTGTTCTTGTTGAACTTTTATATCATTCAAGCAGCTCAGTGGTGTTATTTTCCCATACTTTGTCCTCACTTGTGTGGTTAAAATTGTCTTGTTGTTTTGTAGTCAATTTCAGAGATCAGCGAAGGACAAAGCTTAACCTCTGCTGTATTTGAGTTGTTTTTGAGCCCACCAGCAAGCAATCCAGCAAGCCTCAAACAACGTGGGTGGCTTTTTGATATTGAAACCCAAAGTGAAAGGCAGCAGTAATCATTTTAAGTTATGAAATGGATTTTTAAAAAAAGGTGGGGCGGGGGGGCCCTAGCAGGGGAGGTTGATGACTTGATCATACAGTGTCCACAGGCTATGACACTGATTGGCTTGACTGCAAAAAGACAGATGCATTAGAGCTGCAAGTCTATGTTAACAAACACTCTCTTATTGTCACAATCTCATCAAAATGACTGACTTCGGTTACATCTGACATTTGGTTAAGAGTGTGTATTATCCCCCCCCAAAAAAATGCTGTGAGAAAAATGCCGGTATAGTAGTGGGCATTAGACCTACAGTAGATGAAGTGAGCACAACGATGAAAAGTTATCCATGATAAAAGGCCTAATAGGGCACATGCTCCCCTGATAGATGTGCTATCAAAGACATGCAAAACTGTAGCAATTATTCATTGGAAAGTACGGGCAGGAGGGTTTAAATATTAATAGACTACAGTGAAATAATGTGCGGCCGAGTGTGATTTGATGTCACGAAGAAAGAGGGGGTCGCAGCTGCGTTCTGGCGCAGCAATCCAGATAATTGGGGAGTCGGAAATTTCAGCCGACCGACCGGGAAAAATCCAACGAAAGGCCACTCAAGTGGAAGCCCAAAAGTCCAGCAAAATCCACATTTGCAAATAATAACAATTCCAAGGTCAAACTGGACATGAATTTTTTTTTTTTTTTTTAGTCCTACAAGTGTAAAAAAAGCAAACCATTGTTAATATTAACATCTAAAACTGTAAATCAATACTTGAACTTAAATGATGAATGTGAAATGCGAAGGCGTCCTGTCACAGATGCGCCTCACGTGTCTCATTCTTTGTCATTCTGCCTTGGCAGTTGGCTCCGGTTAGTAAAAAAACAAAAAACTATGATAATCTTGAGTTTAAATGTCGCAAAAAAAAAAAAAAAAAAAAAAAGGAAAAATTACATGTCAGAGTTGATACTATGCTGACATTCAAACTCTGAGCTGTTGTGCTACTTCAAGGGGACATATAATGGAATATTGACATTTTAATTGTTTGGTGGGTCTCTGCTTTGCCTGCCTGCCTAAGCCATCAAGTGTGAAATTAAACAACCAAGTCAATCTTTTGTTGCATGCCTATTTCTGAAGGTGTCTGCGAGTTCGCCGTGCTGAATTTCGACCGAGTGTGACCTCAGATTCGCCATTTTCCAGTGCCGATCGGAGAAGCGCCATCATGCCAAAGCATAGTAATTTCAACGAGTGGAGGTTGTTGACTTTTTCACCGATTTGTTAAAAGTCTTTATGACTTGACCTTAGTACATGAAAAAAAAAAAAACACAACTTCAACCCGATAACACTCAGGGCTCTATTGATGATTTTGATGAATCTGATCAGGGCACAGGCTGACAGATACTGAGGTCTGCGGACATATTTAGGTTGCAGCTCATTCTGTATGTATTAAGGCAACCCACTCATTAAAATAGGGCCCTTAGTGTTATAGTAAAACTCCGTGACAAATAAGGTGTTTGTGTGAGGTAGCGAGGTAAGAGGTCAGCTCGAGGCCACGGGGGTGTGCCCATGATGAGTTTTTGCAACGAATGAAAAGTCACCCCTTCTGTCTCTGATTGGTTGCTTCTCCTCAGGCGCTGTGGTTTCTTGTAGATCAAATTAACGGCACACGATGGCGCCAGACCAGAGACGGGAGATTTTTTTTCACAGATCACATTTATTATGTACTACTGTCAAGTCATAATTACTATTTTAATGAATATGACAAAAAGTGATTTTTGTGTGTGTGTGTGTGTGGGGGGGGGGGGGGTTGCCAACACCTCTTTAAGTGTATTTATTTATTTATTTATTAATTCATATTATTATTTTATTTATTTCATTTTATTTGACTTGTCTTGTATTATTATTTTTATTCATTACCAAATAATGCCAGAGCGCTTTTGTTAAGAAACCTGGGTACTCAAACTGTGAAAAGAAAAATCATAAAATTTGTCTTTTAAGAGAGTAATTCTTTTTTTTTTTTTTAGTTAACACTTAGTCACACCTAAGACCCGTTATGCATGCACCTAAGACCCGTTATGCATGTAAATTGGTAGTGACAGTGCGTTCCTTTTTGCATTATTTGCCATGTAAATTGGTAGTGACAGTGCGTTCCTTTTTGCATTATTTGCCATGTAAATTGGTAGTGACAGTACGTTCCTTTTTGCATTATTTGCCAAAATGTTAAACATAATATTGAACATGTAAAAAAAAAAAAAAAAACCACTCCAAGTGAGATATTTCTATAGTCCCAGTTTTTCGGAACGCACCATCAAAAATCTTGCACGCTGGTTGCACTGGATGACGGTGGTCTCAGCGGGTCTTAGGTGTGACTAAGCAGGGAGACGCAGCGCCGCAGGGGGAAAACAAAGTTTGAAAAACAGCAGTTTGAGAGCAAAGTGACTGACATGTCGTGCTTCGACATGAGTGCCCCTGTGGCCATCTTCTGGAGGATAGATTTCATGTGTCAAATCTACTTTTACGCAAGAATCAGTGGCTCTACCTACACCCTTCATTTGTTCTAAAAATGTTAATGTGCAGAGGGGGAGAGGAAAAAAAAAAAGTATTTTCTTGTTGAGCGCTTTAAATGGATTACAGAAGAAAATAAAGTCCAGCTGGCAGCTTGGCAGCAGATGATATGGTCGACTTTGTTGGCTTTGGACAAGGTTTGAGAACAGTGTTGCAATCTGCGCTTTCCCGGCTGTGGACGGGGAGGAGGCATGCTACTGTTCGACGCCCCCCAGCTTCTTCCGCTCCCCTCAACTTGTGCAAGCGCTTGTGTGCTGAGTTTCTGCAGTATATATGCTATTGAGGGCTTAACAGTGAAATCTCCCGAGTGACCCCTAGTGCACTGGTGATGAATGAGTGGGCTACAAAGGTAATGGGTCAGCTCCAATCTACCCTTATAACACACCTCTATCTACACACTCGCAAGTCTAACTGTACAAGTGGAGCATCGAGATAAGACACAGGTCCTGATCCAACCGCTTTTAAAATTGAACTTAAGAGAGCAGCAGGATGAAGGAAATAGCTTCACATGAATGATTATCCTAATCAGCTGCAGATGTGCGTGTTTTTTTTTGTTTGTTTTTTTACGTTACATCAGTTATGTTTTTGTCTTGTGCACTGAGCTGACATTTGGTTTCTCAATTTCTTGGATGTGGATAAGGCGAGGCCATATATATATATATATATATATATATATATATATATATATATATATATATATATATATATATATATATATATATATATATAATTTATTTTATTTTTTCTACTTTGGAATGGATTTGTTAGTTTTTCTATTTGTCTGCAACTTCCTGTTTACAGTTTTTGAAAGAAACCTTTTTTTCCCCCACACAATGTCTAAGTAGTTTTCTGAGGTTGTTGCTTTTTGCCTGCACAGTATTTGTGTATTTAAAACTGAGGATGTAATAACCAGATAGGTTGATAATTGTCTTTTTATATTGGTCAGTGATGTGTATGCAAAAGTCTGATCCATGTTGAACCCTTGACAGACATTAAACTGCCAGGAATAAATGAGTGAATGTGATAATCTACCAAGGGTCTCATCCAATATTGCATCATACTATAATCTCTCCTCACAAACACTCGACGTCACAATAAAACAGAAATCCTGATGGTACTTAGTATTAATTCAGTCATGTGACCACACACTGCTGAATCTTGTCACTCTGACAGTCATGTGTAATTAAAGTTGACTCCGTGTCAAATTGTCACTCGATTGCACACTGTCTCTTCCTCTGCTGAGGAGCTGCCAGTTCTCCTTTCCAGGAAGTTCTATTGCCACATTGACTGTCAAAACGCTTATTGTAAAACCACGAGTCAAATTGTGCAGTCTGCAGATGAAACATATCGCTTCACAAAAAAAGCAATCAACGACATTGAGGAAAACAGATATTGTACAGTGGAACACAAAAGTTTAATCAAATCTATTTGTTCAGAGTTTTCCTATAGGTGATAATGGAAATAAAAATAATATGGTATGTTCCATGGTAAAACTCTTGCAGTCATACCTTTTTTTTCATTGCCACATTGTTAACTGTCGCTTCACGCATTCCACTTTTTTGAACATACATAACAATCACGCGAGTGTCCTTGACGACGCTGCTCCTTCTTCTGTTAAAGACAAGCTGAAACGTTACCCCTTCGTTGTGCTCTGAACTAAAGTCTTGTGAGGTACGCAGATGTCAGTTCATCTTTTGGAATAAAAGTAGAAAAAAAAAGCCAAAGGACTGAGGTCTTGTGCCATACATAGCGACCCCCCGTCTATTGTTGGGGATACATTCCAGAAACTCACACTATAGGGGAAAATATGTGTAATACAGTATAAAAACAGACGCCTGAAACACTTTTAAATGCATTAAAACACAAACTTATTTGAACGCAAAGACTTTTTAAAGTATTCTTTGTTCCTGTTCTCCAAATAAGGGCAAAGCGTGCTTGCTTCAAGCTGTTTATTTGTCACTCCCTGGCGAAGTTTACTGCACAAGTGACATATAAAACAAAAGAGAATTAAACATCGAATATTTAAACACCAAAACGTTCAACCAAACCATATCATTTTATTGAACAAAAATCTGCTAGCTTAATTCTAACGCCATAGAATGAAAATTAGCATCGATGTTGCTATTAACTTTCAAACAACTGCTACTTTGACACACATGGCGCAGCAACCCATACAAACATACAACGGTACCGGCAGTCATATTTTATATTCTCTCTGCTCTGTGGGAACAACAAAATGATTGGAGCTCAGTCGAGGGCCGTGTCTACGTCATGATGACAACTCTGTTTGAGTTGCGTGACCTTTGATTGATTTCCGAATATGTAGTACGATGTTGTTCGACTTTTGAGGTCCGCCGCGAGCAGAATAGCATGCTGTGGTGTTTCCGAAATTGCAAGGAAAAGGCAAGCGGTAACGATCCTCATGAGGGTGGTAATGAGACTTAATGGGAGTTAATGGGGTTCCACTGATCAGCAGAGTGTAGGGAGACCCCAGGTTAATACAGCTACTAACAGGACAGAGACAGAGGGGAAACACACATACACATACACAGCAGAGGCAAAATAAAAGGCGTATAACTGAGTCTTCTTACTGTAGCCTGAAATCATTAGATTGTGATAAAAACCTCGCCTCAGTTTTAAGAATTATACATGAGGCTTCTGTAGGGATGGTCTCTTTGATTTTCTTGTCCTAAACTACTGTTAGCTGTACGTGTCTATTTGAAAAGTGCGCTCTTTCAAGTCTTGCACGCTTAGCAGCACTTAATGAGATCATCGGGAGTTTTACCTGTGAGCGAGCCTTTGATGAAATATGTTTTTTTTTAAACAAAAAAAAAAGGGGGGGGGGAAATGGGAGTTGGGTCGTGCAGAGGCTGATAAGAGCGAGGAAGGAAGAATAGGTCAGAGTAGGTACTGTATCCATCACACGCACGCACACACACACACACACACACACACACAGGGCCGTGTGCATGTGTCGAGGGGTGATATATAGAGGTGACCTGGAGAAAATAAATAATGTTTAGTGAGTGGGGGGGGGGGGCACAGCAGTGAAAAAGAGGCAGCAGCCACGCAAGTGACACAGAGCAGGAGGGGACATTAAATTTTAATCCAGAGGAAAAAAGTCATCTTGAGCTGAAAAAGTGAGACTTGAACACACACATCCATGTTTAAAAAGCGATATTTGAATGCATGGATTGCAATGAAATGGAGTGTTGTGGTTATAGTTTTTCTGTATTGTAACCAGACTCCACTCCTCTTTTATACTTGGATTGTAATTACTCCTCACAATTTTACATGAAATAAAAGATAGACCGGAATAGTAAAACTAAATAGGATAGGACACACTATAGTGACTGCACACTGAGCTTGCTCAACAGCGGTAAAGGAACATTATAAATTATATACATCCGTTTTCAATTCACGTGGGTAGAGCCATCTAATTATTGCAAACGAAAAACAAAGTGATCCGCTTTATTGAAACAAATCCGTCCCATTCAATACAGGAAAAATTGTCAATTAAATGTAATGTTACCTTAACTCCAGTTCTAGATACAGCAACTGTATTTATTATTCCAGGACAATGTTTGACCTACAATTGAAAGCCTACTAGAACAGCTCAACTAGATTTACTTTTATTTTATTTACAACTAGACTACAACATTTTACAACCCCAATTCCAATGAAGTTGGGACGTTGTGTTAAACATAAATAAAAACAGAATACAATGATTTGCAAATCATGATCATCCTATATTTAATTGAATACACTACAAAGACAAGATATTGAATGTTCAAACTGATAAACTTTATAGTTTTTAGCAAATAATCATTAACGTAGAAATTTATGGCTGCAACACGTTCCAAAAAATCTGGGACAGGGTCATGTGTTACATCACCTTTTCTTTTAACAACATTCATTTTGGGCACTGAGGACGCTAATTGTTGAAGCTTTGTAGGTGGAATTCTTTCCCATTCTTGCTTGATGTACAGCTTCAGCTGTTCAACAGTCCGGGGTCTCCGTCGTCGTATTTTACGCTTCATAACGCGGCACACATTTTCAGTGGGGGACAGGTCTGGACTGCAGGCAGGCCAGTCGAGTACCCGCACTCTTTTACTATGAAGTCACACTTTTGTAACACGTGCAGATAATGGGTTGGCATTGTCTTGCTGAAATAAGCAGGGGCGTCCATGAAAAGATGTTGCTTGGATGGCAGCATATGTTTTTCCAAAACCTGTACGTAGCTTTCAGCATTAATGGTGCCTTCACAGATGTGTAAGTTACCCATGCCATTGGCACTAACACAGCCCCATCCCATCACAGATGCTGGCTTTTGAACCTTGCGTCCATAACAGTCCGGATGGTTCTTTTTCCTCTTTGGCCCGCAGGACACGACGTCCACAATTTCCAAAAACAATTTGAAATGTGGACTCGTCGGACCACAGAACACTTTTCCACTTTGCATCAGTCCAACTTAGATGAGCTCGGGCCCAGAGAAGCCAACGGCGTTTCTGGGTGTTGTTGATAAATGGCTTTTGCTTTGCATAGTAGAGTTTCAACTTGCACTTACGGATGTAGCCCCGAACTGTATTTACTGACATTGGTTTTCTGAAGTGTTCCTGAGCCCATGTGGTGATATCCTTTACACATTGATATCGGATTTCGATGCAGTGCCGCCTGAGGGACCGAAGGTCACGGCCAGTCAATGTTGGTTTTCGGCCTTGCCGCTTACATGCAGTGATTTCTCCAGATTCTCTGAACCTTTTGATGATATTATGGACCGTAGATGATGAAATCCCTAAATTCCTTGCAATTGTACATTGAGGAACATTGTCCTTAAACTGTTTGACTATTTTCTCATGCACCAGTTCACAAAGAGGTGAACCTCGCCCCATCTCATCTTGTGAATGACTGAGCAATTCAGGGAAGCTCCTTTTCTACACAATCATGGCACCCACCTGTTCCCAATTAGCCTGTTCACCTGTGGGATGTTCCAAACAGGTGTTTGATGAGCATTCCTCAACTTTCTCAGTCTTTTTTGCCACCTGTCCATAATATTCTAAGTTAATGATTATTTGCTAAAAACAATAAAGTTTAAATATCTTGTCTGTGTAGTGTATTCAATTAAATATAGGTTGAACATGATTTGCAAATCTTTGTATTCTGTTTTTATTTATGTTTAACACAATGTCCCAACTTCATTGGAATTGGGGTTGTACATGTGTTTGAATGTGAATTCTGAACACAGTCACATCCCCATTTGTAAGAGGGTGTGCACACCTTTGCAACCACATTATCTCAGTCATTTATTTTTATAATAAATAATATAATAATATTAATATTATATTATTTTTATTGATCCCCTTTCAGAAAATTTAAGTTACATTGTTATGTTTTTTTTTTTCAAGATGCAATGAGATTGTGGAATATTTTTATTCACATGCACGAAATTGGTCCACTGCACAATTGGGTGCAGTACTACTAGCATCCAGCCATCCATCCATTCTCTTTGCCGCTTCTCCTCACTCAGGTCACGGGCGTGCTGGAACCTATCCCAGCTGTCATCGGGCAGGAGGCGGGGTACACCCTGAACTGCTTGCCAGCCAATCGCAGGGCACACAGAAACAAACAACCATTCGCACTCACAGTCATGCCTACGGGCAATTTAGAGTCTCCAATTCATGCATGTTTTTGGGATGTGGGAGGAAACCGGAGTGCCCGGAGAAAACCCACGCAGGCACGGGGAGAACATGCAAACTCCACACAGGCGGGGCCGGGGATTGAACCCAGGTCCTCAGAACTGTGAGGCTGACGCTCTAACCATTCGTCCACCGTGCCGCCACTACTAGCATCATTTTAACAAATTATGAGCAATATTGGCCACAGGCTAATTTTTTTCCTCTCCTTCCTTTTTTTCCCTCCTCTCTTTTTCCTGACAATTCAAATGATAAAAGCATGTTGTTTGCAGTAGGGGGAAAAAAGGCATTAACAGCAATCGGTTGTTCCTTTTCCAAGAAGTTAGCGTGCCTGCCTGATCTAACACCATTTTACTGACCGCCGACTCGACAGGATTTTATTTTCAGACTTGATGTGAACATGAAGCTGGACAGGAAAGATGTTTTCGCCTCTATTAGATGCCTCTCCTCGACGTCTCGCTCTTATCGCTATTTCCCTTCCCAGATTGGGGGGCTTTCATCCAATTGCCAGAACCGAGGAGATGCACAACACCGGGAGGGAGAAAAGCATAAAAAGACAACTACACACACACACACACACACACACACACACACACACTCATACACAAACGAATTGGTGGTACAAGCGAGAAATGTGGCCTTTTCTGCTTACACACACATACACATGGTTGTGTATATACAGACACAGAGGCCCTTATTTCCAGATGCTGTCAGCAGGAGGGCACGAGCTGAAGGAAGCGCAGGATGAATTCTCCTCTGCCTCATTCCATCAAAGTGGCGTGACACCCCTATTTACCGCCCCCATCCATCTCCGCAATGACTGGCGACCACCACCGTCTGACTGCGTGAGCTCGTGTGTGTGTGCGCGCGCACCCATGTGAGGGAAAGAGGGCGGGTGGGCACAGAATATTGTGCCCTTCGCTCCTCTAACATTGGGGGGTGCAGAAAGAACGGCTGTGTCGGACTTGAAACACTCACAGCAGTCCCATCAAAGTGAGGAAGTTACTCGGCTGAAGTTTGAGCCGGTGCTCGACCTCAAGCCTCACCAAGAAATCCCTTCAATTGATTCCCTAATAGGTCGCCATTTCTTCTTTTTTTTTTTTTTTTTTTTTTTTTTCTTCCATTCCCTCTCGACTCTCATACGTTAGTATTTTCCTCTGGCTTTTCTTTTCATTGTACGAGGCGTTTTCATCAGTGCAGAGCGTCCAATTCCCCGACCTCATTTTTTCTCTGAGAGAAATAGCTGATTTCATACCACACGCAGCAGCAGCCTCAGTGACACTGCTGTCCTTCTGCTCCCCGAGGCTATGGTCATGCATTTTCTTTTTCAAATTATTACAATTTAGTTTTTTTTTTTTTTTGGTTTGTTATCACTGGCCACCTCTGATCCATGACCACAGAAATGGAGGGAGCACAGATTGAATGGAATGAAATGGATATTAGCAGCATAGACCTGCTGAGTGGAGCTCTGCAGCAGCACTTCACAAACCGCATCGCCTGTGCTGCTTCTCCACTGTTGCAGAATTTTGTTTTTACCACCACTTTAGGTACCATGACATGAAATATACCCATCGGACACAATATTACACCTGCACAAGCTTCATCCCATGCAAGGATGAAAATGCATTTGAGTAGGCCTGTTCTTGTTAAAAATCTATCATGTAATGCTTCATTGCAGAAGGAAACATATCAGCCACAAAGTTTACCTGCAGATTAAAATCCGCCGATTACACTGCTTGGTCAAGTCATCGTTGTTTTTGTTTTCTTTTTCCATCCTCTTACACCTGAGAAAAAGAGTTTTGGAAGAAGATGTAACCACTAACCACAGTCATTTGCTTCTGTGAAGTATTAAAGCCTTTTTGTGTCAGTTGTGGGGTCGGAACGAACGTAAACATTTAAGTGCACAGCTGGAGATGTGTTCGTAACATTTGAATCAATGAGAAGGCGATAATTTAGCAATTTGTTTTCTTTTTTTTTTAGCTAAATAAATAAGCCATTGAACATGATTTTGGATTGTGCAAGTGTAGCTAATGTGATTAAAAAAAAAATCAGAAATAAAGCACAAAAAGCACTATAACACATCAGAACTGGTCTGTTTAATAATAATAATAAAGAGATCCAAAATATGTATAAATACACATGTATTTTAAATGTAATGTGGCATAAAATGCGATGATTTGTAAATAAAAATGTAAATTTAAAGAACTTGAAATTTGTAGCTGGAGATTGAATGAGAGGAGTCTGATGGTCTTGGCGAGGCTGTCTAGCATCCATAACGAATCTAAATCTTAAATATTCATTCATTCATTCATCATTGACAAATGGCGAGACTCCACATTTTTAAAAGTAACATTTTCAAGTAGACGCCAGTGCCTTACTTTTTGTTACAGAATCCTAAACAAAGACAAACACATGCGAGATTGCATCGGGACAAGATGTACACTGTCAATGGATTCAGCAAGCTCTTAATGCAAGATCTTTTCATTCAGATCTATTGCCTACTTAATTATGTTTGATGCCACGAGGAGGATTTCTGTTGAAATTGCTCAGCAGCGTGAAGAAAGGACAGGTTGCATTCAGATCCACCTACTAGTTACATAACTAAAGTATGCTCCACATTGTCCAAATGCTATTTAATATGCCTTATAATAGGACTATTGCATATGTTTCATTCTGGCCAGCAGGATGAAGACCACTATTTTTATTAGCAATGTTCTCCCTGCGCCAACTGATTGTTTTGATCCTAAACGAATCTACAAAAAGAGAAGCGATACTAAAATGTCCAGACCAAGCATTCCCCCCCAACCACACCCCACCCCCTGTGCTCGGGAATAACATTTATCTTCTAAAATGAACAAAACCCAGCAACGGTTTAATTTCCTAAAGGCCAAGATGAAGTTGTTCTTCCAGTAAATCTGTGGAAGTGAAGCAAAAAACATACATAAAATGTAGACGAGGACTCTCTTAAAAATGTCAAAGTGTAATGGACTTGCTCAAAATTTGCAATTTAAGCCATTTGAATTGCAAAATCGGGGTTGTTGGTGTTTCAACTGGAGTTTTTTTCCCCCCGTCTGACTTTGCTTTGGTGGGCTATTTCATAATAAATTCAAAGATTGGGGCAAATCAGTACTGTTTATACAGCAGTACTCATTGTATGTCATCATGACTTACAACGTAATATACAGTACTGCTGTATTTCCTGGGCAGTGATGCATGTTTAAATACCCCAAAGGCATTTGTGAATTATCGAAAGTGCTTACATGCTTCCCGCAGATTTCATTAAAGTCATCGCCCAAGCAGATTTGAATTTGCAGGTCAACAAATTAGTGCTCAGGTGACCAAAATTACTTTTTTGTTTGTTTGTTTTGGGCTTTGACCGTTGGAGATACACTACATGCTTTTAATTGGACAATGACAATAAGAGAAAATCTTTTATTTGGTCAGATTTACCAATCTGGCCATATGGACTTTTCCTAATTTACTATTTTACAGTTGGTTGGTTTGTTGTTTTAATTGTCTATATAACAGTGTGCACTTGGCTTGGAGACAATCATCGTTGTTGACATGCAGCTTCAGAATCGTTCCCAGGACATCCTCAGAAAATAACATTTATGGATTTTATTCTTAACCTTAACAGCCATTTGAAGCCAAGAAGGGGCAATCTGCTAAATCATAACGCGCTCGCTCACCATTTGGACCAAAAATGCTCTCCCTGGTGCCGAAGGGGTTCCCGCGCATAATGTTAAAGGCTGATTTTCTATTTTCCGAAGCAATAATTAGCCTCTGTAGTTTCAAGATTCCTCTGCGGCTCTGCACGGAGCATTTAGTTTGACATCTATTAAACGGCATTAAATCGCCTTGAAGTGCTTATTAGTTATGCCACTTGGACATAACAATTCATATTAAAAAAATATATATACAACATGCAGACAGGCTGAGGGGGTCTGCAGAATCATGTGAGTCGAGATTGCAATGTCTCTGCATGTGACCGAAGAGGGGGGAGAAAATGGACTTAATGAACAAGCCGGATGAAAATGCATGAAATCATTTTCTTGTGCTATTTTGGGAAATAACCACCAAAAAAATGACCAGATGAGAGAATGCTGAGTTTGTGTGGTCAGCGACACGGAGCTATTATGCTTATCCCATGATTTCGGTTATATTCGGTCTTTTTTTTTTTTTTTTTTTTTTTTTCTTAGCGAAGATGTTGAATCAAACAGCTGCGTTCGGTGGCTTTCACGGTGAGCACAGACTATTTTATAATTAGTGTGGCAATTCATTTATGAAATGGAAGGGGGAAACAAAACCCAAAAATGTGCATGGATAAATGTACGCCATTGCCAAATGCCGTTAATCAGGTGAAGACCTTCATGCTGTAATTGTATGAAACAATACCACATCTTTGATTCTTTTCATTAAATTCAATCAGAGGAGAAGATGTTTAATTAAGCAACAAAATTACACACGTTTAAACACCAAAACATTACATTGCTAAAGCTGGTCGAACTTTTGAATGAATATTCTTTTTGTTTTTTTCCTGTAGGAAATAAGGGGAAAATGTAGCCCTATGCCAAACAAATAGGAGCATTCAGCCAAAGAATTCCGTACCGGATGGATGGAAATGGCTGTCGTGAAGACTTTCTTCCAGAAGAGGCAGGAACATAGGTTGACCTACAAGAGCGGAGGTAGTAGCACGCAGGTGGATTACATCTTGTGCAGACGGTGTCATCTGAAGGAGGTTACCGACTGTAAGGTAGCGGTCGGGAAGAATGTTGTGCAGATTTTTGATAAGAGGTGAGACAGGATCTCGGTGGACAGGAGGAGCTTCCGGAAGACTGGACCACGACAGCAAAGGTGATCAGAGAAACAGGCAGGAGAGTACTTGGTGTGATCTTCCGGTAGGAAAATGGTGAAGGAGACTTGGTGGTGGAACATCAAAGTACAGGAAATCATACAAGGAAAGAGGTTTGTTTACAGTGCACATGCTCGCTTAGTATTGCTCGTGCTGCTATTTTGTTGACGCTAAATCTGTGGCTATTTATCAGTTCTATACAGTTATGAATGGCCATATTTGAGAACCGCGCTCGTGAATGGCAGTGAGGCAGTGAGACCCAGAAGGGTCGGGCCTAACCCAATAAAGCCAAATTGTTCAAGCACTCTGATCATGTGAGATGTGTCCAGAAGAGGATTGCTACATGGTCCAGAGAGGTGAGTCTCTTTACATTTTTGTATTTTTTTACGTCAACTTATTGTCACATTTTCAATATTTTACTGAGGACTGGTGTACCGCTTTTGATGCTCCCACTACACAGCAGTAAATTGCATTTCCATCACACGTTTCCTCTTAGCCAGTGGCGTCGCTAGGCCTATTTTAGGGGACTCATCCCCTCCTTAAAATGTTCTTAATGTGCTCCCCGTCTTCCCTTTGTCAATACATCCATACAACCTAGTGAGAAAAGCACACTTAAACATTGAGATGCTTCAGATTTTCTGAATTTTTGCCTGACATGCCAAATTATGACTATTCCAACCTAGATGCATATCTTTCCACACACCAAAAAAGGAAATAAAATCAATGGCATTCAAATATTGAGGTTTGCACTCAGTGCATATTTCATTTAAATATGTCTGTGTTGCCTTGTCGGATGAGGAGGAGAAGAAGCATGTGAGGATAATTGAATTATGGAGCAGATAAAGAAGGTTGCTGGGGTTAATATCCTGCATTCACCGTGCTCTTCCCCGGCCACACTAATTGCTTTAAACACATTAAGGAACTTTATTGACTGCAATGGCCTTTTAAAGCATTATGTTTCTGCACCTCTCTCTAGCCCTCTCTTTCTGGCTATCTGCCTTTCTCTCCAAATTTAACCTCGGCTCCCCTCTCTTATGGTCTCGCCGTCCGTTCCTGCATATCCCTAATTGAAAGCTCTGTAAATATGATGAGAATTACACGCACGTCATCCGTGGAAGCAACCTGATGAGATTTGATTGGCAGGTGATTAACTCTTCTTAACCCACAAGAATCCTTCATCTCCTTCGCACTAATGACGCCGTTAAAGTTCTCCGTGATGTGTCAAGTTCTGGAGAAAGAGCTTCCAACATTTTGTTCAAGGGAGGGGGTTAAAAAAAAGAAAAAAAGAAAAAGTGCCGCCGCGTAAATTTCCAGTATATCTACAGAGATCAATCCTCTCCACACCCACCCACACACACACATTTTCACTCTGCTAGACCTCTTAATGAGGATGGAGGTGAATGGAAGGAGTTATTAAAAAGTCTTCACCTTCCTCCCGGGACTGCTAAAGAGGAATTATATGCAACTAAGTGCACTTATTTCACATTTTCGCCACCATAAATCCACATTCTCCGCAGTGATGGCAGCAGTAGAAAATAATTTCTGGCACTTTTTGGTTGGTGTCTCTCTTCCTCTCGCTCGATTTTTTTATTTTATTTTATTTTTTTCCTTTTTTTTATTTCAAGAATCTGCTGGAAGATTTTCATTAAAGGCTTTGAGCAAAGAGGGTGGGGGTTTGTGTGTGTGGGGGGGGACGGGGGGGGGGATTACAGGTTGTGAGGTGACAAGAAGCGGATGAGACACAGAGAAGGAGGTGATGGGGAGGAGGATGTTGAAGAGATGGACTGACAGGCGAGACAAAGAACAGAAATGTGCATAGATAAAGGAATCAAACATTAGCACGGATCAAAATACTTTATCACTCTAAAAAGTGTCTGTCCATAGTCATATTTTTTTTTTCAAATGCATTACAATAGCGCCATGCTGCTAATGAGAAATCAAGAGGCTTGACTTTTCACATGCAGACCACCATGTCCGCTCAATGTGTGACACCAAGATGTCATGAGTGGTGCTTGGAGGGGGTCGTGTTGCAGACCGCCTCCCTCTTTAGTGCATTTGCATGCAGCTCCATCTAGTGGTAAATAGAAGAACTGCAATAATACCAGCAATCTGAAGAACACTTGTTTGGACGATCCAGGTGTGTGCACTTATTTTAGTCGACTTGTTTCTTCAAGGCCGAGTGGTTAGCACATCTGCCTAACAGTTCTGAGGTTGACGGTTTGAATCCGGGCTACGGCCTTCCTGTGTGGGGTTGTATGTTCTCGCCTTGTGGGTTTTTATAGGTACTACAGCTTCCTCCCGCATTCCAAAAAACATGCAAGTTAGGTGCACTGAAAACTAAATCAGCGGGTTTACAAACTTTTTTTTTCGTCACAGACCACGTTGCGATTACGATTTCCTTCGATATGACTAAACCGTAAAAAAACATATATCGGTAAATGTTTAATTTCCTTATCAGATTATTACATAAACACAATAAATTGATGGATAACTAGTAGTTTTGAAATCAGATGTCAAGGATGATAATACACTTAACTATTGTCTAAGTTACTGTAAAAAGAGGTTTAATTATAACAAAACGAAAACTTCGCAAAATCTCCGCATTTGTTACATTGACAATTTGAAATTTTAGTCTGGATTTCAGCAAGAATCACAGTGGTTGATGCACTTGAAAATGATGTGGTGGGCCAGATGTGGCCCACGGGCCTTGAGTTTGACACCTGTGCTCTAACTGTGTGAAAGGTTGCTCTGCGATTGGCTGACAACTTGTCTCACCACCTCACTTTTTTTTTTTTTTTCATAAGAATAGTATGCCCCAAATGACGTCGAAGCTATGTGAAAATTATTTTATTTTATGTCAAAGTCATGCATTTTCAGTGATAATGTGTCCAATTTAGAGGCACATTACCTTAGACCTGGTCACATCAGAACTATTTAAATAAGGTAATAAATAAATTTGCCTCTCTACACACAAATAGTAAAATGCAGTTATACGTGGTGAGACGGCCGCTCGTGTGATTTAAGTCAAATGTAGTTTCCTTGCCTATGCAGACAAGACGGGCGCGGTACAAAAAGGTCAAGTCACGCTGTTACATTTCATATGGGAAGCACCTTGCTGTGATGACTTCATTAGAAATTCAATGTCTATAAGGTCTCGGAGGGCCAGCAAAAAGATATGAATATGCTAACAACCTTCATTTGGTATGTTGAACAGGTGGACACAAGACTTTTCTCATGTTGGAACATCCAGATTCTGTTCATGACCCTTAGAATTTCAAAGCGCAGCCGAGGAATTGAGGTTGTCCGGTTTGACGACCTCATTACGGCCTCTTTGCTTTTTGAAGATGATACGGTTATGGTGGATGCTGCGTTGCTGTGGTTATTTAAGATTTCTGTTATTTATCAGAAATCATCAAGTGGCCATCGCTGAACACCGCATCGCCATTTTTTGTTGTTGTTGTGTGTTTATTTTTCTGTTTGCGCTCGATCTGGCATTATTCATATTCAAGATTTATGGAAGTTACATTTAAAAATTGATTATTTGAGGAATTTAATTGTAGGACTGGTTACTACAACAATGAATTTTCTTTGAAATACACATTTTGTTTTGCCATTTCTGTGTCCACCCAGGGTGTCTGTTGTTCTTGAAAATGTGTTTTTAGCAATTTGAAAATTATTATTATTATTTATTTTTTTTGCCATTTCTGTGTCTACCCAGGGTGTCTGTTGTTCTTGAAAATGTGTTTTTAGCAATTTGAATTATTTTTTTATTTTTTTGCCGTTTCTGTGTCCACCCAGGGTGTCTTGTTCTTGAAAATGTGTTTTTAGCAATTTGAAAATGTATTTATTATTTTTTTTTTCCATTTCTGTGTCCACCGAGGGTGTCTGTTGTTCTTGAAAATGTGTTTTTAGCAATTTGAAAATCTTTATTATTTTTTTTTTTGCCATTTCTGTGTCCACCCAGGGTGTCTGTTGTTCTTGAAAATGTGTTTTTAGCAATTTGATAAATGTGCTTTTTTTTTTTTTTTTTGCCATTTCTGTGTCTACCCAAGGGTGTCTGTTGTTCTTGAAAATGTGTTTTTAGCAATTTGAATTATTATTTTTTTTTTTTCCATTTCTGTGTCCACCCAGGGTGTCTGTTGTTCTTGAAAATGTGTTTTTAGCAATTTGAAAATTTTTTTTTTTTTTTGCCATTTCTGTGTCCACCCAGGGTGTCTGTTGTTCTTGAAAATGTGTTTTTAGCAATTTGAAATTTATTATTATTATTTTTTTTTTTTTGCCATTTCTGTGTCCACCCAGGGTGTCTGTTGTTCTTGAAAATGTGTTTTTAGCAATTTTAAAACTGTTTTTTTGGGGTTTTTTTTTGTCCACCCAGGTTGTCTGTTGTTCTTGAAAATGTGTTTTTTGTTTGTTTGTTTGTTTTTTGTTTGTTTGTTTGTTTGTTTTTTGACAGTCACTGACACTTGATGCCCTTTGTTAAACCGTTTTTTCGGGACACTACCCATGATAGTGACCACTGGAAATCATCTAACCTTATAAGGGCATTTGTCTCCCAGAGATGATGTCATAAAGTGTCATGGCTCCTTTATCAATGGGAGGACAAGCAGAGGGTGTGTTCTATTGGGTGTTGAAGACACATAGGGCACATGGTGCAACTTGAGCAACAGGCCCATGAAGATATGCAGTAAGGTGTTTCAGCCAGATAAACAGCCTTGGGGGGAATTTGTATACTAGCAGAATTTAAGGAGGACTTGAAATCAGACAGGAAGGCGGTTTGGCACTGAAACATGAGGCAATTGCAGCTGTTTTGGATTACATTTGCTTTAGAAACAGCTGCAAGGGGGTGAAAGAGCGAGCGTCAAGGCAGCAATACAAAAGAATACTTTTTTTTTTTAAACAGTAGAACGTGTGTTCAGTGGACTGAAGAGTTCCTATCTGCACCATGGGGAAGTCAGGTAAGTGCCAAGCCTTGCCAAACTGTGTGCAAGATGAAAATCAAATTACTTTTCCTTTTTTTTTTTTTTTTTTTTTTTTTTTTTTTTTAAATATAGTTTTTTTTTAACTCGAGCTGGTTTTATTGTACTCCATGCTGGCTGTGAGTCAGAAGTGACGTGTGTGTGTGTGTGTGTGTGTGTGTGTGTGTGTGTGTGTGTGTGTGTGTGTGTGTGTGTGGCTGTGCATTGCTGTCTGAATGTGCCCATTGTGTTGGAGTAGTGGAGAAAAGTGCATGTGAGTGATGGCACCACACTTGGCCGACAATCACTGGTTAATCTCTGTCTGGCCTTTAAACGACCACACTCAAGCCCCAGTATGGATTCTGCAATAACATTTATTGAACTTTGTGTTCGATAGTCGTGTCTCCTATTTTTTTTGCCAGGTTGATGATGTCTGACATTCCCGGCTGTATCTCCTTGATATGTCTCTTCAGCCTCAAAGCAATTTGCAGAGGAGGTTCTGCAGTGCCATAACGAGTATAGGAAGAAGCACCAGGCTCCAGCACTCAAACTGAACAGCAAGCTGAGCAGAGAGGCCGCCCGGTGGGTTCACGCTCAAAACATCTACTCAAGTTCACACATCAGGAAAGACCTGGAAAAGCGTCAAATTAATTTGGAGCAAAGTGACCAATGCGGTACCCACAAGCTATTATGATATATCCTTTGTTGTCTTCACTGTTTATGTTGCAACTATGCAGCTGCAAAAAAAAAAAAAAAAAGACAAGTTTTCTTCATTGTCTATGTTGCAACTATTCAGCTGCAAAAGAAAAAGAAGACTGTTTGTCCAATTGCATTGTTTCTGTGCCAAAACAACTACGGATTGCGTAAGAGTCGTTCCATTTCCCCAAACATGTTTTATTCTGTAAGCGACACTTGGCACTACATAAATAACCTTTTAATCATTGGACACTAATGTGGAACGAGAACTAGAATGTCACACTCGATATAATTAAATCCATGTCTGGTAATAATACGAATGTAGTGACTATCACTCAAATGCAAACCACCAGATATGCAGAAACATGACTGATCTGATATTGAGAGTCAATGTACTCTACTTCTCAGGTGTCTTATCATTGTTTTACCAGCCTGTTTTCCCTTATTTATTTGTTTGTATTAATGTAAACTAATCAATAATGTCTTTGTCTCCTTGAAGTTACGCTGAAAGCCTGGCTAGCACACGCATCCTAAAACACAGCGAGGAGTCGAGTAGGGGAAGCTGTGGAGAGAACCTGGCGTGGGCCTCCTACGACCAATCGGGTACATCATCTTCACAGCAATTTTGACTTACTTAGTACTGCAACCTCTGAGGAGCACACGTCGAATACTTTCTGTCAGTGTTTGCACTAGTCGCAAATATTTAGCGTGAGGATGTTTGCAGTAGAGCGCTAATGCACATCCTTCTCCTGAGAAGCTTGGATCTTTTTTTTTTTTAAATTTATTCTCTTCCATTTTAGAGCTAGACAGCGTGATTCAGCGCTGAAAAATGCGTCGCTCTGAGTCATAAAGCATCTCCAATGGTGCCGCACGGGGTGACCAAAAGTGCAGCATTGTAAATAAAAACGTAGCCCGCGGGGATTTGTGCTGATCAAAAAAGATTCCGTGACAATGCTGTCATTGTGATTATGGCGTGTGACAGAAAAGTGATTTGATGGCGCCTTAAATTGAGGTTACGCTGCGTGCAGGAAAGGATGTGGCCGACCGCTGGTACGATGAAGTGAAACAGTACAACTTCAACTCTCCTGGATTCTCCTCTGGAACTGGTGAGGATCTCGCACATCACTCTTACTACTGCTTTTTAGATTTTAACTTCAATAAAAATAATAATAATAATAAAAAAGAGTACCTCTGAATTGCAAGGTTAAGTATTGATTGTCGTTTCAGGGTGAGTAGCTTGGTATTTTTGGTTGGTTATTAGCAGGATCATGGCACATATTTTACATTGAAAGGATTCCACGGCACGCCACCAAACAAACATTTTTACAAGTATGAACAGTATACTGAAATAATGATCACCTTGTCTCAAATTGACGAACTCAATGTAAAATCGGGGCATAATTTTTGGAGCAGAATTTTCTACGGCACATTTGATGACACTAATGTGCCATCAAACATTGGCTGGGAATCAATGCCCTGCCCTTACACAATGGATTGTCCATCAAACCCATAATTTGAATGAAAATCCAAATGAAAACCGTTTTGCGCCATTTATTTCTCCAGTAAACTAAAAAGATTGTAACACTGCTGAATTAGATGAACTCACATTTAAAATGTACATTTTTTCCTTCTTTGTATTGTGCATATTCCTCCCTCATGTTGTTTATGTCTTGATTTTTGCTTCCGTTGTTCGTGTCCTTTGCAATTTGCCCGTTCGTTTGTCGCCCATTAGCCGAGGCGTGCGTGAGGTTGTTGTCGTCGTCATCCTGATGTCACGATCAGAATCCATCAGAAATTCGAGCGTATGACTCAAGACACCCGCAGTGGAGAAACTGACTTGCAAATCACATTCCCTGCCTTCCAGGTGTGGCGCGATTGTTCGAAATGCTTTCTTCCGAGTCGAATGCAGCTCACAATCGACTCTTGGCAGCTCCACCTGACGATTCACGCTCAACTGATGAGGGAAAATGTTTCCAGAGAGAGAGAGACCAATATTTAAAAGAGGAATTCTGAGTGTGTAAATGTTTAAAAGAAATTGGTTTGTTGTGGCGTTCAACTAAAAGTCTTACTTGGTTGGTACCAAACTTATTGTTCAGGAAAGCATCCTTTACCATTTGGGATAATCAACAATCTATGATTGAGTGTTAATTCATTTATTGTACTTAAAACTGTGTCGTTATTTAGAGAAGATGTAGTCCAGTAAAACATGAACTCTTGTTTAACCAGTCGTAAAGATGGCAGAATCTGACTTGCATTCAAATGCACAAGTCGGCTGTCATTTATAAAAAAAAAAAAAAAAAAAAAAAAGAGAATTAAGTTTTGCGTGCCCATTTCTGTTGAGGAATCTGAATATGTCAGCGTTCTGTGTCAAAGCAGTCATGTGACTGTCATTTTAGAAAGTTGAGGTGACGCTGGCGTATTGATGTGCTAATTTAGCCAGCCTAGTGCAGGGAACCTCACTCCAATCACTTTCCACTGCTCACTTTTGGTCCAAAAATTCATTCGCTGACTGTTTACCTACCAGCTTCATAGTTAAACACAATCTGTTCAGAAACTAGGTGGCGTCCAGTGTTGTAATTTAAAAAAAAAAAAAAAAAAAAAAAGTGGTTTTATTTTTTTTTAGGCTTAAACAGTCAGCATTATGCAACTTCTATTAACTGTACAAACACAATTCCAAGTAACATTTATCATTCTTCAACCATGTGTAAAATTAAAAGACAACACAAATATAAAAAAAAAAAGGAAAACTGTCCAAACATTCCGGTCCAGTTGTTCCATATTCCCTCTTTGCCATCTTCTGTGGTGACATCACAACAAAGCAAAACACACGTTTATTTATTGATATGCTCACGGAGGCGAATTCTCACAAGATTTCCCGACGTGATATTGTTCCAGAAAATTCGAGTTGAACTCCAAATTATTATAGTTCAATTTCTCTAGGCACCAATCATGGATCAATTGCGCCCTCTGCTTGTCGCTGCCCAGCTGTAAAACCCACAAGGCTCCCATTGCTTCATGATGCAGTGAGTGACCGCATATCATAATATTGTTGCTATTGCTCCAATTCAAACTGAATCTGAATAGTCAAAAATCAATAAAGATTCTCAGCTTTGGCCTCACAGGTGGAGTTTGCATGTTCTCCCCGTGCTTGGGTTTTTTTTTTTTTTTTTTTTTTTTTTAATTAAGATTCAATGAAGACTCTAAATTGTCTACAAGTGTGAGTGAATGAAATCTGATGATAAGCTTGGCTGTTGGTGAGGCTGCTAACCATCAGCGGTGTCCAAAATCCTGCCTGGGGGCCATTTGCAGCAGTTTTTTGTTTGTTTTTTGTTTTGTTTAAATTGGCTCACCGCATATTCGAAAAATAAACTTCATACAACACCTGCATCAGAACACGACCAAGGAGGATTAGAGCCATGCTGAAAAGAAAACCAGAAAAGGTAATAGGAAAAAAGTTTAACTTTGTCACCTACACTGGACACTAAAAGTCTACACACCCTTGTTCAAATGCAGGGTTATGGGGGGGCATTTCTATGGGTTACCAGCTCTGTATTTTACATTAGAGAATACATCTCTGTACACCACCAAACAAAAGTTTATTTTGCCTTCCACCCGTAGGCCATTTCACAGCGATGGTGTGGAAGAACAGTACGATGCTCGGCGTCGGTAAGGCCCTTGCCTCAGACGGCTCCTCCTTCGTTGTCGCCAGGTACTTTCCAGCTGGGAATATCACCAACCAAGGACACTTTGAGAACAACGTCCTCCCTGCTAAAACTCCAGGTTCCCCCTCCTAAAGATGCCACTGACTTGACTTAAACATCTTTTGAGAGGTTCATGAGCTGCGTTGAAATTGTGAGATTACTTAATTGCCTTTTGGAGAGCTGTTCTACCATCCTGCATTGGACTTAAGGCACCACGTTCTCCTTGGAAAAGGACTTAGAAATGGAACAGTGTTAAGAGAGATGCATGCTACTGTCTACTAACACACAGGGACTCACTGTCTTGTGTATTTGTCTACAAACAAACTAATAAAAGAGTTACAAGTAATGTGTTTGACATCATTGCTTCTGACATGAAGCCACTCAACATGTTTGGTATTTTGACTTTTTTTGTACTTGCCAACCAAGAATTTCATGTTTGTGTTTTACTAGTACATATTATGTAGTTAAAGTGTGTGTGTGTGTGTGTGTGTGGTGGGGAATTAAAAAAAATGTCAATCTGTCACTACTGTTAATTAAATTTACCAGAAAACCGCTATTGGCTTTTCCTTTTTCTGCCAGCCTTGCTTTCTACCAGACGTTTGTGGTCGATTTGTTTTGCATGCTATGTGACATACTACACTCCTTGAAACTATGTCAACCTCGTAGCATTGTCCTCATGGTTAACATTTTTGTACATTTGATGTTACTGTTAACAGCTTTTACATTTTGATGTGTATGTTTATTGTTGTGGGACAAATCAGGCTGACGCAGAAGTCATTTACTGAATTGGGACTTATAAATTAAAGTATTTATTATAAGATACTGATATTGCAGTGGAAGTAAGAATTACAGTATAATTTTCAAAAGATTTGAGAATTAAGTGTTCATTTATATCCCAAGAATACAGTTCTAAAAAAAAAAAAAGTCTGTTAAAAAAAAAATAAAAAGCTGCTACATTTCTCTGGTGGGTAGCTTCAGTGTAGTGAAGCTTCTTTTAATATAGAATAATGTGTAGCTAAACTCACTACATTTTCTGACTAGATTTGCCAACAGTTATACTGTATATAAAAAAACATAGCTTCATAAAATGAAGTAAATAATAATAAAAAATAGCCAAAGGGATTTTAGGGGTGTTCAAAATTATTAAATAAAACAAAAACTATGTACAGTAGTAAATGTCATGGACTTTACTATTTCTATAATTGTCTCCAAATTATTAGAATCAGAAAAAGTGCCATCTACTTTATTAGGACTGCAACATATATATCCCAGAATACAGTGCAATAGCATTTGCATTGTCCTGTAGCTCCTTGGCGTTGAGTATCTTCAGACTCAAATATTGAATTGGAATCTCACGTCACCATGTAGATTTGTTATCTAAATTGTGTTTGTCAAACACACAATTCGCTTCGTTGACAACTGTGTGCTTCAATCAAATTGTTATGCGTTAGAAGTGAGTTGTTGTCAGTTGAGATTTTCATGGAGGCTGAATACGTTCGCAAAGGTCAATGATATTGGTAAAAGGTTCATTTTAAACTGTTTTTGGCCCAAAGTATTTCATTGTTACAGATTCTTGTTTTAAAAAATATAAAGTGTGCTTAACATGCTGATTTTGGTTGCTAGGCAAAAACTATTTTGAGGTCTAAGTCTAAAGGCTACCAAAGGGAGGTTGACTGTACCACACATTGAAATCAGCGCAGTCTGTCCTGCAAAGCTGGCATCCTAACATACTTTATTTATCGAGCAGGTATTGGAGATGCAACATACAGTAGCAGCGATACAGAGCGGTGTTTAGGCTTCAGGCCGAGGAGGAGGTCGAGCTTCATATCAGCCACAGCATTCACATGGTCAGCTCCTGGGAGGAAGAGGGAGAGGAATACGTAACAAGCAAAAGTTGAACTCCCTGGGAAAAACCCCATTGTTCATGCTTGTGCACAGGCCAAAGCAATGGAAGTTGTTAAAAGAAAAGTGCTCTGGTGGCATCTTGTGGCAAGGAGTCAAGTTGTTCAACACAAGAAAAATGACAAGGAGAAGAGTTTACAATTACATTGTAGATAACAGATAAGCCAACAGTTAGCCGAGCGCCTTCTAGTTCTTCTTCTTTGGAAGTTGAGATTGTACTGCCATCTAGTGGAGAGAATCTCATCCACGGATGATTTACCAGGTCTGAAGAGTTACTGGGGAGAAATTCTACTTTGTCATCGACCTCTATTGTTTCCCCTCAACTCAACCCCCTGCGCTCTCTGTGACTTATTCATTTATTGATCGTCTGCCACGCTCACCATGATAGCGTTCACTATGTCGTTCTTGTTGTGTTTCAGTGCACGCACGGCCTTGGCTCGCGACACATTTGCCTGAGCCATCACCAGCTCCACGTCCCTCTGCTCCAGACCCCCGTCGTCCACCTGAAGCGACAGCATTGGGGTAAGAAATGGGTTCAGAGTGTCTCAGGCTGTCCCGCAGATTAATGAATATTACACGGCGTATACCTCCTCTTCCTCGTCTTCGCTCTTCTCCTTGACGTTGAGGCTAGGTGGGACGGGGGGCGCCAAGGGACTGGAGGTCACAGGCACCTTGAATTTCTCTGCAGCAGCTTTGTGAGCCTGCTGAGAAAGGTCCTCAATCTGGGAGGGAGAGAGGCGAGAAGAATCAGAAATTATGCAATCATTGGAAACAAGCATCAGATTTCAAGATAAAAAGAGATTTACCTTGGCCTCCCCAAATACAATATAAATATCGGACGCGGGGCTTTTAAAGACATCTGGTCTGCTGATGACAAACAGGATACTCTTGGACTTTCTTATGGTGATTCTGGTCACACCATGGACCGGCTTTAGACCCAGTTTAGACATGGCCTACAAACATAGCAGCAGAAGAAATGTCATTAATTATACCGGCATCCAAATTCTTAAAAGAAGTATTGCTTGTCTGACCTTACGGGCCTTCTTCTCACTGCGGCTCTGTTTTGGTCTGTTCGAGCCTTCGTCCGCAGAGGAGAAGGACTGCAGGAGAGGAAAAGTGTTATTTGAGACTGTTTTAAGAAATATGGCACCAAAAAAGCAAATCCCCTTTCATATGATCACTTTAAAGTGCTCAACCTAGGGCAGATTATGTTATCAAGTATTATATGGAAAGAGCAAAAGTAGAACTTTCTTTAAGATCCACGATCAAATATCCCACTGATGACTTAATTATAGCCAATAGTGACAAATATGATTGCACGAGTACACCGACCAACCATATTGGACAATCTAATCGGATTCAATACAAGAGCTGTATGAAAAAAATACGTCTTTACGAAGATAACTATGTTCAGTTTTGATTGCCATAGTTAGACACTGCCATGCGACTGAGTGATGTTTCTAATATTTTGCTTACTTTACGTAAGAGTCAAAATAGTAGAAACAGCTTCCACTATGACACAATGTACCTCAAGACTAACCAGCAAACTACCGACTCAATAATAAACACATTACTAAATTAATACCTCTTTGCACAGTAGAATCAACAGAATGAAAGATGGCATCCAGACTCACCTTTGGTTTAGGAGATCTCACTGGCTCCTCCACCAGCTCAGGGACTGAGCCCTCGCTCTCAGACTCGTTACAAGAAGCCACAAGAGAAACTAGACAAGCACACACACACACAACACACACACACACAACACACGTATAGTAAATTAGGAGACTTTTGTTTTGGGGGATTTTGTTATTTCTGCAATTATTCATTACAATGTTGACGAGAACCTAAAATGTGTCCCCAAGGCTCAAGTTGAAATAGCGGCTACAAAGCTTGGGCACCTTTCAAGTATTAAGAAGGCGTACATTGCGCAAAATAAGCCGATCTGATGAGATTTGACACATATACGAGCATCTGATCATGTTAAATAAAATGAAGTCAAGTTTTATTTTCTGCAAGATACATGACGTGGATCAGTTCTTGATAAAACTGTGAATTTGGTTAAAATTACAAAAGATGTGAAAATGAGCAATATATTAAAATTTTAAAATATTAGGGATAGGAATTGATTATTTGAACACCCTTTAAACGCTACTAACCCAACAAAAAATAATCTCAGCCAATAAATCAAAGTATCCAAAAAACTGTCTGATTTAAACCTAACATCTTTGGCAAAAGTAATAAGGAGCATAGAGAGTCATGGGCAAGGCGTCATTGGGGAGTGATAAAGAAATCTTAATGTCTTATTATTGAAGTTCTTGAGAGATTTTGTGATGTACAGTAACACTACAAATAGAATGATGCAATCAAATGAAACGGTGGTGGAGGAGACTCACGACTGTTTTTGAAGTCTTCAGAATTTGCTTGGCCGTGGTTGACTGCACAGCCCGACTCTTTGTCGTTTAGCTGATGAGAAGAGAATGGGTGGCTTTTGTTTTGATTGGATGGAGCAGTTCTTGCATTGGATCCACTTCTGTTTCCTGTTGCTTCTTTGAGCACAGACCTTTGAACAGGCCTCGCAATTCCACAATCCTCCTCACTGTCTGTACCTCTCTTGACGAGACTGGAATCTTATAGGGAACATACTACTCAATACTTGATCATAAATTGAGCTGGGAATATAGGTTATTATTTACAAAACATGTAATTCTTACCTTTGGCCACATCCTTTGCACAGCCTTGTTTGGTGGTATGGCATGAAGGAATGGAAGATGACTCCTGGGTTTGCTTGGACATCCCAAAAGATGGCGAGGGTAATGCAACACTCGGGTCAGATGTTGTGATGGTGGCCTCTTCCACATTTGGAAGAAACTGGGAAAAAACTGCTTGCTGGGAAATGGCAGACGTGGAGTAAATTGTGGCGGTTGTATGGGATGTTGCTTGGGAAGGCAGTTTGTGGGATGAAAGTCCAGGTTGCACAGGTGTGGCAAGGTCAGGCTCCGGCTCTGTCGAAGCTTGACAGATGGGTGAGGAAGAGGACACAGGAGATGCTGAAGAAGATGATGGAGTGGATAGCGTGTTAGCCTGTGAGTTCCGATCATCGTCTATGTTGTTGTCATTAATATCCACTCGGATTCCTCTCTCGCTATTTGATGGTGGTCTGTTATCAAGCACTTCCTCTCTGTTTTCAAGCATTTCTGCTCTGTTGTCAAGCCCTTCTTGTTCCTGGTGTGATTCGTGGTTTGGTTCTACTACAGCATTGAGGTTCTCTGGAGTAGGCTTCTCAGAGTTTTCTAATTGAACGTGTGATCCAGATTTGTCTTTCTTCTGCTGACACTCGTCTGATGACATTTTTCTGTTAGCCTTTTTGCCTTTATTCCTTTTTGAAAGGCCACCCATCGCCACTGAGCTTCCATCTGTTGAAATGTGTTTGGGAGCTAGAGGTTTCTTTTCATCATCAGCAATTTCAGGGCTGGAGTCCAAATTAGTCACCGCCTTAGAGGCCTTGTGTTGTTTCCGTCTTCGCCCTTTCTTCATAGCGCCAGCTTTCTCTGTGGAAAGTGCATCCTTAGCAGTGTCATGTGGAAAACCCTCCAAGGTAGTTTGTGGGGAAGACGGAGTTTCTTTTTTCTTTCTATAGTTCTTTGCGCATCCCTTTTTAAATTTCTTGGCATTTTCTTCCTCATCCATCCCTGAGTTCAAACCCACACACTGCTGTCCCTTAAAGGCATCTTTAGTCTTTGGTTCATCAACAAGTCTATCAGTCACAGGACTGGCATCACTTGTTTCAGGCTGCACCAGCACCTCATCTGATTCTGATGGCAAACCATTATTTGCACCTTGAATGGGTGCAGGTGCATTCGATTTACATCTAGGATTAAAGGAACCAAATGATCCATCAAGTAAATAAATTGCAATGTTACTATCTTGGGTGATTGTCGGATCGTCTGGACTTCTTTCTGCTATGCTGTTGAGATGTTGACTTGTTGCAGATTTTCCCTCGCTGGTGTTATTTAATGGCAAGCTACAATAACATTCTTCTGAGGATGGTGTCTGTGTCGTGTGTGATGTTTGGGCTACAGAACCGCCTGCTCGTTCTTGTTCATCATGGGGCGTGACAGAAACCCTGAATGGCATCTCTTCAAGTGGAATATTAGAAACTGATTCTCTGACCTTGACACTCACAAATTCGGGTCTCACTTCCTCTGACAGAGCATTCAGTCCTTCACGCATTGCTATTTCCAGTGAATCAAAGGTAGAGTCATTATTATTGTTGGAATCCATCCACGTTACTTGTATTTGTGTGTCTGTGTAATCTCCATCATTGTTGTGATTTAGATTACTGACATCATCGTTAGGAAATCTCCTCTCTCCCCCATCTGCCTCCAAAATCTCTTCAATTGATTTCCAGCAAACCAAATCAGACTCAGAAGTCCCCTCTACTATCAGTTCTTTATCTTCTTTCCGATGCCTCTTTCCATCCATTCTGTTGTTATCTTTTGTCTCCAGAACATAACCAAAATCAATGTCATATTTTTTGTACCCTTCACTATTCATGTTAGGAATCACAGTAGTCTCTGTCCCCCGGCCTCGTGTGTCACACATAAGTACACTCTCTGCCTCTAACTCATACTTCTTCCCCAGAGACAAGGAAAGAGAATCTCCTGCTCCCCATACTCCAAATTCAGACATGGATCCTGAATGTAATCCAGTCTTATCATCACACCAAATCCTGGGTCCAGGATCAATTTCCCTTCTTGTATCTGTTTCTGAATTTTCTCTTTTGGGTGAGATTGCTAGAGGAGAGTGAGGGGATCCTGATGCTCCAAGTGCCCTCTCGTCAGTACTCAAGTTCTCCTGACCCGAGTCACCAGGGCAATGTTCAGGAGTCAAGGTCAGGTTGTCGGCAAGTCCTAAAATAACCCCCGGAGATGGAGAGATTGGGATATTACTGGGGTTGGGACTGGGCTCTTTAGGATAGGAGAGAGGAAGGACACCTTTATTCAAGTCATTAGTAGCAGTGGTCATACCCAAACTAGGGAAACCCAAATCAGTGGCTCTACAGTCTATGCTTGTAATGTCTACTCTGCTGTTTTTATTATTCCTGGTCTGGTCTTCTCTCTCAGGTTTATCAGATCTATTGGAGGACCACCGTGATGATACAATTCTACTTGTTCCTGCAACGACATGACTTCCTGATTGATAATGACTATGCTTAATGAGCAATTTATAAGAATCCCTTTCTGGAGTGGGATCTTCTGTGCCTTCATTGGGCTGTTCTACACTAACATCATTCATATCATCCTCATCTGCTGATTCATTTTGAAGAACTGGACTACAAGGGTATGTAGTCTCTAGTCTCCCAGGAGAAGGTGAGGGGTAGGATTGGGCAGCAGTGTTGTTGTGAGAGGTATCACAAGGGCTGTGTTTAGATTCCTCTAAAGAGACAAAATCTTTTATCATCTCAATTGAATTCGCACTGTTTTTGATAGAAGATTCGCACTGATCGGAAGCTGTAAATGATTTTCCCGAGATCTCATCCACTTCTGGCGGTTTTGTTTTTTCTAACGGACTGCAACATCCTGGTGCTTCTGCAGATTTGTGTTTGATTTCATTGCATTTGGACTCAGTGGACACGTCTGCAGAAGGACAAGTTGTTTCAGAGTGATTCACTGTTGGATCTGGACTTTGCTGCGTGTGCAAAGATTCAGTTATATCAATTGCAGTGGCAGATCCAGTTTCAGATTTTGATGGTATTTCAGTAGAATCGAGTGTTGGTTCTAGTGACTGTGCATGCCTCTCAGTACTGTACAGGCGTTCATCTTCCTCTCCATTATAGGAAGCAGAATCTAATGAGTCATCTGTATCGTCTTGGAAGCAGAAGAAGTCATCCAGACCCTCATTTATAGATGTCTCTGAGAGTGTATGAAGAAAGGAGGCTGAGCTGTCCTCATCGGTAGCACCCTCCACTACTTTCCTGATACACTTGCCCTCTTCATCATCTTGCTCTTCTTCATCTTCTTCCTCCTCTTCAGCCACTTTCACCTCCACCTTAGCTTCCTTAACCGGCTCATCACTGTTGTCAGTGTCATCATCATAATTATAATCATCATCATCGCCAACATCATCATGCCCACCGTCCACAGTTTTATTAACACTGGCATCATCATCAACATAGTCATCGTCATCTTCTTCATCACCATCTTCAACATCCGCTTCCTCCTCCCCTGCTGCATATGCATCGACATCCTTGCCTTCATTTCTGTCCATGACTACTTCATTGTCATCTTCAGTGGGAAAGAGAGTGATTTCAAAGGAATCTGCTTTAAAAATAAGGCTCGTGTGAGGAGGAAATGGGAGGAGAGAGACAGGGATCATCCTTTCTTCTTCTGGTAAATCCTCAGCACTAGCTGTCTGAGAAAACATAAAAGAACTGGGGCCAGGCCTACCAAAGGTTCCAGGACAGAACGAATAAAGTTGATCGACAGGTGAGTCAGGACTAGGGTTAGATGAGGCTATATCAGGAGTGACATCTGTGGAGGTTTTCTCTCGCTGATCAGCTGTGTGTCTGTAATCTACCTCGGATATACATGGGTCCAGTTGCAGTTTGAGAAGCGTATGCATGGGTCTGCAGTGATCCTCAATCCTTGCACTAGCCTCCTCTAGCTGACAGAGAGAACTCTCAGACTCTCCACCATATTCCTGGGAGTCACTGGTGTGGCTGCTACTGCTCCTTGGTGGAGGTTTATGCTCAGTCACCCAACAAGGACGACAACTTTCTCTGGAAATCCTGGTGTCATCTTCATCATTTTGAGCATCTTCCTCTTCAAGTATTGTTGTACCTGTTATCCCAAGCCGTGGGTTAATGATATCCTCAGAAGAGTGCATATATAATTCCCTTACCGTCTCATTCTCACGCTCTGGACTTGTTCGCACCTTGTCCTCGCCAACTTCATCTCCGATTTCCGACAAGGAGCCAACAAAACAAGCACGAGCCTCCTGTGTGTCTTCGGCGAGCAGCAGGTTGGGAGAAGTGGAAGGGGGAGGCAGAAGATGCATAGGAGGAGGTCCAGCTTCCTCCCTCAGCTGTCATATAAGAGCCAGAGGGGGAGGTCACAGGGGAGCAGAGGTCGTCGCTGTCTGAGGGTAAGCCTGGCGAGGGGGAGAAAGCAGGAGATCCAGGATATGAATGATGTTTGAGATGTGAGGAGCGTGACGCCATCTTGATTGGAGTGGAAGGGGCAGTATAATACAAGTCAGGGTCGAGGGATGAGGGAAGGCCCACTCGAAGTGGATCGACAGAATAAGTCGGCTCAGAAAAGGACAGACTCACCGGACAGGCTTGCTCATGGACAGATTGGGAAGGCACTTCAACATTAGCAAGGCTTTGAGCCTCTTCCTTTGACATCAAATTCTCATCATTTGTGACAGGCTCCAGACATGAGGAGGACAAGGAGTAGGGTATTGCAAGACTGTTCACAGGGGAAACGTAAATAGTTGAGGGTGGAGCATGTTCTGTTTGTTTATCTTCTTTTTCCAGGTTTTTAATTTTGCACTCGTCATCGTTTGTTTCCATCTGGGTCTTGTTTGCCTTTGTCTGAGCTTCAGCAAAGCTTTGGATAACTGATGATGGGCTAGCCTGGCCACAGTGTCCATCTAATCGTGTCCTTTTCAGGATCTCTGACGGTTTGAGGAGTGTCTCCTGACCCATCACCACCCTTGTGTCCATGGTCTTTGGCTCTGGATAATCACTCTCCACCTCAGAACCAGTCAGGACCTGGGGGTGATACACACATATTAATGTCCTGCATCTGCAACAGGGATAAGAAAAATATATCTTACAAGCCTAACACAGACTTTGATTCTCTCCATTTTTACAGGGACAAGGCGGCCACAAGGTCCATGACCGCCTAACTTTCCGGACAATCTCGGCAGGTTTTTGTGTCGATGGTCAGACCCTTCAGGTTGAGGTCTTGGAGTCCCAGTGGAGTTAGGTGTTGCATGAAATAGTCTGGGTCCAAATGGGGACGTGTGTGATTGTAGTAGCTTCTGAGGAGTGCTGGGAGAAGGACTGGAACCACTGTCAGAAGGCGAAGAGCCACTGTCACTGGGTGTAGACGCCGCGGATGGATGTCTGCTTTTGCCTGGAAAACAAAAGCATTTTACACTGCTGTTAACAAATCTCTCCACTTTTCTCCTGACACATAACATTAAAGATAACACATGACACACACGAATCTTTGTAGAGAAGAGATTTGATCTTTGATGATAATTTTTAACTGATGAGCCCATTGTTAGACACTTGCTAAATGAAACAGATCTGGACTCACATTTCCGTTCCCTCTTGTTGTGTCTTTCTTTGAATATCACCATGCACAAGTGCAGTATACATGGAAAGTAACACAGAGGGAACAGAGGCTTCATTTTAAACAAAGGCCGTTGCCACCGTGACCTCAATCCGCATGCTGATTGGCCATTTTGACACAAGTGGCACAGCTCTGTGCCAGCCACCAACACACATGCGCACATTGACACACACACACACACTGTTACTCTGCCAGTTATCATTGTCACCCTGCTTCCTGAGCACTGCTCATGGCTGTGGCGGGTGCAAGCATCAGCACTTAGCATCTCTGCTTGATCTCCACCCCAACAATAAGCTCAGAAGTGTGTTTGTGTGCGAACTGAGTCATGCCTTGGAGACTTGGCTCTAATGAGAGTGATACCCTGCTAAGCATGCACACAACGCAGCCTAACACAGGACAGAATGAATGCCTTTGTTCTTCCCTGCACAACTGACTAAAAGGCAACTAGGTTACTCTATCCCAAATGTTAGCTGCCATATCTCAGCTGCAGTCTCTTAAATAGCTGTGTGCTGCTCCTTTGGGGGAAGGCAGTGAAACAATAAGTGGAGCAGCATCGCTGAGGCTGCAGCGCCTCCTCGACAGGCCTGAGGGGAGTCAGCTAGTGCTTCGACGGAAAAAAAAGAAGAAAACAACCATTGAGTTTCACTCCTTAACTGTCTGATGCTTTCAAACGTAATAAATATGATGATTTCTTACGTGTGTGTATGCAGACAATCAAGAATTTCTAATACATAATTCCACTGACCTTAAAAATTTTTTTTCATAGAGTCTCATCGTTGTTACTGTTACAGATCAAATTACTTAGATATACTGTCTAGGAGACCTGGATAACCTTAAAGATGACTCAATATTCTTGCAAGAAGGAACAACAACTACACGATAAAAACAGAGTACACATTTTTTCAAAGAATACTTCTCTTAGCTTTAATTTTATGCCTGTGTAAGTCAAATCCCACTATATTTACTAAACATGGCACTCTCTTTGATTACATTGTTTTTTCTTGTACCAGGAAAATTTTCTTGTCTGACTTAATCAAACAGTTACTATCCCCCCAACCAAAAACATACTCAACTGTTTAATCAGTCATTAGTCAGTATTAAGCAAGTCACATATGGGAGATTTAACAGAAATTAATCTGTGATTGTACATACATTTTCCATCAGTTACACTTTCAGACATGTTTTATTGCTCTTAACGGCAGCGCCACAGCTCAACTGATTCAAGCTCAAGAGCAAAATGACTCAACATCATGTGGGCCTCATTGGAGATTAATGTTCTTTTTTCATGTCTCTTATTAGCTCTGGACCTTTTTTCTGTAAGAAAAGGTGAGATCATGGACAAGCACTGATGTCATCCCTATACTGTTCACAGCCCCCTTGGGGGTCATACACAGTATGTATGGTATCTGCCTTCTGGGGGATTGCTATGATATGATGTGCTATACCTGTAAAGTACTGTGCACATGTCCTGGGCCACTGCAGTATTGGGGTTCTTGTTTTAGCAATAATAATTCATATCCACCATGTCCATCTGTTTGTTAACCGGCTACTTCTTGAATGATGGATGAGTTGGCTAGTCGACTAGTTGACTTTACTACCTACTCAGACTCGACGTCTAAAGCTCAACGTCTACTAATTGCTAATCAAATGTTTTTGGCATCTCGCCTTCCAGTCGGCCAGTTTAGAGGACCTTCAACTCGTTCGTCTGCTGCCGTCGCCTTACTATAACGCTGTATAGAGCAGCAAAATGTCTGGAGTACAAAAATAAGCTGGTTGTGGAAGAGAATAGTGATTAGTTCAATCACCGAGTAATGAGGGCATCGGCACGAAGTCACACTAGATCTTTGTCGCCCAAATGTTATCTCTAATAGTGCACGGACAACAACTATGTGTACTATTAATGAGAACTTGGGTGATACAACACACAGCAACATTGCGACGCGTGTCACTTTACAATACTGAAAGCGAGACTGACATCAGTAGTCAATACGGCCGTTTGGATGCTGCAAGTGTGTGGAAATGTTTGACCTAAAATGACACCCGTACCAAGTCTATCTTCAAATACAATAAAAGCACCAGTGAAATAGAAACAGTGACACTGAGAAATGCAGGCAGGCCAGTCTAGTACCCCCACTCTTTTACTACGAAGCCACGCTGTTGAAACACGTGCAGAATGTGGTTTGGCATTGTCTTGCTGAAATAAGCAGGGGCGTCCATGAAAAAGACGTTGCTTGGATGGCAGCATATGTTTCTCCAAAACGTGTATGTACGTTTCAGCATTAATGGTGCCTTCACAGATGTGTAAGTTACCCATGCCATTGGCACTAACACAGCCCCATACCATCACAGATGCTGGCTTTTGAACTTTGCGTCCATAACAGTCCGGATGGTTCTTTTCCTTTTTGGCCCGGAGGACATCCACAATTTCCAAAAACAATTTGACATGTGGACTCATCGGACCACAGAACACTTTTCCACTTTTCATCAGTCCATCTTAGATGAGCTCGGGCCCAGAGAAGCCAGCGGCGTTTCTGGGTGTTGTTGATAAATGGCTTTTGCTTTGCATAGTAGAGTTTCAAGTTGCACTTACGGATGAAGCGCCGAACTGTATTTACTGACATTGTTTTTCTGAAGTGTTCCTGAGCCCATGTGGTGATATCCTTTACACATTGATGTCGGTTTTTGATGCAGTGCCGCCTGAGGGATCGAAGGTCACGGGCATTCAATGTTGGTTTTTGGCCTTGCCCCTTACATGCAGTGATTTCTCCAGATTCTCTAAACCTTTTGATGATATTATGGACCGTAGATGATGAAATCCCTAAATTCCTTGCAATTGTACGTTGAGGAACATTGTCCTTAAACTGTTTGACTATTTTCCCACACACTTGTTCACAAAGAGGTGAACCTCGCCCCATCTCTGCTTGTGAATGACTGAGCAATTCAGGGATGCTCCTTTTATACCCAATCATGGCACCCACCTGTTCCCAATAAGCCTGTTCACCTGTTGGCATTCCTCAACTTTCTCAGTCTTTTTTGCCACCTGTCCCAGCTTTTTTGGAACGTGTTGCAGCCATAAAATTCTCAGTGAATGATTATGTGCTAAAAACAATAAAGTTTATCAGTTTGAACATTAAATATCTTGTCTTCGTAGTCTAATCAATTAAATATAGGTTGAACATGATTTGCAAATCATTGCATTCTGTTTTTATTTATGTTTAACACAATGTCCCAACTTCATTGGAATTGGGGTTGTACAATCAGTGGATGACCGTGTAACACGCTGACCTTTATTGGGCCAAGGATTATTTTACATTAAAAACTCTCCTCACACACCACCAAACAAAAATGTCACAAAACTAAAGTAATGACAATCTTGTCTTAATTTACTCACTCGGTGTAAAATCTGTTGCATTAACGACAACAGGTGGCTACACAAGCTGATTGTACTTTCTAGTGGAAGAGAATTTTTCTGCCTGTCACTATATGTAGCTGGCATAGATAGAGGAACAAATTATTTGCAGTGAATAAATAATAACTAATTAAGTACATTTGGATTGCCTGCATCCAATCAGATTGCTTTAATGTCATCCTAATGCTGCTCCCACCAGCCCTTGCGGGCTGTGTTGCTATGATATGATGTGAGACATTTATTTTCTCGAAATTTCAGTATAGCAACTCTAAACACGCACATACCATTTGTGGGGGAGAACTCCCAATAAAGCAAAATATCCACATTTGTTTGCTATCAACAGTACCTCAACCTTTCACACCACAAAGTTTTAACATTCAAACGGTCGAGACCGTTGTTGTGTGATGTATGATTTCTGCCATGCTGCTGTGTCATGATCCAGCTAAGGCAGTCAGGGAGGGCAGAGTCACATTTAGTAGGCCCGTGTGACAGTTCCCAAAACTGCATGAGGGACAAGGATGAGGGTTGCATCATGCGCATGAAGACATGGAGGCACTGGAGCAGAGGGCGAGCTCATATTTTAGGGCGGGGGATGGGGGAAAGAAGCAAGAATAACATGACAGTCGCACACGCTTTGCAAGTCACAGGGATAAGAGCAGGGAGTTCCTAAGACGCTAACCGAAGGCTGTTTTTTTTTTTTTTCACCCTGGGGTGGGGGAGTAGTGACATGCAAGATGACATTCAAGTCCATCACTGCACAGTTGAAGCTCTTATTAATAGATAGTGGACATTCTCTTCTACATCGGAGCCTCCCATAGTAACGTGCCCCAGAGGTCCTACCTGGTTCGGGGAGCCCGATGTCGTCCTCTCCCCGCCCTGGATGGTCGTTGGCGGGCACAGATCTGTGAGCGCTCTCCCCCGGCATGCTTCTTTCTCTCCTAGCTGCCTCGCTTTGGCTCTGACGCAACAATAAAAAGCCAGAGCAGACAAGGTGAACAAGGGTGGAGGAAGAGAGGGAAGGATGGGGATGGAGAAAGAGAAAGAGGAGGGGAGGGTGGAAGGGGAGTGCTTACTAGCAACCCAACAGTCGCATCTTCCCTGCAGCACGTGTTTGTCAGTGGATGACTGACTATAGGATTTGTCTTCTGTTGTGTTTCAGCACAGCGACGCTGCTTCCGTCTTTTTCAGGGATGATCTGCACAAACTCGACCCATGTCTTATGTTTGTGTTTTATATGCATGTCGGATCTGCAGTCTCTGCATGCCCAGCTCTTCCTCCCCTCCCCTCCCATATCCAAGCTCTGACTGGATCTTGGGAGATGATGTCAGCAGATTTCCTACATCGCTCTCAGTGCTGCCCTCAACTGTGAAGGATGGTACTGCAAAAACAAGGCAACGACGGACGAGTGAAATATTAAACAAACCGAGGAGGAAGAGAAATAAAGAAACCTGAATGCAGTGTATCTAATTAAATGGCTTCTGCATGGATTGCATCCCTCATGAGGCCTCCACGGGCAGTGAGAGCATCAGCTTATCTTCCCCCAACTTATATTATCTGCCTCCTATTTTTTTTATACTTTGCCAAGATAACAAGGCCAGAATGCATAGGCGCTAATGGAAAGGGAAAGATGGAGTTGGCTGCAACGTCCAGCCGCATGATCAGTTTCTATGGCAACCGAAAAACTTCCCACGACAGTGTTAGTGTTACAGAGCAGAGCAGAAGTCATGCTGACCTTACAATTGCGTCCAATAGCCTCACATACTCAGCACACAGTACAATTAAATGCAATCGTTTATGTTGAAACCTTTTTCAGTAGGAAAATATTTATCTTCCTCACTGGCGGTTGTTATGATTTCTTTGCTGCACTTATGGATAGCAATATGGAGAAAACCTCACCTGAAGTCATTTTCATTTTTCTCAATGTCATTCATATGACAGTTTCATTTCACGCTCACAATTATTAATGAGACTTGATTATTTTGCTGAGCAACCTTTATGGCATTTTGTTCAAGGTTTGGACGCTGGCTCCCGCATTATTGTGACTGCTAGCATACATAAAGAGCAGCGGTGGGCAAACCTTTGCACTCACGACTCACATTTAATTTTTAAAATGAGCAGATGGGCCAGGTCATTCATAAAAGAGATAAACAAAAAGAAATAATCATTAAATGTTTATGTAAAATCATTTATTTTACTTATATTTTCACATTTTAAATAAGTCAATTCACTGCCATCCCTCCCAGTTAAAATGGATATTTGGCTTCCAAAGACATCAATGGCAGTGAATGAGTTAACCGATGCTCTAATGAAATAAAACTAATAAAAAAAAAGATTAAATACATTTTAATTAACCATTTATAGGGTAAAAAATAAATTACTACATAACTGTTAATAATGTAAATGCTCTGTGCCCTTGGGCCACTTTGACCACCCCTGACATTAAAAAATAGGAGCAGTTTTGCATTTTTGTGCAACTCTCAAAAAGATAAAACTATTTATCTCGGCTGGCATTAGAAATTCTTCGAGACTGCCCATCACTGCATCATAATTTGTCAATTAAAGCAACGTGATCCTTATATTCTTAGTCAAGTGCACAATACGTAATGACATGGATATTGAGTATGGTGTAATATTTGATCCAAATACCGATTGTTTGGCTTTGGTGGACCTCTCCAAAATGCTTTTTTTGCTTTTCAACGTGCGTTCCTTCATTTTAGATTTAATGGATTTGCACTGGTGCAAGACTTCAAAACTGGATGTTCTACCTGGGCCAGTGGCTATCAGTCGCGACTGGATCAGAACATGTAGAATAGTCGTTAGCGGCTTGTACGAGTTTTATTTTGACTCAAACATCCTCTGTCTGAAAATGAAGTGATGACTCTGGAAAACCACATGAAGACAGAATCATTTAATAATAAATCCTTTTTATTCCATCACATGATGACTCACACACATTCATTAAATTATCAGCATCAATTTGAATGCTCCGATTTAGCACATCTTAGCCAAATGTTCCGTATCGATATCGCGTTCCTCACAGATGCTGCAACTTGCAGTGAAGCCCTCGTTGCTGGGCCTCTGACTCCAGAACTCTTGCTCACTACCTCCATGGAAACAGGGAAAACCCCACGCGTTGCCACGGGAACGACAGTCAATATATGATATATTTTTATAGTTTTTTGGTGCAAGAGCACTCCTCCGCAATTATGCACTGTTTGTGTGTACTGTATTCCCCGCTTCTGATTTAGCTGAGTTTGCAACTGCGATCAAGACGAGCCAGTTCACTTGGCCATGTCCTCGGCCACAGCTTTGCCTAGCTTGTCCTTTAAATACGCCAACTTCTGACGCTCCGTCTTCAGCTCCAACCACTCGTAATAAGGAACCTGAAACAGAAAGGCACATTAAAGCATTTTGTAAAGGCTACTCGGAAAGGTGCGATGATGACCATAGAAATTAACGTATTGAAATGAAGGAAAGTGGTCTATACATCCATGTCCTGCGTAAAGCGACCAGAAGTTAACCTACCTAATGACGGAGAATGAAAGTCGCTGCAAACCTCCCTCTGCACAGTTTCCACCACATCATCATAATGTTGAGTACATTGCTGAATACTCCTTTTTATACTTGTATTACCGTTAAAATTAGAATGTCAAAAATCGAACTCACCGTTACCAATGTAATCTCCTCATTTCCCTGTTCACTCAATCATGTGTCATTCAAGTGTGTAATTTCAATTCCAAAAGTGATACTATATGTACTATACAGATTCATTAAACACACAAAGATACTTTTTAGAGGAAGAGAATTTCTTAAGATGGTGAATGTTGTGTTAGTTGCAAGCTACACAATTATCAAAATTATAAGAATAAAATCAGGAAAAAATTAACCGTGTACTAAAGCTATGAGTTTCACATTTTGAATCGAACTACAGTCAGTATAATACTGAAAGACAGTTTTCCACAGTATACTAATTTATTGAAACGCACCTGTACATTGGTTAGATATGAAGCAACCACGATCATTATCACAATCGCACTTACTTCCACTACGATTAAACCGGAGAGCTGCAAGTGTCGCTTCATCATGGTGAACCGTCCCAGAAGGTCTTTACTCTTGGAGCCAAAATTGGGGAATTCCCACGCTACAAAAGCTATCCTGAACACAACATCGAGAGCACTTTAGAAAATTAAGACTACAAAAAGAACATGGATGGAAATCTAACTAGATTAGATTTGGGCTGTTTTTTTGTTCCCCCCCCCCCCTAATTTACCGTCGTGCCCCTTCAGGTAAAGGCTGTTCTCCGCCTCCAGTTGGAAGATGAGGAGCTCTCAGATGGGATAAGTCAATAGGCTTGTTGTCACTATCTACTACCACTTCACATTCTGAAGAGCAGAAAGACATCACATTGCACTTGTAAAACTTGGAGTATTTGATCCAGTTTACACACAACACATATTGATATCATCCAAGACTACAAGGGCATATGCAAATTACAATTTGAAATACGCCACCATCAAGAAGATATGCGCTTGATGAAACTGAACTGAATTCAATGATAGTGCACATTGCTTCCTGTGTGATAAATCTCTCCATCCAACCACATGAGCCCCCTTACCAATAGTCCATCCAAACACAGTGCTGACCCCCGTGCGATGAAACTCTGTCCTGCCATCCACCAAAGTGGCCAAAGCCTCTCTCAGGCTGGTCTGCAGTGGGGAAAGAGTCGAAGCGCTGGCCGGGACAAGCAGAGAGTCCAGGCGGGATGAGGAAGATTCAGGATGCTCCAAATTCAGCGTCGCAGCAAGGTGGAGGAGCTTTAATCCGTAGTTTTCCACTCGAACTGGACTGCCATCTGCAATGGGGAAATACATATAAATTCTAAATAATTGTGCCAGAAATGTATACTGCTCACTTTTGAGACGTGCTTCTCACCTGACAGCTTAGCAACATGATCCTGCTGGAGGAGCGGGATGAGGTAGTGAGGCCTGGCCTGTTGTAGCACGCACAGGGACCAAGCAACATCTGTCTTTAGGAAAGGCTCCAGACCTGAGAGGGAGTTCTCCAGCACAGGATGAACCTGAACATGACACGTACAAACAAGAGTTTAACGCAACAGTATGTAGTAGGTTTTTTAAAGAGGGTCTTAGTCATTGACGGGGCAACCACAAACAATCCGGTACACATCTGATGCTGACAGTCTGACACACTTGCTTTGCCTACTTTGCCTCGAGAGAACAACAACAACAACAAAAAACGTCTCTCTCAACCACAAAAAAAAAAGGTTGACGCACAGATTTCTGCCTCGGGGTGATAAAAAAATATTGCTATAAGCATATTTGCGGCACCTGAAACCATTTGGTTTACCGCAGGGCCATTTGTTGTATTAAGATGCACGATTGGGCCAGTGAAAAATACTGCCAAAAACGACAGAGAAGTGACACTATTAGATGTGTAACGTAATAAGATGTATGATTTTTTTTTTAACCTAAGATGATAGCTGGGATAGGCTCCAGCACGCCCGCGACCCGCTAACCATTTAGCAAAGGCTAATTTTGTTGTCTCAAAGTCTGGACAGTTTATACCATGCACTCAGTACCGGAGCCACTTTTAAGCGATGAACAGACGACACGAAAACACTCCCATGTAGAAGTAGCATGCAGAAACACCCAACGGGTGTAGCACCCTATTGTGTCAAAGCCAAAAGGTAAACAGAGCTGCATTCAGTTTTGTTGGATGCGCAGATTAGCGTTTGCTCACTGAATTTGTTGACACAGTGGGGCGGTAGATGTGGTTGATGATGTGCTACGCTACAAATAACAGTGTAGTATATGAAGTGCTGCCTCCACAAGGAAAAAAATGCATTTTTCCCCACTGTGGGATCTGCTGGTGAAATAGAAGCAGTACTTGTTGGCTCACTAATTGGCACATTCAAGTTAATGCCACACCTTCTTAAGGGCATCCCAATTGTAGGGTGGTACCAAGTAGTTGCTATAATGTCACCCGTACCTTTGCATAGAACTCTTCTCCTTTACTTGGTTGAAAGTCCAGTCTAGCAAACGTCATGAGCATGTTACAAAGCTGCAGATTGCTGTACTTCTCACTGTGCTCCACATAGTGCTGGTAAAAAAAAAAGGTCCAAATAAGAAGAAAGTTACTCACAGAAAGAATGGTGTCACGGTCAACCATGAAGAATTTTAACAACGATGACCTAAAGAGTCCTTTTTCAAGACTGCGAGGTGTGAAGTTACAAGGACTGACCTCGGCGAAGGCCTCAAAGAGCGGGATGTGAAGCCATTTGAGGAAGCCCATAGACTTTGCGAAAACGCGTGACGTCAGATGAGGTCAGTTCAGAGACTCTGGGCATCAACTCAGAGGCCATTCGCTGAAACACTTGAGATTGGTGGAAACTCAGCTTGCCTGGAAAGGCACATTGCGTGTTAGCTAGCGAGTCAACCACTTATTCCTTACAAATGACAAAAGCCAAAGACATCCCTCAGATAATGCATTAGGTAGACTTAAACACTAGAATCTAATCCAATACAAGAGCGGTATCAAACATTACACGCTCACTATGATGCCGATGTTCAGGCCTGAGAGTGTGAGTACAGAAACTGAGAGCGTTACTACCGTATGCGAAGGCCATATTGAGTATGAGCGGAGTGGTGAATTCAGACGACGGTCTCTGAAGGAGGTAATAGGACAGAGCCCTGAGGAGGGGGACGGACCTGCGACCCAGTGCCGCTAAAGACACGCACACTTTGCGAATTTCTTCTGCTGAACAGCCTTCCGCGAGCTCCAAAGCCTTACAGAAGAAAAAACAGAAGAAAGGTTAATAGAAAGCAGAGTACATACGTATGGCATTGCTTTCATAAAATGTAGTTGCTGGTGCATTTATTAACTCAACTGCACAGATTGTGCATTTTTATAATACAGTGCTGCCTTGAGATGCGTTGCGTTGTTCGACCTAGTATCTCGAATCATATTTTCCATTGAAATGAATGGAAACACCATTACAACAGTCCAGCCTCCCCAAAAGACCCAAAAAAAGGTTTTGCATGTGTTTTTTTTTTAATAAGGAAAGCACTCTCTGATATTTTATTTTGTAAGGAATTAAACAGTTTGTGCACCATGATTAATTCATTGCAGCGCCTTTTGGTGTCCTCGACTGGGCCAGTGTAGGCAGTATAATGCAATTGTGCAGACAGAAACAAAGAGTTTCACAACTACTGTAAGTGACTGCGTAAACTGCAATAATATTGGTTGTTTTTGACAGAGTTTAAAGAACATACAGTGGGTACGGAAAGCTCTAGGAAGAGTTCTGATCGTCCCAAACGTCTACCATTTAAGGATTATGGAGGCCACTGTGCTCTTAGGAGCTTAAGTGCAGCAGACATTTTTTTTATAACCTTGGCCAGATCTGTGCCTTGCCACAATTCTGTCTCTGAGCTCTTCAGGCAGTTCCTTTGACCTCATGATTCTCATTTGCTCTGACATGCACTGTGAGTTGTAAGGTCTTACATAGACAGGGGTGTGGCTTTCCTAATCAAGTCCAATCAGTATAATGAAACACAGTTGGACTCCAATGAAGGTGTAGAACCATCTCAAGGATGATCAGAAGAAATGGACAGCACCGGAGTTAAATATATGAGTGTCACAGCAAAGGGTCTGAATACTTACGAGTGTGTGATAGTTCTGTTTTTCTTGCTCCTATTCCAAATTGTTGCTTGCAGGTCAACGCAAAACTAAATAAATAAATAATTAAATAGATAAATAAATAAATATATCAATAAATAAAAATATCGGCCAAACGACGGCTCATATCTTGAAAAACTCAAAAAGTTGAGTCACTTGTATCTCAAGGCACCACTGTATTGTTGAATTACATTATATATTTTTTATTTTTTCCACATAAATGAATATTAAGTATTAAATATTAACTAATACTGTATGACAGTAGCGGCACGGTGGCCGACTGGTTAGAGCGTCAGCCTCACAGTTCTGAGGACCCGGGTTCAATCCTCGGCCCCGCCTGTGTGGAGTTTGCATGTTCTCCCCGTGCCTGCGTGGGTTTTCTCCGGGCACTCCGGTTTCCTCCCACATCCCAAAAACATGCATTAATTGGGGACTCTAAATTGCCCGTAGGCATGACTGTGAGTGCGAATGGTTGTTTGTTTGTATGTGCCCTGCGATTGGGTGGCAACCAGTTCACGGTGTACCCCGCCTCCTGCCCGATGACAGCTGGGATAGGCTCCAGCACGCCCGCGACCCCAGTGAGGAGAAGCGGCTCAGAAAATGGATGGATGGATGTATGACAGTATAAATGTATTACAGTGGAACCCTGATTTAATGTACCTGGAAACTATAGAAAACGGAAGAATGGATTTCATGTAGTGAAATAACAATGGGTTGGAAATGAACTTGCTGTTGTCCTTTACACGACAACAAAATACTCTACATGTATTGTTAGTGTTTACTTTGTGTTTCAAAACCACAGGTTTAAGTATTTACAATGAACATGATGACATAACCCATTGTCATACCTTGTCCTCGAGTCTGTCCATCAAGACAGGTGACACATGTTGTCCTTTGGAAATTAGCACACTGACAGTTTTGGCATCAGAGATTTCAGTCCAGCGCAGTTCAAGCTGTTTTAGCGCTGCGTTTACGATGGCCACATCCTGCTGGGCCTTCCTGCTGGTCCCCCACTCTGCCAGGAAGCCTAGTTGCTTATAACTTAACCGGCGGATTCGCCACAGGACCTCCGTTTGGACAGAACCCAACAATGGATCCGTGTTGGGGACGCCAATGACCCAGAGAGCCCGCAAGACAGACACAAGAGTGCTGTTCCACACTGTTGATATCTGGAAGACACATACATCAGTAATTCATCCTCACAGATTTTGACATCTGGGCACTTGCTTCCTCACCTGCTGAGGTATAGTATCCATCATGTCCCGCAGCCTCAAGTCCGTGGCAAGCTGTTGAGGAAACGTCCCCCGTGTCCTTTGCACCATCCTAGTCCACGCCAACAGAGTGCAAGCTGCTTGATTTCCATTTCCTCCATGTTGTTCCCAGGCTCGCAGGATGTCCTCGGGCACCACAGCCTTTTCCACCGTCTCGTCCAGCTGGGTGCGAGTCGGCATGCTTAAAAACGTGTCGCCGTTCGCCTCCACCCTCCTCTCACTCATTGATCTCTCCGACACCCACGACCGGCACCGAGTCCTGTGCAGCTCAGCCAGGCCAGTGGCTGACGGAGGCAGGTGGGCAGCGGAGGCCTGGGAGGAGGCCCTGCAGAGTAGACGGGCATATCTGCCCAAGAAACGAGTGGCCATGGGGCTCCTAAGGTCAGGCCGCAGCAGACAGATGAGAAAATATTCTCACTAGTCAGCAGCCCAGGGTACCATTCCACATTTAACCTGTTGACATTGGACAATACAGTGAGTCTACATCATTAAACAGCAGTAAAACAGTACAAACAGACTGTGAAAATCGATGTTATGATCACATGCCTCTAGTGGCTGGAAGTAACAATTTAATACAAATACTTTGTTACAATATTTTAGTAGATTTTTCAAGTATTTATTTTTCTGACATAGTTTTAATTTCTCCTTTTGGAATATTCTTTCTATAACTTTCTGCTCCTTACTTAGTAAAAATTGGCTTATTACTTTTTTCAACCTCTATGGATGGTGACACGATATTTATTTAAAAAACAAAAAATAAATCGAGATCAAATAAATAAATCGAGATCGTGAACCACAGTTGAGATTTTGATTGGTTGAGAGCTTGAGGGGTTATAAGGCAGGAAAAAAAAAAAAAAAAACAGGGACAGCAGCGACACGGACAAACATAAATCAGGGAGCATTAACGATGATGATGCAACAGATTTGGAGAAACAAGATATTCCTTATCCATGGCCTTATCTAAGAGAATTGTGTCATCTGCTTCAAGAATAATTTGCGGCAAATGCGTTGTCTTGTGGCGGCACGGTGACTGACTGGTTAGAGCGTCAGCCTCACAGTTCTGAGGACCCGGGTTCAATCCCCGGCCCCGCCTGTGTGGAGTTTGCATGTTCTCCCCGTGCCTGCGTGGGTTTTCTCCGGGCACTCCGGTTTCCTCCTACATCCCAAAAACATGCGTTAATTGGAGACTCTAAATTGCCCGTAGGCATGACTGTGAGTGCGAATGGTTGTTTGTTTGTATGTGCCCTGCGATTGGCTGGCAACCAGTTCAGGGTGTACCCCGCCTCCTGCCCGATGACAGCTGGGATAGGCTCCAGCACGCCCGCGACCCTAGTGAGGAGAAGCGGCTCAGAAAATGGATGGATGGATGGTGTTGTCTTGTGCCAGCCCCAAAACCATCAGCAATATGAAAAACAAAACAAAAAAAATCCCAAAACAACACCACCACGCACACACACACACCTAGAGGGTAAGGTGTATTATTATTATTATAAAATTATTATTAATAGCAAAATTTGCTTTTTATTAGGAACGGGCAGTTCACATTAGCAAAGCTATTGGAACAGTGGTTTGATGGCATACGGTGTCCAAGACCTATTAAAGTTAATAAATGAGGAGCATTATTTTGTTTACAAAAGTTTGTTTACCAAGTTATCAGAGCCGGTATTGTATATAATGGACAGTAAAAATAGATACAGTATTAATTTTATACTTAAGGACATTTCAGGGTCTGGACTGTTTTTTTTTCCTGCAGTAAACGAGTTGAATAAGTACTCCTACTTTTGCAAGTCATTTCCCCCCTGTATCTAAGTATATGTACTTCTACTTAAGTACTTTGCCACTTCAGCATGTCTCTCTCAGTTTGCCTTTTAACCATTAGCATAGTAAACGCCGTAAGGAAACGCCGGTTGTGTAACACAAACACTCATTGTTTTGGTCAGCAATCGGTTGTATAACTGTTGCAGTCGCTGTGCAGTAAGCGTCACCTGTCCCCATTTGACGAGTAAGAGACAGGACGTGCAACGAGGCGGCGGTGGTCTTAGCTGTCAAGTAATGTGAAATGCTGACCTTGTCGCGGAGAGAGAAGACGTCTCAATCAGCAGTTTCGCCTCCCCTCCTCTCACGGGTCTCTTGGCAAACGGCAGCAGCCCGGCACGAATCGCAGCACCATCGGTTGTCACAAACAATCCGCAACACAGAGATAAATAAAATGATACACTTATTGGAAGCGCTTCACATGGAAATTTAGAATGCGGTCGCCTGTCGCAGGAAAATGACGCCATGGTAGTCAATGTCACTTCCGGTCTCCTGTAATGTCTATTTTTCTCATTTTAAGGTATTCCTTTCCCGATAGTTTACAGTAAGTACTTAACTAAAATATTTTGAATAACAAGACAACCGGTTGGTATTCCTCTGCTACAAAATGCTGGTTGGAAAACAAGCAAAAAACAAACAACTACCGCCACCTAGCTATTAGAGTCGGAACTTGTCTGAGCAAACGAAAGCATGGAGGGATATTTTATTTTTATTTTTCGTTATTTTGATGGAATCCTTGTAATACAAATTTTTGTTCCATTAATAAATACTTTTCCAACCGTTCTTCCACTAACACACAAAGAGATAAGCAGATGAATAGTAAGCCATCTAAATGTGTATGATTTGATCGTGACACAAAGAGACACAGATTACAAAACAATGTCAAACAATTTTTATTTTTTAGTTTATTAATTGGCACATATAAAAACAAGCATGCACAAAAAGTAAACCAACAAGGATTGCAAGTGAGAATTCCAAAAAGAAATGACAAATTTTAAACTTTGTCACACCAATTTAGTGTAGGCCTACTGAATATCTGATTTTCAAACGTATATTCAAACACATTTTGGGCTATTTTCCGCTCATCCAAATTAGTAAATGTAAAACTAAATTTATCATCAGAAACAAGGGGGGATAATGTAAGATGCAGTGTCTTGCTTGTATCCTCAAGTTATTTTGTCTCTCATTCATCCACTCTATTCTCCATTCTGTGTCCGACTCTACTTTCCAGAAGGCGATTTTGTCGTCACGCCGCGCAGATCCGCTCAGGACGTAGCGGTCCTCCGCGGAGCGGAGCGTCTGGATGCTGTCCGAATGGGCCTGCAGCTCCTTTGGAAAAATGTCACAAAGTATGTAGACTTACAGTACATAATGATTATTTGTCTCAATTTACTCATAGTTTACATAATGTGAAATCTGGGCCTGTTTTGTTGATCTGCTGTATGGCAAAAGGTGGCTATACAAACATGAAATTGTTCTGCCGGTGATTTGCAGATGACACCACACACATCGTTGGCATATGGATACAGTAGATGAACAAAGATATTATATATATTTTTGAAATTTACAGACCACTTAAGTGAAATTGGATAATGTACTGTGTGGCACAATGGCTGGGAATTGAGGACGATGGGTATTGAAGGATGCAAACAATGAATTGCACTCTCTCTGCTAGTTCTACATTGTCTCTAACTTGACATTACCTCATTAGTCTTAATTGTTTGAGCATTACAGAGCATTACATCACATGATGTGCGACGCAATTTACGGTTCAAAAGAGATACATTGATTTATCAAGCCTGTTCTTTGCGTAGCAAGTGAAAAAATGTATTTCTTCTGAGTTGCTGATTCTGTCATTTTAAGCTTTTCTATTTGTTGCAATGCTTTATTCCCCGTCAATTCAATAGAGCATGTCATCGTTAGGTTTGCGGGTAATCTGGAGCCTAGTATGCCCTGCACCGGTCACCAGTCATTCGCCAGGCACATACAGACAAATCTCAGTTGGGAAATTGTTAAAATTCTGCAAGGCAACCTCCAGTTGGAACATAACATTTAAAAAAAAATTTTCCAAACACAGGACAGCATGATTGCACTCACCAGTTGTGACTCACCAAGATGGATGGAGTCCTGCAGCATGGAGCAGCTGGCGGCATCGAATACAACCACTCTGCCCCCACTGAGGCCCACCCACAGCTTGGGATTCATCTCATCCTTTGAGTCATCGCATGTCAACTGACCTGTACAAGAGAAGATGGCCTTTCACTGAATGAAAGTCTGGATACTGATTAAATGTACTGAATTATCACGCTGGAAGAAGTGACAATGGTACAAAGGCGGGATTGAAGGCATTATGTGCAAGAATTGTTCACCTGTCAAATTAATTCAAGCTCCACATGGACAGGGATCGCATATTAGCTTTTTGGTACAAATACATCTTTGGGGGTTGTTTATATTTTTTTTAAGTCACGCAATTAAAAAAGGTCTGACAAGAGAGCAAGAATACTCAATGGACGGACCGTGGCTGTATCAAAAGAATTATGTGGATTTGTTCCATTTGACCCAAATGTACACTTAAATGGATATAAAACATCTTATGACTGTTTAAAAAAATAAAATAAAATAAAGTCAATCAGCATTAGTAATTTCCACCAAGGCACAAAACACGTGAGACATGTGATCATTCCTGTGGTCACGCCACACAAGGCTTCATCACAACACAGCAGCAACATGTCTTCTTCTTTTCCTTTGGGCTTGTCCCTTTAGGGGTCGCCACAGCGCGTCATCCTTTTCCATGTAAGCCTATCTCCTGCATCCTCCTCTCGAACACCAACTGCCCTCATGTCTTAAAAATCGACGACCCTCCCTCCCCCTTGTTCTTTTTTCTTTCCTCTCTCTCTCGGTTTTCCCTGTATCCGCTCCCTTCCTCCTCCCTCCTTCTTCCCCCTCTCCCGGCTTCCCTCTTCCATCATCCTCCTTTCTTTTCCCCCCCGCCCTCAACTTCGCTCTTCACTCTTCGCCTTTTTCTCCCACCCAACTCTCCCCCTCTTTCTATTTTTCCCTCTTGTCTTCCTCTCCTTTCTTCCATTTTCTCCCCCCTTTTCCGCGGTTACACATCCTCTCTCTTCCCCTCCCCCTCTTCCTTCCTCCCCCCATCCCCTCTCTTTCTGATCCTTTTTTCATATTCCTTTCCCCTTTCTCTCATCTTTCCCTCCTTTCTCCCCCCCCTCCCCTCTCCCCTTTTCCTTCTTTCCCCCCCCTTCTCTTCCCCCCTCTCTTTCCCTTCTTTCCCCCCTTCTTCTCCCTCCCTCTTTCCCCCCTCCCCTTCCTTTTTCCCCCCCCCCCCTCTTCTTTTATCTCCTCTTTTTCCTCCCCTTCCTTTTTTCCCTCTTCTTCCCCCCCTCCCCCCTCCCTCCCCATCATTCTTCCCCATTCCCTTTCTTTTCTCTCCTTTCCTTCTCCCCTTTTTCTTTCTCTCCCCTCTCTCCTCCACCCTTTCCTTTTTTCCTTCCTTTTCTTCCCCCCTCTCCTCTTTCTCCTTCCTTCCCCCCTCCTTCTTTTCCCTTTCCCCTCTCCCCCCCCCCCCCCTTTTCCCCTTCCCCTCCCCCCTCCCTTTCCCCCTTCTTCCTCCTCTTTTCCCCCCCTCCCTCTCTCCCCCCCTCCTTCTCACCCCTCTCCATTTCTTCTCCCCCCTCCTTCTCTCCTCTCACTTTTTTTCCCCTCCTTCTCTCCCTCCCCCAAAAATGTTGTTCCTGAAAAGCACAGCATTGCTAATCCCATTTGTTCCCCATAAAAGTGCAATTCATCAATCAATTAAAGAAAGAATACAATAAATATAAAATTAATAAGATGTAATGGAACCGAGTTATTTAAAAAAAATAACATTTTCACAGATAGAGGGTTTTATGGTGTTATTGTGTTTAATTGTATTTAATAAATAGTTGTAGGTCAATTTGTACCTGATGTGTATCCTAGTAATTTATTGACAATTAAAAATGCATTTCTCATATTTTTATAATATTATTCACGCATCGTGCTGTATACTATAATAATGCAGAAAAAGCAACAAGCTCTCCGCCACCAGCGTCAGTCGGGCCCAGTTGGCGGAGAAGAGCACGACTCTTTGCTCCTGGAGGAGGCAAGATAACACCTGCGCAGGGAAGAGAAGGGACACGTGAGATTTCTAGCCCATCGTGCCTCCAGCGAGGAGACACATCAAGGCGGGTGTTTATGTGTGCAGCACCTGCAGGAGAGGATGCGGCCGGAAGCAGAGGAAAGGCACATGAAGGTCTAAATCTATCCATCCATCCATCCATCCATCCATTTTCTGAGCCGCTTATCCGCACAAGGCTCGCAGCTGGGTAATCTTTGTCTTCTCTGGATGGCAATTCGATAGTCAGAGGATGCAAAGTAAACATCTGGTGGGATACATAGAAATCATCTTTTTATATAGATATATATTGATATATAGCAGCGCATCAAGCGTATGACAATATTTTATTAGAATAAAGAGTGTGAATTACTCTTGCAATGCTCTGTGTCTGCTTTGGAGTCCAGTTACGTGCTTCCTTTCCACTCCCCATGATAGACAGTCTTTTAGTGCAGAGAAGTATGGATACTTGGATATCACACAAAAACTGTAGGCACAGAACAGTGTTGAGCCAGCTCTGTTCTGACAGGACGACGTCACCTCCTGCAACACGCAGCAACCACAATTCAACTTGACTTCATCCTAGGTCACACGTGTGTGTGGTCCTGTTTACTGCTGGCAACCTGGTTGGGACGCGAACACTGCAGTACTACTCCATGGGAGTAGTTCCACTTCCTGGTTTTCAGTGAAAACCAGGAAGTGGAACTGTTCCTCTGGCTTTACGTTGATCACTTGGAGCCCGCCTAGAGAAGCAAAGGCAGGTAAGTCATGGCTGTTGCTATCGAATCTTTTTAGTATCGATTCCCCCATTGATTATTAATCAAATATCCCCCTCACCCACACTATTAAGTTTTTAAATGTAATTTTTTACACCTAACATGCATTGTATTCTCAATTATGAGGGTAGGACTTCAACCCTGAAAGTGAATTTGTTGGGACTGAGTGTATGATATAAATTTGGTGTACAGAATTTGAGACAGCTAAATGGTAAACGGTTAGCAATCACGATTAGCATTGGCGCGCCAGCGATTAACATTTTAGGTAAAAAACAAACAAACGCTAACTACCATTCAGCTCATTCTTATCATGTTATATGTAATTACACATCTAACAGTGTCCTAAAAAACACTTACAGATGCTCCTTTGTCGTTTTTGGCAAAGTTAATCTTCGGCCCAACACTGCGGCTCAATAAATGTCTGTTTGAAACATGGGTTCCCTGCGGAATTTTGTGTCGACTTAACCGAGTTTTTTTTATTTATTTCTCCAGTCCTAATTATGGCATGGTTGTTTTGGTTCCCCTTGCAAATTTTGACGTGGGAAAAACACAAGCATGGGGAGAACACGTAGGCTCGGACTTAAGAACCTAAGAACCTAACGTCACGCAGCTCAGCACACACGGCAGCCCGGACTTGGAGTCCCTGTTTCTGAACTAGAAGTCATTTTACTCGCCGCGTGAGTTCGGATCTTTCACCCTCGTCGGTGTTTACATTCCTCCTCAAGCTAACACATACGACGCACGTCTAACGGTTGCTGAACAAGTAAATGAAATTGAAAAAAAGCACCCAGACTCACCCCTCGTTATTCTTGCGGACTTGAAGAAAGCTAAGCTCAACCACAAACTCCCTATATACAACCAGCACATCAACTGTCCTACCAGGAAAAATAACATTTTAGACCACTGCTATACTACACTAAATAACGCATACCGCGCTATACCTCGTGCAGCTCTGGGTTCGTCTGTTCACTGCTTAATTCACTTAATACCAACATACAGGCAAAAACCTAAATGCGCGAAGCCTACGGTGAAAACAGTGAAGAAGTGGACCAACGAGGCAAAGATAGAACTTCAAAGCTGTTTAGACTTCACAGACTGGAGTGTCTTTGAAAATTCAACAGGCAGCCTAAATGAACATACGGAGGCTGTTACATCCTATATCAGTTTCTGTGAAGACCAACAAAGTCATTTCACATGTTCAATAACAAAAACCGTGGTTCACTACCAAACTTAAGCAACTTCACCAGGCTAAAGAGGACGCGTATCGAAGTGGGGATAGAGGCCTTTATAATTGCGCTAGAAACCAGCTGACTAAAGAAATTAACAGTGAAAAGAGAAATGATGCAGTAAAGTTAGAAAAACAGTTTACCGCTAACGACTCTAAATCAGTCTGGCATGGATTACAATCGCTAACCAATTACAAGCGACCATCCCCCCAAGCTGAAAACAATAAAGGACTAGCTGACAACTTGAACACCTTCTATTGCAGATTTGAAAAGGACACTTTCACACCCCACACCCACCCAGCCGCGCCACCATCGCACCTCTGACTCCCCCTCCTTCATTGACCATTCACGAACAGGAAGTGAGACGCATCTTCAAACAACAAAAGCTCAACAAAGTGGCAGGCCCAGATCTTGTGTCCGCATCCTGCCTCAATGTCTGCGCGGACAAGCTCGCTCAACATCAACTCCATCCTCAAAAAGGCCCAGCAGAGGATGTACTTCCTGCGGCTTCTGAGGAAGCATGGCCTACCACGGGAGCTGTGGGGGCACTTCTACACAGCAGTCATCAAATCAGTCCTGTGTCCATCCATCACAGTCTGGTTTGGTGCTGCTACAAAAAAGGACAAACTCCGACTGCAACGGACAATCAAAACTGCTGAAAAGATTGTCAGTACCCCCTTACCCACCATTGAGGACTTGCACGCTGTCAGAACTTAGACAAGCACATACAAAATCCTCTTGGACCCTCCACATCCTGGTAACGACATCTTCCAGCTCCTTTCCTCAGGTAAGCGCTACCAAACAATGTAAACTAAAACAAGCTGACATTCCAACAGCTTCTTCCCTTTTGCCATTAACGTCTTAAACAATTTCATTGTAACATGCTGCACATTTTGTCTCGAGATTGTTGTCACATCTCTGACGGGCCAATTATATATTATTCGTGCAATCACTGCAGTAGTCTCGCCACCATGCACTAATTGCATATCAGTTGTTGACGACTGCCCACTCATGAGAAGTATCTGCACCATTTGCACAATTGGCATTGTGACATTATCGCACTGCTAGTCACTTTAAACTGCATACATTTCTTGAAGTCTCTGGACTATTTGCACAACGGTCACTGCACCAGACTATGGTTTTATTAGTCATTTCAAACTGCTCTAATTGCTAGAGGACTCAGCATCCTTTTGCACAATTGTCCCAAAAAAATATCCATCCATCCATCCATTTTCTACCGCTTATCTGAGGTCGGGTCGTGGGGGCAGTAGCTTTAGCAGACAAAACAAAACAAAAAACAATTGTACCGGCATTACCACATTACTGGTAACTTTTTATTGCTCAGTGACTGTGATTTGATGTTTTTATGTCTCAAAAGTATTCTCTGTCAATTGATTGTCTGTTGTCGTACTAGAGCGGCTCCAAGTACCGGAGACAAATTCCTTGTGTGTTTTTGACATACTTGGCAAATAAAGATCATTCTGATTCTGAAGAACTATGCGGCCCACGTGCTAACCGCTAGACTACGGTGCTGCTGACCCCGGACCAAACTATTCCAAATATAATTGAGCTCAAAGGGAAGGTTTGTGAAAGTGAAATTGAAGTTCCACCAGAACTGATTGTAGTGAATGTCCATGTGGAACTGCTTAGTGGAACGAAAGCTAATAATGAAAGTCTCCTTTTTCCATGTTCTAATATTGCGTTCAAAGGTTCTTAACAGAGTTTTACTTCTTACTTGAGGCCCAATAACTGGTTCCTTTGGCGGGAGAATAACATCCATGACGATAACATAGTTCATCTTACATGCATGTTAAAGGAAAAAAAGATTCCACTTACTGCACCAGTTTTGGTTAAATAAGCAGTTAAAACGGCCACTGCAGTAATTATCCATTGTATAATCTGTATATATAATATTAAAATTGTGTTATGTTTTATATTCAATCTTTATTACTTACAGCACGTTAATTGAGAGCACGAATCTGAATCTAACAGTTGGTTGATCCATGAATTGACCAATACATTTCCTAATTCAATTTAGGATAGACTGGTTATGCAAGGCCGAATCGCCGATATTCTGTATTTTGACATATATCGGGATCTGCCTTAAAAAAAAATGGAAAAAAAATAACAGCCGATAACAGAGCAGTTTCAAACTCTTGAATTCAAAATTTTCAGTTAACTACGAGATGCTGCTGACCCTGGGAACTCCCTGCACTTTTTGTTTTTGTTTGGACTTAAAACAAAGATAAGCGAAAGGTTAACATTTCAGTTAGATTGAAATTTTAGACTATGGAACGTGTTTATAAAAGTATGAGGTTAATAGGAGCGTGGGGAAGATTAATAACGAGGGGTTACTGTCTCGAGTCTGTGCTTTTAGATCAGACATGAACAAATGTCACACCTTGGACAGGTGTTGCAGTGGATGAAGACGATCGCTTCCTCTTCTTCCTCAGCAAGGAGGGATGCCCCCTCCCATGGGACCTCACCTGTTCCCTCTCGGCTTGCGGCCTGCTGACAAAAGGAGGAGCTAGGACGTACAGGACCTCGGGCTCCAAAAAGATGTGCTCCAGACAGTTCACAGCCTTCAAGCAAAGTCATCATACGCTTCTACATCAGTCCGTCCAACTGTTAGTTTGTTTCTGATGTGGAAATTACCTGGCAGACCTCCTGGAGTTTCTCACAGGACGCTCCCACCACCACAGGCCTCAAGCAGAGATGACGGCAGATGCTCTGACATTGTTGACAAGGGTTCAGAACCTGACCGAAGTCTTCACATCCGCTGCGACACAAGCACTGAGCTACAAGAGGAGAAAAAAAAAGAAAAAAAAAGGGAGGGGTGACATGGAAATTAGTTAAGTTATTGTTTCAGCTCAGGATAAAAGGCATTTAATGAAGTTACTGTTTGAGTGGATTTGAATGGTTTTGAAATACAACAATCAACGTTTACCATTTAGGACTCACATATTTTTAACTTTTACCCAGCTCACCCATTTTCAGGGACTCAAAAGTAAAAAAAAAAAACGATTGTGATCTTTGTCAGACCTTGCCTGCATGCAGACACCATCAGTTGTTTCTTTTTTTTTGTGAGCCTTGATGTCTTCAGTATGTGAAAACTGCGCTCTCGTGGCTTGCAATCCTTCTGTCCCGAGTTGCTTTTCACAGACGATAGCTAAGCAGCTGCTCACAGAGCTTCTCTTCTGGAGAAGGCGTATCATTTTAAGAAATCCACAATCAAGTGTAAATATACAAAGGGTTTACATAAAAGTGCTAAGTTTTGCACTTGTGACTTTGCTCGACGACATCTACAGCAGTAGAACGGCGAATGGTTCTCGTAACACACTTTGACAATGACTGAGCTACAGTATAAAAGATTTGATCAGATGAAAACCAAGGTCAATTTGTATCACAGTAGCAAGAGAAAAGTATGATCATGATCCAAAGCATACTACATCATGTGCCAAACACGGTGGAGGAAGTGTTACGGTACTTACATGTATGGCTCCTAAGGGAATAGTTCCACTGGTTTATTGATGATCTGGCTTCTGACAGTCGAAAATCTTGAGGTTTATTGACCTATACGCACTCTGCTCACAATAACACAATATTTTTTAGGTACGCTACATAAAATGGATGTCATTCCAAATAGTAAATACCATATTTATGTGGAACCTCTTATATTGTAGCTGAATGTCTTCAATCAAATTTCCATTGTGGTGATGTAAAGGCAAAAATCTTAAACTCTGTTATTGTCCAAATACTGCTATTAAATGTCCACTTTATATTCATCGAGGCTACAAAACAGACAAAAATTACCCTCTTTAGCACCTGAGAATGCTCTTTGCTACGCCTTTCAAAGATGTAGGGTGTACAAATGTATTAGTTTACCATAACATCCGCAAGACATTACAACCTGCACTTTAAACGGTGCAGTTCTTATCTCTGTATTAACTGTTCTTATACCACATTAATGGAAGAGCATGACTCTTGCTTAATTGTGCTGTTGCATACCACAGCTGGACATGTGCAATGTTCTCTTTGTTGAACACATTTCACCGCATAATCCTTTTAACAGCTTGCCATGCCATCTTACTTTTTTTTTTTTTTTAATATACCTCGTGTGTCTTCCCTCAATGTAATATTACCCATTCTAATAAACATCCATCCATCCCTTCTCTACTCATTCACATTTCCACAGTCACTGAGTGGGAAATGAACCCGCACTGCCTGCACTAAAGTTAAGCAAATGAACCACTACAGTCACTATCAGTGACCCTCAAATTTAAAATCCGTTTTTTTTCCCCAACCTTCGTTGAGTCATGCCACATATTTTACTCATCACCAAACAAAAATGCTTCCAAAAAGTTATTTACTAAAAATAATGATCATCTTGTGTCAATTTCCTCCCAAATGTTAGTTGAACACCAAACTATTATTCCGCTGTATGACTGGCAGGCTCATTGCACAAACGTCTGCCATCTAGTGGAAGAGCATTAAATTGTTCTGCCTGTCGCAATATGCCGTTGACATAAATGAAAAAAATACGTGTACTAAGCAAATATATTTTTTTTATATAAATAAAATTAAACACGTATTGGATGATTTCCCACAGCACATCTGATGATCTGTCACGCCATTTTTGCTTTATGACAGACATAATGTAGAGCTGCTTCTAATATTCTAGTGACAATAACGACGTAATGTTTAATAGGGGGCAAATTATTAGAAACAAACTATCAATGGTAGCCATCATTTTAAGTCATTCAAAATGAAGTATAAAACAATAGTTGTACTGTAGGCTTACACATAATTCAATGTTGTTGAACAAGTTATTCCTATTGAATACTGTCAATATTCAACATTTAATATATAATAAATAAATGTATAACACTATAGGGGGCAGCCAGATGCTAATGAATAAAATCCATTCAGATTCATGCTTTTTGTTGTTTTTTAATTACCCATTATATATCAATTGTTTTTCACATTCACATACTTTACAAAAAAAAAAAAAAAACATTGGATAAAGGAGAACAGCGAATAATAAGGTAACGTCACTTTCTTTACGCATTAAATGTTTTTTTTTTTTTTAATTACCGAGATGCATATAGTCTCTGCAACATTGTTTAGGCGCGTTTTTGACGCGGGAATCTAAGAGTAGGGTGCCGTCGAACAAGCCAATTTTGACATAAATGTAAAACGTGTGTGTGCATGCGTTAGTGCGTCACTCACCTCCTCATCAAGGCCAGTGTTGCACCTCATCAAGTTTGCAGTGACAGACAACATGATGGAGTCCTAAAGCTTTAGAAAATGACTTTGTAACCCTTCCCAGACTGACAGATGTCAATTACTTTTATTTCTCCTCCCTTCTAGAATTTGTTTGGATTATTACATTTTGTTGCAGCGTTTGGGCCACTTCATTTTTTGTCAGGTTCTATTTAAGTGATTTCTTGATAGAACAGGTCTGGAGGTAATCAGGCTTGGGTGTGGTCAGTGAAATTAAACTCAGCTTTGGGATTAGCCACATTTATGACTTGACCAGGAGGGCAGTTACTTATTCACCCAGGTAGCGTTGAAGTTTTTTTTATCTTTGTATATTTTTCTGATATTTACATTTGTTTGATGATCTTAAATTACTATATATAAACTATATCAGAATGATTAAATCCTCTTTGTAAATAAAACATTGATTGACACCCAGACCCTTGTGCAGTATATTATGCCAAAGAGTCAAGGTGGAAGGTTATGTCAATGAATGACAGACAACTGTGGGTGGTTTCAACATTTTTCTTCTTCTTCAAAAGGAGTGGTTTCAAAAACAGCTTAAATCTTTATAAAAAATCTGTTCAGCAACAATAAGAAAACCACCCCAAACGTTGGTGACACGGAACAGAATACAGCTACAAATCTTAACATACTACAGTACATAAAATCCAAACTATTGCCACACATAACACACCCTGTTCCAGGCTTCAATGTGCCACTCGTACCTGTAAGATAACAAATCAAAGACCTTTTGGTGGCTCACAACAAGGAATTTGCTTTTGTTTTTAAATATTAATCGCCATCATTTCCTGAGTTGAATGAGGGCTTTCAGAGCAAATTGTTGCACAACCCAAATTATTACTTGAAAACTAACTGCTATGCCCATTCTGAGCCTTCTGCACTAAAAGGCACTTACAGTAACTTATCAGACTGCATAGTAGATTTACAACTCCTGAATATCACCTTGCATAGTCAAAAGTTTTTCGCAGGCTGCATGATTGGCCTAGTTACTATTTAAAGGGCATTATTATACTAATCCAGAAATATAATTATAAGCCACAGTGGGAGGTAAAAAAAAAAAAAAGGCACCTTATGACAAAATACTTCTAAAGAAACCAAGTCACTCTGCCAAAGTTGATTGCCACTCGGGTACCTGAGGATGTGAGCTAGGAATTTCACTTTTGAGTGTAGTTAAGAAATGATGTGCGGCCTAAACTTTGGCAAAACTGGCATAATGTATCATTTCACATTGCATTTAAATGCCACTGGGGTTCCTGCATAAGGGTGCATAGTGTTCTCATCAACAAATAATAATACAGGCTCTACTAATGGCACAGAAGCCTGTTATGTAAATGCTTGCAATGTTATCACAGTGAATTAAAGCACATCCGTCTGTACGGGGGCAAACGACACCAGACAAACCCAAAATGTAGAGCTTCGTTTTTATATTAACCTGACTGGGACATGTATTTACATCGCTCCTTAGCCAATAATGTAGATAATGCAGGAGAGGCCAAAGTGACACTTTCCCACCATTGTGATCATCTATGAAGAAGCTAGAAGGCATTACATAACAATACAGCATCACCAGGTCTCACTTTGTCCTTCACTGAAACGTTTCTTGTCAAACTTTCTTCCAGGCTCGTTCAGTCTGTCTAGTCCACATTAGCCTGTTCGAGCTGAGGTAGCAACGGGACGTGCAGAACACTCCTCATACCAATGGGACAAATCTGTGCAAATCCATCTTCACTATAATGCTGTGGTTATTTTTTTTCTAATAATTTTCCATCTAGGCCTCATTTCTCCTTCTTCCCCCTACAAGTTTACGCTCAGGCGACTGGTTGTGTCTCAGTATTTTTGAGACTATCTCTGTCTGCCATCTTCTGGAGAGCCAATCTCTCACCACCTTCTTCTCCGTTCTGGTCCAGCTCAAGTGACAAACAGGCCAACTCCTGGTCCTTGGAATCCTCGTCAGGATAAATAACGAGGAAACAGGCGACGAGGAAGCCGAGGAAGGAGCTGCCGGACGCCACCATCGGAATGACTCGCACGCTGCCCACAGTCTTGATGACCGCTCCCAGTGCCGATGCGACTAGAATTTGGCTTATATAAACCTGGAAATATTGAGAAATTATATAGACTTGAGCATTATGATTTTAAGACATGCAGAGTAGCATCTGATTGAACATAATTTGCTCAGGGATGCTTGGCAACTGATTTGACAATTTTCTAGCATTATTAGGGTCGCGGGTTTGCTGGAGGCTATCCCAGCCGGCTTTGAGTGAGAGGCAGAATATACCCTGGACTGGTTGCCAGTCAATCGCAGGGCACATAGAGACAAAAAAACAAACAACAACAAAATTCACATTCACCCCTACGGACAATCTATGCATGTTGGAATGTGGGACAAAACAAACTCCACAGAGGAGGACGTGAGTCAAGATTTGAACCCAGAACCTCAGAACTGTGAGGTAGATGTGCGAACCGCGAGCTCACCGTGCTGCGGCAGGTAAATCTAGTTTGTATTTTTAAATGATTTTTTTCCCATGCTGTGATTCAACAGAACAATCTCAGGATGTTACATCTCAGTGTTGTATTGTGAAAAATAACTCAGTTGGAGTTTCCAGAGTGGAGGACTGCGTGGATGTACAGCCCCAATTCCAATGAAGTTGGGAAGTTGTGTTAAACATAAATAAAAACACAATAAAATAATTTGCAAATCATGTTAAACCTATATTTAATTGAATAGACAACAAAGACAAGCTATTTCATGTTCAAACTGATTAACTTTATTGTTTTTAGCAAATAATCATTAACTTAGAATTTTATGGCTGCAACACATTCCAAAAAAGCTGGGACAGGGTCATGTTTACCACTGTGTTACAGCACCTTTTCTTTTAACAACATTCAATAAACGTTTGGGAACTGAGGACACTAATTGTTGATGCTTTGTAGGTCGAATTCTTTCCCATTCTTGCTTGATGCACCGCTTAAGCTGTTCAAGTCCGGGGTCTCCGTTGTCGTATTTTACGCGACACACATTTTCAGTGGGAGACAGGACTGCAGGCAGGCCAGTCTAGTACCCACACTCTTTTACTATGAAGCCATGCTGTTGTAACACGTGCAGATAATGGGTTGGCATTGTCTTGCTGAAATAAGCAGGGGCGTCCATGAAAAAGACGTTGCTTGGATGGCAGCATATGTTTTTCCAAAACCTGTACGTAGCTTTCAGCATTAATGGTGCCTTCACAGATGTGTAAGTTACCAATGCCATTGGCACTAACACAGCCCCATACCATCACAGATGCTGGCTTTTTAACTTTGCGTCCATAACAGTCCGAATGGTTCTTTTCCTCTTTGGCCCAGAGGACACGACGTCCGCAATTTCCAAAGCAATTTGAAATGTGGACTCGTCGGACCACAGAACACTTTTCCACTTTTCATCAGTCCCTCTTAGATGACCTCAGGTCCAGAGAAGCCGGCAGCGTTTCTGGGTGCTGTTGATAAATGGCTTTTGCATTGCGTAGTAGAGTTTCAAGTTGCACTTACGGATGTAGCGCCGAACTGTATTTACTGACACTGGTTTTCTTAAGGCGGCACGGTGGATGACTGGTTAGAGCGTCAGCCTCACAGTTGTGAGGACCAGGGTTCAATCCCCGGCCCCGCCTGTGTGGAGTTTCCATGTTCTCCCCATGCCTGCCTGGGTTTCTCCGGGCACTCCGGCTTCCTCCCACATCCCAAAAACATGCATGAATTGGAGACTCTAAATTGCTCGTAGGTGTGAATGTGAGTGCGAATGGTTGTTTGAATGAATGCTTGTGAATAACAGCGCAATTCAGGGAAGCTCTTTTTATACCCAATCATGGCACCCACCTGTTCCCAATTACCCTGTTCACCTGTGGGATGTTCCAAACAGGTGTTTGATAAGCGTTCCTCAATTTTCTCAGTCTTTTTTGCCACCTGTCCCAGCTTTTTTGGAAAATGTTGCAGCCATAAAATTCCAAGTTAATGATTATTTACTAAAAACAATAAAGTTTATCAGTTTGAACGTTAAATATCTTGTCTTTGTAGTATATCCAATTAAATATAGAATGAACATGATTTGCAAATCATTGTAGTCTGTATTTGTTTATGTTTAACACAACGTCCCAACTTCATTGGAATTGGGGTTGTAGTTGAACCTCCCATAGTTGACGGAATGTTGGTCTTCGATAGCAAACTTGTTGAACGTGAGTAATGCACTCCATTTTGCCTCAATTGTGTCAGACACGATGAATCAAAAACCAAGAGAATTCTTAATGCTCAATAAAGTGATAATTGTCAGTGACAGGTGATTTATACAATGCACTTTTTAACATACTTAATTGCCACGTGTCAAAAGTGCATAAAGTTAACATATATTGCATATTGTAAAAGCAATAAAAACCCAAGTACGCTGACACCAAAGTCTTTCTGCTTTAAATGTGAGTTTCATCCGGTGTACATTCATCTGTTTCTTCTTTCATGTTCTTCTCTTAACTGTTGAGGTGATCATTTTGGAATAAATGTTGCCAAAAATCCAAAGAAAATGCAAAGCTTGCTCCATATTTTCCTCAGTTTTGGGTCAAATTTATAATTGTACAACCACAGGGGCATTCAACTTAAGAGGTTCTACTATCATTGAGTCGTGTTGGGTAATACAAGCTTGGAGCTTGGAACGGTTAAAATGACTTACTTGGCATGATAGGATAGCGCAGTCAATACCAAAACCTCTTCTACTGTTGGCTGGACTGTGGTGGATGTACTGAGGAAAGCATTACAACAGCAGAGAATGTAATTTTCACTGACGAATTCAGTGTTTCTGATTGCTCGAACAAATATTTTTACAACTCTGTTCTGGCATTACACAAATACCTCTTTAATTTCATGGTACTGTCCTAGTAAGGCATATGGACAGTAAGACATGCTCATGGAGATGATGCCCATGCTGCTGATCATCACCATGGCGACGTAGACATTCGGGAAGATGGCCATCGCCGCAGTTCCTAAGGTTAGAAAGGCATACGTATAGTGAACACATACAGTGCATGATATATTGTACGTTGATGATTGTAGCATATTTCTGCTGTTGATTCTGTCATGGATTCTCACCTATTGCGAAGCCCAGAGTCCCCATAATGTAGATGACCTTGATGCTCAGGTCAAAGTTATCTAGGTACTTCTGAAGGATGGCTGGTTGGAAAAGAGACAAGTGGGACGGAAGTGCAATTGTACCACTGATTACTGTCATTTTGGAGAAAGTTAATGGTCTTGAAAAGCTCATTTCGTTTTTATAGTGCATTTATACCTGAGCAGACAGCAGCAGTAGCAGCATTGACCACAAGCCCCCAGCACCCCATCTGCACGCCGCTGTTGTAATTCTGGAACTCTGTGGAATTAGCTAGTGCCTGCAACAATGATTATACTATTAACAGATATATTGTTTTAAAAAGCTATATACATACAATTATTTCTAATTCATTGATTATTTGAGTGCTTCATTTCCACCAGGAAAAATAGACAGCTCAGTTTCCGCTGAGCGTCTAAAGTAAAAACTGATACCGGCCTTATTTCAATGGATCGGGTACTCGTGAAGGCCAGCAACCGATAACCAATTTTTTTCGCCTGAAGTATCGAGTAAGTCCTCCATTTGGTGCTACACTGTGGCGGTTTGGCACGTTAGCGTTCATCACGTGCATCAGAAAGCAAGAAAGATCTTTGTTCATAATTATAATTTAATCGTGTTAATTCAAATTGTCTATACTGTATCAAAAGTACATGTGGTATCAGTACTCAGTATCGGCGAGCACTGAAAAATAAATATCATGGTATCAATACATCCCTCCTGCAAGACATAAGAATAAAAACATTACTATATTAAAACTTAAAAGCTGAGCAAAATAACTGCATTAAGTGAGAAAACAGAAGTGAGTTTGTCTTTTATTATATATAAACATATAACATCTTTTGCGCCACGGACCAGTTTCACGTAAAGATACATTTTGACAGAGCGGCCTTCAGACAAATGAAAACAAATGATTAAATATACAACTTATTACGCTGAATGTAAATGTGATTAACAGGAGCCCTGCGCTTTTTTTCTAGTCAACGAGCTGGTCCCATGTTGGAGTAATATTTTTTTCTTTTCAACAAACCTCCAAAGTTTTGGCCTCCATGTGCCGAAGCCGTTTTGATGGCTTCATTGTCTCATTTGTGGGCATGTTGTGACATTTTATGGTAAGTGGGTTTGGTGTGTGCAAGTCAACTGGCAAAAAAAAACATACCAAAAGTACGGTATAAACTATGGTTGCTATGCTAAACTATGGCTTTCTTTTTGTTGGAAGTTGTGTGATGTTTGACTGTCCCAGTGTTTCCCTTTTTGAAGAAGCTATCAAAACAGCTTTTTGTTTTTTACTTAGTTTTGGTCGCTTTGGGTTTACTTTTTTTCCCCTCATCATGTGACCGAGTTGACCGAGAAGCAAACTTCTTTCACATTCTGATAATCAATTAATTATTTTTTGTCCAGTCCCTCTGTGCGGCCCCGGTGTGTTCCGTTTATATGTATATATGAATTTATTTATTTATTTAAAATAAAGGCATTGGATTTCAGGTATAGTTCAGTTACAGCCAATGCAAACTGCAAAAACAAAACACAAACGTAGGAAGTGTGTCTGTGTACCTTGGGGTCTCCATGGAAGATGACTTGGCCCATGAAATCTGTATAGAAGACAGCTTGAGCTAAATAGGAAAACCATGTGACCAGGTGACACACACACAGCCTCCACAGCGGCTTTGGCATCTGCACAGTATAGAACCAGAAGAAATATCATTTCACAAAAACTTGAGTGAAGGTGTTTGGGAGTAATATTTAGAGACCTATTGCAATTGTCTCTCACCTTCAGCATTGACAACCACAGCAGTCGTACAGTTGTGCCCCCGTTGGGCCCGTCATCACTGCTGGAGTCCACTGAAGAAAGACTGCTTTCCGACAACTGAAACTCCCGCCTGTCTGCATTCATCTGCAGATCACTAAGATCATTCAGACTGCGGGAAGTGGTGATTGGCGGAGGACTAGAGGTGGTTGTCCGTCGCAATCGGTGACGCTGGGATCCCACTCGTCCATAATAAGAGAATGTAAAAGAAGGCTGAAGAAACAGGAACAACCCCAGGCTGTTTTATATTAGTATTCCCAATTTTTTGTGAAAGATGTTTTATAAAAGTGTTTTACTTGTCGGTAGAACGTATGTTTGTGTGGGCGCGGCGAAGATGTGGCGCTGAGGAGCCGAGTGCCAGTTTTGTTGGAGGTGTGGCTTTTGTTTGCATTGCAGTGCTCAGTGGAAGACAAGCCAGCATTGACACCAGCACCATTAGCCAGCTTGGTCTGCTCAATAGGACGGAAACAAAAGCACATGCGTCTTACAAAATGCCTCTTGAGCATACAATAAATCACATAATAGGAAATCTACTTTACATTTGGTTTCATGTGTGAGCCGTCAGAGGCAGGACTAACTTCAGGAGGACCATTAATCTGACCATTAAGCTCAGAAAAAGCAGAATCTCCAGATTCCCCAACCACTATTCGATCTGCAGGTTTTGGTGGTCCGCCAGGACTCAAAGACCCAATACTCTGCTTCGAAGGCTTGAACGAATCTTTTAGACCTTCCTGGATTTCAGGTAAAGCCTGGTGTAGCTCTGGCAAGAAAAGCTGGATCTGCAGGTCAAGGTCAGGATCCAGGTTGATTGTCGTGTCTGGCATGGCCAAGACTGAATCGCTTTTACTCCGCATTCGCTCCATAATCAGGAAGTCCATTTCCTCAACCTTAGGATCTGATTGGTGGTTATCTCCGAAAGGGGGGTCCTCCTCTGCAATGACCTCAAGAAGCTGTGGTGTGTGACTAACTAGTCGGTAAGATGATTGACTGGCTGAAGTCCTTCTTCCTTTGATATTAAACTGCTGGGATGCCACAAATTGTTTCTCAGGGATACTGAACATGTGCAGTATGACAGAGATAATGAAAATGATGGCTGTGAAAAGGAAGAGGACTTGCTGCTGTGACTTAAACGCTTGACCCAGAGAGGTGCCAGTCCAGTCGAGACCGCCTAGCATGTAGCCCAAGGCGCCACCAAGCCCTGGAGACACACACACACACACACACACAAAAGAGCATCATTGTTTGCATGCCACATTATTCTTCTGTGTACCCATTTTTCACAAGATTGTACAATGCCATGACTGGTCTCGTTAAAAAAAAAAGCACTAACAGTACTATATTTGTAGTAACTGCTCAGCCAAGTGCAGGCGCACTTTTCTATTTTCACCAAGTAAAACATATGAACAGTACATCATATTTACTACACATATCAACTACACATTCTGTAAGTACACTGTGTCCCAAAAGTAACTTAACACTTTTTTGTATTTTGTGTCAAGTATCACTTGGGCAGACGTGAGGCCATCAACATTTGACAGCTTGGGCTTTGCAGTTTTTGTGAGCATATAATTCCCTTACTGTATTCTATCCATGGCAAATTTCTTGTACAGGCTTCAGGTTGTCGAGCATCATAATCTTCCACTTGAAGCCTTTGAAAAACCTCAAGTCGGTATCGGTAAAGAGTGTTCACTCTTTGAAGCATCCGCTAAATTGAACTTTTGTTGATGTGCCGGGGCATCCCTCAGGATAGACTTTCCCTGGATTTTCGCGAACGCCTGCCCTAGAAATTAGGTGTTGTAGCGGACATGTGCTCCGCAAATCAAGGCACCAAAGAGACTCGCACCCACTTGAGAACCCTACTCCTCCACGCTGCCGTGCTGTGAGATGGCGACTAGGAGAGTGCGTGGTGTACGTCAAGTGGACCTTAGCCTAATTAGCAGCTTCCAGTCAAATCGTGATCCCTGACTTCAAAAGACGCCTTCCCGGACCAAATGGTTGGGGAAGACTATGTGGTTAATATTCACCCATTCGCGTGAGGCTCCACCCACTGGCGTTGAGAGGAACTGCAAGCGCCAGAACTTGTGGACGTGCCTCTGATGTTTGTTAACGGAAGATAAAATGTCCGTTTTTATATCTTGCAAACTCTGTAGAAATATTCCAAATGTATGCCTTGGTGTCTGTGTCCCCATTCTCACTTTGACAGGTCCTCTGCAAGATTTTGAAAGCTGTTCATGATTTCAAACAGTACGAAATGTTGTATTGAACAATAAGCAACCCATCTGCCATGACCAAAGTTTAAACAATGATTCTATGCGTGAGAGTACAAAGTTGGGAGTGTTTGAGATTAATATTATTTTCAAAACCCATTTACTCAAATTTGCAGACAAGATTCAGGCTGGTGGGCGTGGTCTTTTCGAAGTCGGCACTCCCTCTTCCTACGCCGCGCCCCTGGGTTAAAACTCTAAACTCACACCTTTCTCAAAAGAGTAGAGTTTGAGTTGAGTTTTCTTTTTCCTTCAACTAGTACATGTGCTGGTAGCTCGCCAGCCTCCGGCCACCCCTCCCCTCTTCTTTTGTTCCCTTTTTGTCCTCGTGTGCCTTTTAGCCCAGCGACCACACACGATGTCCTGTTTTCCATTTTCGTACACCTTATTTTCTTTCTTTCGTTTACCCTTAGTATTATTTTCTTGTTGTAGTTTGTAGTTGTAGTTGTGTGTTTCATTAAATGTACCATAAAATTCCACTCGTGGTCGTATTTTGTGTGTGTTCTGAATTTAAGTAAACCTCTGTAGCCTAGGACTCAAAATGTCGTAGAGTGTAGCAACCTCCAGATTATGAGACTGATTAAAAAGGTTTGTCGTCATTTCGCCTAAAGTTAAACTTGAAAAAATTGACATCGTGCCCTTTTCGAGACATTAGTTTGATTTTAACAATTAAATCAAAATTACGATAAACCGGAAGTAACGCAAACGTCGCTCCCGACTTATTACTTTATCCTAAATTAGTTACAATTCTGGTCACTGATGGTGTAGTGGTACACTCGCCTGACTTTGGTGCAGGCAGCGTGGGTTCAGTTCCCACTCAGTGACGGTGTAAATGTGGATGCGAATGGTTGTCCGTGTCTATATGTGCCCTGCGACTGACTGGCGACCAGTTCAGGGTGTAGTCTGCCTTTCGCCCGCAGTCAGCGGAGATAAGCTCCAGCGCCCAGCGACCCTAACCAGGATAAGCGGTGTTGAAAATGGATAATTACAATTCTTATTTGATATAAAATCGCTACAGTGATATTATCAGTGGTGGTAGTAGGTAGCCTTCAACCTCGTGGTTTGTCAAGAACAGCTCCTGTTTCGAGAAACTTGTCATGGATAGGGTAAATTGTACTATGCATTGGAGCTGTGTGAAATTCTCAAACTGGCGCTTAAGTGTAGATAGAAAAACTTCTTGTCAGGCCGATATTTCTGAAATATTATGGTTCCAGGGCCCACTTTTGGGCCTCACCCCACCAGTTGAGAATCACTGAATCATAATTTCTGTGAAGTCATGCCTCAAATTGTTACCTGCTGAAAAGGCGTGGATATTTAGGGCCATATCTTGCTCCTCTGTGTCCGCAACATCAAGAAGGTAAGCTCTAATCGGTCCATCACACGCATCAGCACTAAAGTCCAGCACCATCACTCCCAAAACTGTGAGGATGATGCCCACTGGCTGACTACCAGGGCGATCACCAATGGAAAGCCCTGAAAAAAACTCGCATTGATATCAGCCGGCGGGCTAAGTTGCAAAGTGACATTTTGGCGCAATAAACTTTGAACTCACCAATTAGTGATCCGTTTAAGAACATTGCCATACCGAGCAGTACACCAACACACAAAGCCAGTATGAATGGCCTCCTCCGACCCCATCGCAGCGTACAGCGGTCACTGGCCGAGCCCATCACAGGTGTGAGGATGAGACCAAAGATAGGACTGAGGAACCATGTTAGACTGTAATATTGCTCAGGCAGGCCTGGGGACAAACACACACATATATAAATATATAAACACACACACGCATACACACACAGACACACACACAATAGAGTCAATTCATGCTATAAATTCAAGGAGTGGTCACAGGACACTCAACAGTTGACTTTGACAAAAGAACCTTATAATTTTAGTCCCTATCACAGGGCAGAAACAGTTGATAGTTGTGATCATTTGTAAAATTATTCATTTTGTTGAATCGCTCCTTTATAAGGCAACTTTGTGCTGCCGTTTTGGAACTAATGCTGTTAAGCGACAGCATTCATATTTTTGTCATGCACTGACTTACATTTAAGTAAATAAACCACATAAGAAGTGGGTTGATACTTTATGATGTGCAGGTTTTTTTTTTGTCTTTCTACATTACCTACAGCATTCTTTCTCAAAAGCAAAGCACAAATCACCTCATTCAAAAATGATGGTAGCTTCCTCTAACCAATGACGATTAGCAGACCAGTTGCAACAGTGCAGAAATAGTACCACACAATGAGACTTCTATGAGAACTTAAAACAGTTTGTTAGATTTAAGTACACACATTCATGTTAGGTTGCCTGCAAGACAACAGCAAACATTTTCCATCCCTTGTAGAGAAGTGGAGGATTGTTTTCTTCTCCATTGTATTCCTAGCAGTCTGGTTATCTGGCTGCCTGGTTCTCACGGGAAGAACATTTTACCCACGCTGCCTTCCTCTGCTGAGGTCTTCTCTACCCTCTTAAGTCAACACAATTGCAGCTACAGTTGCAAAGCATGGAGGGGGGCCAACAAATGACATTCCTGCAGTTAGCAGTTTTGATTCAAGTAGTTTACTGACATTCTGATTATATGATGTTTGTACTTTTTTAAAAGACCTTTTTTGTATGTGTTTCAATTCAGCTATTCAAATGAGGCAAATAGATATATTGCTAACAGGATATGGGGCTTGACCATGAAGATGTCCTAAACAGAAAACATCTAAATTATGATGGCAAAGCAGAAACGTTTCCACATGACAAAATTAATGTTCTACTTGGCTAACAGATGATCCTAAAGAGGTCAGACATTATAACTAAAGATTTGTTATTGTTAAAAAACAACAAAGAATCATATCATCCAACATTCAGATGTTATGATGTGCGGTAGCTAAATCTTGAAAACCGAAGCAGGCATTGTGGACACTACTTGGCATCAAGCAGCACAAGTTCAACTACAATATGGCCAAAACAGCTGTGGTAGAAATCAAATCAGAAAGCCAACTGTTTGGTGTGGGACCACTTTGAACAGCGACAATTACAAGGGTTTTTTTTTTTTTTTTACCTAATAACTTAGTAATACCCTTTACCCTGTACACATAAAATACTGAAGAGGCTGCTAGAAATTGAATGGAATAAGGTTCTCCTTACTGATGAACCTAATGCATTGATATTCCGACATGAAAGCAACAACAGCAACTTTGGAGCAGGAAAACATTATTATAACAGGCGAATGACGATGATAATAATGGTAATGACCATTATGTTAATTTTCTCCAAAGTCGATCAAGGAAATCCAGTTGCGGCTCTCTATTTCTGACCATGCCATTGTCTGTTAACAAATGTCCATTTACAGATGTAGTATGTTCACAAATCCATTTTTACCACTGGTAAATTTTATTGCCAAAGAGGACAGAGGGAAAATTCCATTACACAACCATTTGCCAAGCCTGCGAAAAAAGACAACAAAAAGAAAGTAACGCTCTCCATTTTCAACAGCTGGGGCTAAGGAAAAGCACTGGAAAGGTGGATGCTTAGAAAATGTAAATGCCTCCATAACACCCTGAATAGGTTTTAAACCTAATCTTTCTCTCAATATTGCAAACCCGGGGAAAGACGGTGAAGCTGAAATGTGCTGTGTTGGACATTCTTGACATACCAGGAAAAAGTGCCTTTGTTTCGTTTGCCATTGACATTGGTGATAGCTATTGCTGGGCATGCAGGTTACATGACACTGCGGTGCAACACGTCCGCGGTGCCAGTCCAGTTCCCAAACATTTCTGCTGTTGTCCCATTATTGTTGCAGGGAGTTTTAAGTGTTATACTGAGTTGGGCACTCCTTAAGGCAGCTGTTACAATAAATGAATTATGCAATAAAAGGTTTAGTATTGCTCAATTGACAGTGAGGTCTTGCCATTGTATGACTGTAACCAAGTTATGTGGTATACAGTGCAAAAAGAGCCTTTCACATGCTTTGAACCAAAAGTAAATACAGTATCTGCTGTGAAACAACATACCGCAAGAGTGTTTACTTACCCACAGTATACCTCGAGTTGTGATGATGTAACAGTGGAAAACAGTATGGTTGTTCTAGCATTGACCTGTTAGTGAGCACATTGATTTGAGAATGCTAATTGTACTCGACTCTGACAAAGTGTTTTTCGACACAAATGTAAAACACAAAGCCAAATTGGAGAGAAAAACAGGAAATTCTAGTAGACTCATCATAGTTAAATACTTCCCTTATCAATATTATTTTAGTCCTACTTATTAGGAAAGCAGCCACAATGATCCCACATGACAAATGTTGATTTAAGAATTTGAGAGCCAGACAGTAGCACTGCATTACTTTCAAAAACAATTATGAACGCTTAACGACAATAAGAAAATGTGTTCACTGAACCCTCTTTGGTTACTTAATTAATTCACTGCCATTGACGGCTTTAGAAGTCAAATATCCACGTTAACTCAGAAGGCTGGCAGCGAATGAGTTCTTACCGGTAAGTTCAATTGGACGCCACAGGGCTCACCATAATGTGACATCTGCCAGCCAATCAGTACAAAGGAATAAAGGAAGTTAGACTAAAATATAATGGAGGCTAATTGTATTTTGCGAGTACACCAACCAGCCACAATATTGCACAACTAACACAATATGATGATGTCAAATACAAGTGCTCTATTAAATAGTCTTCATTATAAAAGATAATAATGTTCAGTTTTGATTGACAGTCAGAGAGGGATTGTATGTCCGGATATTTTGTGGTACCCAAAATATTGGGAACAGCTCATTATGATGCAGTACATTTATATATTATTGCAAACTACAACCACAATAATAAGTGCCGTATGATGGGTTAAGAAATGTTAAATCTCATCTTGTACCAAGATAAAAAATAACTCTTTACTAATATTTAATTTTTAAAATTTAAATTAAATCATTAAACTAGTTTCTGACTGCAGGCCATTAAGGCGCCAGTCAACTCATGCGACCACATTGGCAACTGTAGTACAGTACTTGTATGAGGTTTCATAAATGTTGAATGTTTGTTTACCTATCTGGAGCAACACTGGTATGACCAGGGCAGTTTCCATAGCATAGCAGTATTCCCGGCCAAACATCACTGCTCCGTGCATGACCCAGCGGTGCAGGGGGGTCTGCATGCCTCTACCTTCGCCCGATGATTCCTCTGCATCCTCTGCCTCACTTTCGCTGTCGACTTCCATTGGCCTCCTCTTCTCGTCAAGGTCTAAAGTTTCCTGTTCTCCCATTGGTGCTTTGCTATGTGCTTTTTATTTTATTAACTTCTTTGAAGTTAAATTGTGGTTATCACCCTATAAGGAATACAATTAAAATCCATGATTGCATTATTTTCATTATTCACAAGCTGAGAACTTTACTCTTCAGTTTCAAGCCCCAAACTACTCACATCGCTGCTGTTTTCAAATCTCCTCAGTGCCTCTCCACTTCATGTCACAGTACTAATCCTTCCCATTGCTAAAGGTCTAACAACATCAATCCTCTAATGTCCCACAAACCCGCTGAAAAAGATGCAGTGTTCGCACATTCCAAACACGCTCCAAAACGGTTTAAAAAACATAAAATTCAGTCAGAGCAATTATTTACACATAATTTAGTTTTGCCTTATGTTTTATTTCCCCCCCCCCCCCCGCAGCATGGCTTACAAAGTTATATGAAAACTTAAACAAATAAATAGCCCCCCAAAGTTTAAAACAATAAAAATAAAGTTTTCCAAAATTTCAATATAACTGAAATGTTAATCTTTCACTTGTTTTTGTTTTAAACAAAAACAAAAGGTGCAGATAGTTCCCAGGGTCAGCATTATCAACTGAAAATGTAAATAAATAGCCCTGAAGTTCACCAAGTTTTAAATTGATCTCTTATTGGCCATTGAGTTAAAAAAATAAAAAGGCCGATACCTGAACATGAGCACAGATAATCGGCCTGGACGATAATCGGTCTTTCCCTAATTTTGTTTGTTTCAATTAGCAGCATCACTTACCTGCAAAATACTGATGATGAAAATCTTATTCCGTCCATCATGCCTTTTGAAGGTTTGATAAGTGAAAATGCTCCTGCAGCTCAGCAGGGTAGCAGCTTTGTTCCTCTGTGTGTGTGTGTGTGTGTGTGTGTGTGTGTGTTGGAGTTACTCTCTAACTGTGTTTACAGCGGCTGCATGGGGTGATGGAAAGCTTTTTGATTGCACAAGTTTTGTGTGTACTTGTCAGCAGTGTGTGTCTCTCTTTGAGCCAAAATGTGTGCACGTTTCTCGACAAAGACAGCAGCAACCTGCGGAGAAGCAAACACAATGGTGAAAAAAATAGTATTGCAAAGATCACTATTTTTCTGCTACCACACTGACACGTGAGCCATTAAAGGCAAGAGTTGAACTCAAACTTATATGGTTAGAGGTCAGAGGACAAAGATTTAAAAATGTTCCTTGATAACTCAAGAACCCCTTTACAAACCACATATATTGGCAGATATACAGCAGTTAAATCGATATGAGCAGAATGCGCCTGCTGCTTTTTGCACTGCGCGCCTTCCGATCTTCGTCTCTTTCCGGCGCTGTGACGTCACACAAGCCAAACATACTGTTCATTCGGTGTTGTGTGCTATTGCTCCATGCTGTTGTTCCCGTCCTCGTATATTTGTCTTATGATTTAACGATGTCACGATGGTTTATTGTGTGGCATTTGGTTGTACAAATGCTTCAGGCACTGGCAAGAGTTTTTTGGGGGGCTTTCCAAGTGAAAAAGGAATACATGACCAGTGGATAGGCAAAGTCAATCGACAGGGTAAGAAACGTGCTCAGCTAAGGGTGCCTAGCAAGCATTCCAAACTGTGCAGATCACTTCGAAACTGGCGTGTTGTGAGTAAGGCTTAGCAGAAAGCATTGGATAGAGGCAGCGGCTGAAACCAGCTGCGTTGCCAACTATTTTTCTTACGGCCATCGGGACATCCACCGCCAGCAAGAGAACTAAATCTTGGAGCCGCCACGATGCAGCGGCGAAGCGGCGCAGACAAGAGGTGAGCATTTCCTTGTACATACCTACGACTTTATTATGGTTACTATGCACTCTGCAGTAGGGAAAAAAAAAGACCCACACAGTACTTTTCAGTACTGTCGTCTGTACTTTTGCCTATATGGCAAGCCAACAGACACATGGCAAAGACTGTGTGCGGCGTGTTATACTGCAACTCGAGCGAGGGGCACACAACAAATACCACATCCTATGTAAAAGCTTGTGCCATGTCACTGAAAGATATATGAATATATAATACGTATAGTCATGCTAAAAAATATTGTAACCCCTGAGGTGGCATTATTTCAACCCATGAGTGTAGACAAAAACTTGATGCTTTTGACATACCGTCATATGGAGCCAGTGGCTACTCTCTTTTTCTGTTGTACAGCTCCTACTTAGCTGCTCGTCGTCATCACTGTCTGATCGGCAGATACGCTTTGACGATGCTAAGTTCAGTTGGGCGCTCCTGTAAATCGAAATCCCCCTCCTCCACATATTCCAACACATTGCTCGCCATTGTGCTGTGTTTGTCAATTGCAACGTCACTTCTGGTAGCCCTTGCGGTGGATAGAGTAACCACACCCTGGTGTCTTGAACTTCGGGTATAAAAAAAAAAAACTAAACTATGGTTGAAAACTTGATGGAAGTTACGTGCATGTATTACATAACATATAAACAATGCAAATATGAATTTTAACTCACCACATAACATCTTTGTCATCTGACCTTTAAATAATCAACCTTTGGGAAAATATTGTCATGGTCTGCATTTCGGTTTGAGTTGTGTTTAATTTTGTTCCATGTTTGTCGTGTGCTCATTTAGTTATTGTGTCCACCTGTTGTTGTCGACCTTCTACCTTGTGTCGACCAATCAGCTCCCTCCAGCCACTCGTGTCTTGTCCAGGTGTTCCTCTTTGTCTCGTCAATCTGTTTGTATTTAGTTCCTTGGTTTCTTTCAGTTCTTGTCGGTTCACTGTCATTGCAGTTTGTCATTTTCAGTTGTCATTGTCAGGTGTCACTGTCCAGGTCTGTTCCAAGTCTTACTCAGCAGTCATGTTTTGTTTCCATTTTTGATTTATTCAAGTGTTTCTTTGTTACTTTGGTTATCTGTTGTGGGACTTTGTTTAATTTGCTTTTTCCAGGTTCCTTGTTTGCCCTTTTTTTGGAGATTAAATATTATTTTTTGAGACTCCCACACTCCTGCCTTGTATACCTGCTTCCATGCACTTGGGTCCTCCAGGTTTTTGCCTTGCCTTCAAATAACCTAACCGTGACAAACATGATACAGTGAAAAAATTGTGTACTGTATCTGTGGAAGCCCGAGCTGATCTGGACTCCTCCATGATACAGTATCTCATGCTTAAATCACTATCAACTAGAAATAGTACTTGTGTGTGAATGCTCAATGATGCATTTAATACGACTAAGAAAGAAATGAATTCATGCAACTACTGCTTCCCAAAGATGCCATGGAAATATGCCCCTTGGGAGCTTTGAACATTGGGAATAATGACAATGAAGGCACAACATTACAGTTGTCATCATTGGTGAAAGGTGTGAAACAAGTGTTTGCACTGAGAAAAATTATAGCTCACCTGACAAAAATTATAGCTCACCAAGCCCAAGAAGAAAAAAAAAAAAACAATTTCAAAAAATAACATGAGATGGCCTTGTAATTACAGCTAAATGAAAGCGACTTTCTGCATGTCCCGCACTATACTTCTGACTCTACCTCTACTGCATTAGTTCTATTGTACTCATTACTTTTCCTAATACAGTTCAACCTCACGCTTTTCTAAGCAAGCTTTGAGGCATATATTCCCTGAAAACCCTATTTCCACAAAATTGTATGGCCTTAGCAAAGTGAGATCTAACACCCATGGGGAAGAACACATCAGAGCAATCTGACTGTATACCAAAGGCGATGACACACTGTCTATTATGATGAAATCTTTGGAGAAACGACACTGGTATTCGTGCCATTACATCAAAACTAGGCTTGGCTCTCTCAGCATCCAGACGGATGCCGCATGTAAGCTTTTAGACAGTTTAAATACTAATGCATAAAGAGCGATACGCATACAGCACCTCTTAGATGTATCCTCTAGTGAATTAATGGAAGTTGTTGAGCCGGTCAGGACATGTTTTTTTTTTTTTTTTCTTCCTCTGGCGCGTCGTAACTATGTCTTTACCTGTTGATGCTACAACAGGCTGCCGTAACTCTTCTTCGAGGTGCAGAGCAAAAAAAAAAAAAAAAAAAAAAAAAAAAAGCATGTGTCAAGTCCAGCTGGGTTGTCAAAGCCGCTACACCGTTTGACAATTTTGGCTAAGGTTAAACATGGAGCGCTAACCTGCCGCACAACGGTAACTCAAGCAATTCCCACACTTGTAAGGAAATGACAAAGATGTACAAACATACCCGAGGATGTTATTCCATAAACAAACAGGCGTCAGTTGCTCGTCGCGAACCGTCTTCGATACCGCGGACAGCGAAGCGCTCAGCGTGGGCTAGCGGGCTCGGCTAACCTTTGGCAGCTAGACGAGGAGGCTCCGAGTAGCCGTCCACTTGCAACGACAGACTTGCAGTACACTCCCCTTGCCTGCCTCAATTGCAACGGTTTCCACAGTAACAAAAAGAGAGGCGGAGCCAAAACGGCCGGCGTGCCGCGTCATCACACCGGAAGGTGACGATCACATGTACGTAAGTGATGATTAAAAGGGAAAAAATGAAAAAGTTTTTTTTTTTTTTAAATTAACTTAATATAATACAATAATAAAACTATGTATATATTAAATTGTCCGTAACAGTCCGTCAAAAAATTAATTGGACCACCACACAATGATTTATGCATTATGCACCAAAATAATTTTTTATGTTTAAATATTACTATCCATGAATTAAAGAAATACGCCCATATGTATAGAACCACTTTTGACCAATTTTTCTAATGCTATAAATGATCAAATATAGTGATATATTGATTTATGGTTTATGATAATTATTGAGTAGGCTATAATTATCAATAGTTACATACATATTTACAGGCTATATACTGTATATTATTATTATTGCTCTCCATTTTTATTTCGTGACCTCATACGAGGGCATTACAGTATCATTTACCAAAACAAATAGTAAATAATAGTTATTCACATGGATTCTCGAGCAGCAAAATATTGTTTGAGTTTGATGTGCTTCATTCCTATTATTTCTGGATTCTCAGAGAAGCCCAGTGAGTCAAATTTGGGTATAACGAGGTGAATTCTGTTTGAAATTCCTGATTCCTGTTTAAAACGGTAAAACGTTACTGAAATTGAAAGCGTTCATAATGCTGGGTGGACTCTAGTGTTCATGACAGGCTGTTTATTAATAAGTGTGTTGACCACTGTACGGTACTATTGAAGCTTTTTCGAATTTCCTCTGAGCAGTGTTGCCCTCTGCTGTATAAAGGCGGTCATCGTTCCTTGTCATTGTCTTGTAATAATCCAGAGCCAAGAATATTCATCCAAAAAGGAATAGGTGTGGTCTGTTTTATATTGCTGTCTTTTATCCTTCCGCCTTCCATTATGTTCCTTTGTTAATGGCAACAGTTGATTTCTGGCCATTAAAGTCTTCACAGCTTCGCTTCCTTCTGCAGTGTAAAATGTCAGCCCAGTTGTGAGTCTTCATCACCCTCATAATGAATTGTATTTGCTGTATCAACGCTGTTCATTAATGTGCAATACGGTGGCCGTCCCGTGGTTGATGCTGCACATTCCTCAAGTCATTTAGAATGTGTGAATCTTCTGAGTGTCTTTCTGCAGTGGCGGGGGAATCGTGTTCATCATGATCACATTGTTAGGGACGGCTGTGGCGGGTTCCCCCCCTGAGGCCTTGGAGCTGTGCTGCATGCTGATGATGTCACCGCTGCTTTGCTCTGCCTCTGCACGCCGGAAAATATTCTTCATAGTTGCCTGAGAAGTAAAGGGACAGTCTTATTATCAAATGACTCAATAATGAGTGATTAATTAATGGACGAGCAGATTGCGTATGCAGGGAAAGACATATTATACAGATTTAGAAATATTGTATAAATGTCTCTTGGTACAGTTCAACCTCTCAGGTAGAATACAATCTGTTCTGATTTGTTTGAATTTTAAAGTTTTCCCATAGTCAAATTAAACTTTGTTGTTATTATCTGTACAGGCAACATTTTAAATTTGTTAGTATTCTTTTTATTTTATTATTCTTAAGTGTAAAAATAAAACTGCTGTTAAGTAAAAACAAACACTCAGGGACTGTGTGAATCTGCTGTGATGTGTGTGTAACTGCGAGGTGGGTTAGACCCAGTACTGGTAATTTTGTGGACCGGCATATCGAAGCGCATTTAAAAGCGGGACGTCTGTGTGGCCGTGTTCACAGCCGACTTCAATCCTGTCCAATCGGAGCGGCTCCTCTCATTGCCTTTCAATACAGCTCATGAGTGTTACACCTTTAGTCTTTGACATGGCAAAATAAGAAAACTATGAGTCCGGGAGATCATTTATAAGGAACTGCAAGCAGACCTTCAGGGGCAGATGATGTAAAATTGACTAACGAGATCGGCGCCGTAAAATGGGCACTTGGAGACTGAAGGTTAAAGGTTTTGTGCTAACACAAACTGCAATTTTAAACGGTTCATATTTCCCGCCACCTTGTCTGAAAGGCCCAAGTTGAAGCTTGAAGAAAAAGAGCCCCAAAGCATGATGCTGCCACCAACATGCTTCACTGTAGGTATGTTGTTCTTCAGGTCATGAGCAGTGTTGTGTTTGTGCCAAACATACATTTTGAAATAACACATTTTACACAATGAGAGAGACAGAGATTGAGTTGTATAGTTTTTAGGTCACATTTTTTTGTCATACTACAAAAAGCTGGCATTTGAACAAGGGTGTGTAGACCTTTTAGGTGAACTCAATTTTCCCCAAAATGTTACATTTGTTTTTTGTTTTTGTCCTAAATGTATATTTTGTCATAGTGTCTGTTGTCGCACTCGAGTGGCCCCAACTACCGGAGACTTAATTCCTTGTGTTTTATAACATACTTGGCCAATAAAGATGATTCTGATTCATACTAAGGAATTCCACTCTATTGTACAACTAAGAAGCTGCAATCTTACTTGAAAGTTATTTGTCACAAAGCAGTAGACCACCGGATCCATGCAGCTATTCAGACTGCTGAGCGTGACGGTCAAATGGTAGACGATGGCGTGGTGAGGCATATCGGGGTAGAAATACACCACCACCTACATGCCAGATACATAATGCGATATCACTGCTTGGCGACTAAAATTGATAATAATGTGTCAGTTCCTCTCAACCCACCTGTCGTATGTGGAATGGTGTGAAGCAGACAGTGAAGATGATCAGCACTGTGGTGAGCAGCTGGACGGCCCTCCTCCGTCTTTTCCTGCACAGATAAACAAGGATGTCCTGTACTTTTCCTCTCCATTTTTCGCCAGAGACTAAGATGATGTATCGATTATCAATTAATTGTTTTGTCTCGTCCACATGTTTGTGACAAAATCATAGTGTGGGTACACTGCATACAGTTATATGGAATACAGATTTAATTGTACATGCTCCAAATATGTGACACACCCTACTCATTTCAAAGGTTATTTCTCATGCTTCATGATATTGACAGCAAAATTGCCACCCTATCATCAAGCAAAACTCCGGTTACCCATTTTTAACGAAAAACAATTAAGAAAATGTGTTTTTTCCAGACCCAAACTGCATTGTCTGTGAAACATTTCAAAAATGAAATGGAACAAAATAAGTAAACACAAAGTCTCCTGTATTTTTAAACATTAGCACTTCAATACTTTCTTAAACAAGGCAATGTTTCAGAAAATCACAATTAACTGATAATCACATCTGTTGGTTGTATACCTGCTCTGCTGCATGAGGCGATGATCAGCAAGCGCCCAAACGATACGCAGGGTGAACACCACGATGACGATGAGGGGTATAAAGAACTCAGTAAGAGTGAGGAAGAGGAGTTTGGAGAGGCAACAGCCTGTATGTTGGAAGGCAGTGGACAGGAAGGAGTAGGTGACCACGATGGCGAACAGCCACACAGAGACACACACACATTTGGCCACGCCAGAGTTGCGCCACCGACGAGATGCTTCAACCTGTAAGGACATGAAAATGACAGTTTTTATTGAGCAACAACCCTGTAGCGCCAATTGTATCATATGTGATACTTAAATTTGCATTCATTAATGGTGAATGTTATGTTTTTATATTTGGAATTATAAATATGTTAAATATATTTGTGTACTATTGTGTTTTTGGCTGTTTACAAAAGAGAACATTTGATCATTGTGACTGTTTGCATCAAATATTATATGATATACATTGAAGGTTATATAGGAAATAAATGTTTTGGGGGAAAAAACATTGCCTTCCTAAAGGACCAAAAAAAAGTCAAAATTTTCTGAGAATTTGAATTTCCTGTCAAGACTCGCCTGCACGATGGCGAGGTAGCGGTCCACACAAATGCAGGTGAGGAAGAGGATGCTGCAGTACATGTTGACAAAGTAGCTGAAGATGTGCAAGTACGAGCAGGTGAGGCAAGCTCCACCACTGAAATAAAGCAGGATGCGCGTCGGCAGAGAGAGATTGACCAGCAGGTCAGTCACGGCCAGATTGATGGTGTAGATCACTGAGGTGCTCTTTTGCTTGGTGCGAAAACAGAACACGTAAAGAGCCAACGTGTTGAGCACCAAGCCCACCTGAAATAGAAGCGGAGATACTCAACATGACAGTCAGTGGTTATGCTAAAGATTCGATCCAAAACAGGATTCCCAGATAAGATACTGTACCTACCAGGAAAATGATGAAGTTTATGACCATGAGTGCAATCCATAGTCCATAGAAGTCATTGTAAAGTCCCTCATCCAAATGAGCTAGTTTTTGAAGAGTTTGTGAAGAGTCAGCAACACGAATGGCATGGAAGCATTCCGTGCCACTCGTGTTGCTGACTCTTGACACATCCGCATGGCTGACAAGCGAAGTGTTGGTCACAGTCCAGGATGCTGTGCTGTTTGCAGTAACGGTGATCATGGCGGACACTGATGACGATGGTGGTGGAGAGCACCTGGATGATGATGAAGAGAAGAACAAGGGTTTAAAGAATACATTCAGACAGTGGAGGGTACAATTTTGAAATGTTATTGTATACTATATAATGTATTTGTACAAAAATACTTATTTTAAAATAGCATTTCCCCCATTATTTTCCTTATCATTTGCCTGATATAAAAATGGTATATAATTTGATTACTCCTGTATGAATATACATTTTTAGCAGGACACTTCTCAAGGCCAATACATTGTACTATGTATAAGTTTTATCCATTTGTTTTTAAAACCAATTTGCTACTACGCAAGCAAAAATGTCATCACAAAATCATCTCATTAGATTCAATACAAGAGCTACGTCACGTTGCATAATAAGGCCACGAAAGGTACTGTACAACAGTGCGTATCACTGGAGTCAGTGATGCTGTAGCGGTGCAATTGACTATACTGAACAGGATAAACAGTATAGAAAATGAATGGAAGATTAGCACCAGTGTAAACCACCGTGGTGAATTGGTCATAACTTCATTAACAAATATTAGAGCATGTGTTCTAAAGTAATTTGCCCTGTGCCTGATTAAACATAAACTTTGAAACACGCACACATCCCTATGTCTGGCACATTCTCAGTCCTCTACTTCAGTGCGGCTGTTGCTGTTGGCATGGCTACAATGACAAAGTAAATTTAAGCCCATCTTCAGTTTATTTGTGTTGTCTATTTATAATGTTATTTATTGCTACTGCTCAAAAGGAACATAAACACAGTATGTTCATTTGTAGTTCTCATGAGGAGAAACATTTCGATAGGACATCATCCGCACCACAGTAACAATCATAAAGAGTAAATGACTGTGTATGATGGGGCTGGAGAGTTTAGACAGTTGGTAAATGGATTTTTGTTAATAGGACATATTAAGTGAAAGGCCCATTAAAAATAAATAATGCCTGCAATATATTGTCAAATGGGTGCTGACATCATATATTCCAAAAGCTATAGATGGAAAAAAAGAAACTACAGTATTTACATGGAAAATAACATCAGATTTTTCCAAATGTGAGCTTTAAAAAATCTTAAATCTTAAATAATCAATCCAGCAATCTTGACAGGCCGCTTTGTTTAGGTACACCTGCACAATCTAATTCAATAGAGCTGTACACTATTGTCATTCTGCTTATACACACATTCCATATGTGTCAATATGTATTATCAGAAGTACCAGTACAACATTTATTCTACTCTATATTCATATCTAAAATATATCTTGTCTCACAGTTGTTGTTTTTTACAGTTGTCTCAAATCAATAATTCAACTTAATGGTTTATAATGTATACGCCATCATTATTGTAATGGATGTATGCTGTCGGTAAATGCCTTTAAAACAATATTACACACATTTCTCCCTGGAAATACAGTAGATATGGATAATAGATAAGTACATAGGTCTAGATATGCGTCCTGTGCTACAAAAGGCAACACATGCACACCGAATGCGTTTTGCTCATGCACGCAAGCTAAGGGGCCAGCTGATGAACTCTATTCAGACTTGATGAAAATCACATGCTGCACTGTATGAGTGAGGTGTGAAGAGTGTGACATGTCTTTGAGACAAAATAAATACAAAAATGCTATCAAAATGTCATTCATTTATTGTCAATTTTGTACGTTTTTATCGTAGAGACCAACATTGTAGAGACCAACAAGAGAAACACTTTAAAAAGAGAAATAATGAAAAGTAAGACACCACAGTGACCTTTAGCCATTGCAGAGCACAAACAAGTCCTGAGCTACGAACTTCCAAGCAGACATTTCAGCTACAAAATATTTCTATAATGTTTCCCACAGGAGAAAAAGCAGTTTGATGGAAATGGGTCTTCAATAACTAATTTACGTACCTGTAAAAAAAAAAAAGGGGCTTACGGGTAGTCAAACGCCCCAAAAGTGGTCCAATTTGGAGAGTTTTGAATTGAGCCTTGAATGTCAAACAAAGTGCAAGATGTGAGTAAATCTTGGGAGATTTGAGTTCAATGAGCATGTAAACTCCAGCACTGTTTTTCTTATTGTTTGGGTGTTTTTGTGATGCCACCAGAGAATGGTAAAGAAGGGAATGAGCAATGATAGCCATAGAACAGTACATAGAAATTTCTGCTGCATAAGAAAATGACCGGCTGCGCAATAGAATTAGGTAAGAAGACAATTAATAAATATCAATTCCATACAAACAAGTATTTTGCCAGCAGATGCTAACATAAATACAATACAGCAATGATTCTCAAAGTCTGGTACGAGTACCACTAGGTATGTGGGCCCTTTTCTAGTGGTACGCAAAAGAATTACCGAATTATAGTAAATACAAATAAAATTGACCACATTTAAAACATGCAATACAATCAAATATATTGGAATGAAGCTTGCAGCTATGCATTCAGCCTGTTTAAAGTTTTATTTATTTATTTTCTTAAAGCCAGTAGCCTGGAGTAAATGTTTTACTTTCATAGTAGTAGCAGTTCAGTTGCATTTAACTTAAGTACGTAACAATACATTTGCAAACATTTATTTAAGCACAATTTTTTATTTAACTTTTTTATGCAGCGCATTTCAATAAAATCATTACTTGAGTACACTATCTTAATTTTCTATATTTAAGCGCCGTGTTAATGTTCAAACTGCATAACGTTATAGAGCCTTACAATAGACTTTTAAGACTGAAACCTGTGCCTCGTTTTTGATCAACACTTATTTTAATGTTGGTCATTATGGTGGCACGTGGAGAGTTCAGTATTTTTTTGAGGTGGTACTTGGTGTAAAAACTTTGACAACCACTGGTATGTAGGTACTACACACCAATAAATAATGCCAGCAGTTTATTATAAAAGCAACACTAGGTAGTAGCATTGCTTTCCACAAATTCCTGTTCTCTATTGGAGAGTGATTAACTTCTTTTTACACTTACATACGACAGATGATAATGTCAACATGTTCCTTTAAACTTTGATAAACCCATAATGAAAGTTTCATGATGGCCACCGTTTGTGGCGGAACCAAACAAATGCATTTTACATAATAAGAAGTCAACCAGTATCACAGAACAGACTGCGTTAAGAGTTTGGACGTTTCACTGTAATTGATAATTGGAGCTTATTTTTCCCCCCGTGATAAATCATGAAAATATAAACTTTGCTCGTTTAACCATTAGACACTCTCTCTCTCTCTCTGAGTATATATTTATAATTATGGGAAACACTTGTGTGGCCTCTTAATGGACTCTACATTTATTTATTGCATACAGTGTATATCAAACCAATACAGCAACGCATACTGTCGGCATGTTGCTGTATACAATACTTCAAAAAACAGTGGTGATGCAATGGCATCAAAGACACGCGGAGAAGAGGCTGGAGGGCTCAGAGGCACATCACAAATAAATTCCAGCAGCGTGGGAGTCTCTAAACGCTAGTATGCGTGTGTGTGTGTGTGTGTGTGTTTGTGTGTGAGGACCAGCACAGGAGAGATGAAACAAAGATCTCACACTATCCAGCATCAAATTATTACATTTTAGAGAACCCCTTAAGGCAATCAACACATTTTGTTGCTGTAATAACTTTGATTTAAGTGTCATAACTGTTCTGGTTGCAAGAAAACTCCACTTGTTGGGAAACAGAATGGGTACGTATGAATACAACCAGATAGATTTGCATCAAGAGTATACATTTATGGATCAACTCAAATAAATACATTGTACATACATTGTACTAAATGCAGTAAACACTTGCAGCAGTGGATGGCCCTTAATGCTCAATTCAAGCATGTTTTCCATGTGCTTGTGGCGACCCAGATTACTGCTATAAAGCTATTATACACAATTTGCCCTAAACAAGACAACAACAGAGTATCTTAAACTTAAATGTAAACCTACCTTGAGAGGAAGCACAATTATTCTAGTAGAAGACTCACACAGTCCCTAAGGTGGGTTCAAATCCTTGATGCAGTGATTGATTTCCAAGCAGGGCTTCACATCTTCATCTCTGCTCACACCTGATGCCTTGCCCTACACAAGTTCAGAGAACAAAAAGTCATCATCTTCATGTGTCCCTGTAGTTTCTTTCCTGCTCCACGCACCCCCCCCCCCCCCCACATTTAAATCACCAAAGCGTTCTATTGTGTGTCATCCTCCCTTCAGTGTGTCTCTTCTGTCTTTCTGCGCCTATTAACATTCCTCTTAACATCCTATCTCCCCCTTCAATGTAGTCCTAAATTTCTCCCTCCCTCTCACCCAGAAATATCCCCACTATTTGGTCCTCAGACAGGAAGTATGAGTATCTGTTTACATTGTGATCGGACACGCACGCCCATGTGAACTGTCAGCTAATATCGCAACACACTAATAAAAATGGGCAAATGGAGTGGCATGGTAGATTACCGATTAGAACATCCGTTTAAGAGTTCTGAGGTTGGGGGTTTGAATCCGGACTCTGGCCTTTTTGTGTGACGTTTGTATGTTCTTCCCGTGCTTGTGAGGATTATTCTGGTCACAATAAATTTGAATCATGCAGGCAAATCAAATCAAATCAGGCAAATTAAAATTTACAGTATGTAAAAAATAATAATTATTTTTAAAAAGCCCATTAATTATCATTAATTTAATGGAAAGGGTCTAACTTTTACAAATGAATATTCCTACACCTCCCACACACAGAATATAACTAAATATTTTCACCTGGGTTAGGGTTAAAATGTATTGCATTGATTTGCAAATACTATACATAGTGTGTCGAAAGTCTGTTTATACTTCGCCCCCAGGCCTCGATCTGCTGCATCCCATCTGACAGACTGAGACAGGTTTGTGTCTCCTGGTTTCCTGTCGAGAGGATCATCATCACTCACAGCTTGGCAGCGTTCCTCGGAAATATCCGGAATAACGGATGTCTGGAGAGGGGCCATGGATCAACCTGTTACTGAGCACCGACACAAAGAGAAGACGCAGGACACGAATGACACAAAAGAAGATAGTGAAGGGTGAGGTGTCCAGAAGAAGTTAGTCAAAGTAAGTGAAAGCAGTCAAAGATGGAGGGAGGGGGATATCTGTATGTAAATGTTTAAACATAGAAATGACAGGCGGATCAGTGTATGACATATTTTTGTGTGGGAGTGTGAGGGTCAACACTGACCTTCCAGCGTGTGAGTCAAGCAAGGAGAAGTGAAAGACTGTTTATGTCGGGAATTAGCTGATGATGGACGACAGATGGCAAAGTTTCTGCACCTTTTACGTCGCTCTCTCTGTTTTCATGATGCATGACGTGATATATTTGTCAGGGATGAGAGGCCGATAGATTGAGCTATCTGTCCTTCACTCGTCTCCTTTTGCTGCTTGTTGACATTTTTTTTTCAGTTTGATGGACCCTTCAGATGTTTGGGGAAGGATCGCATCCACTAACAACTGCCTGCAGTGCTGAGTGGAAAATGTAATTTTACTGAGCCACCAAGGCAGATACGTGAACAAGTTTTGGTCAGCAAACATGGTGGACGTGTTAAACTTAAAACTCGATTCTGCCAGAAACTTAGTCTATAGTAACTTAAGGTGTAGGGCAGTGATTTGCAAATTTTGGTACGAGTACAACTAGTGGTATGCAAAGGAATCACTGCAAGTACATCCATCCATCCATCCCTCCATTTTCTGAGCCGCTTCTCCTCACTAGGGTTCAAGACCCTGACTGGACCATCCGCCAACATCCCCTGGACTCACGGCTGTGGTGTCCTTGAGCAAGACACTGATACCATGAAATGCTCCCCGGGTGCTTCAGCTGACCCCTGCTCCAGTGTGTTCCACTAACGTGTATGTGTTCACGGTGATGGGTAAAATGGAGAGAACAAATTTTGTGTGCATGCTCATGACAATAAAGGTGATTCTTCTTCTTCTTAAAAGAAAATTCACATTTAATTTCTCAAACGCTTAACAGCAACATGATTTTTGTATTTACAATTGTAAAAATAAAACAAGAAATACAAACTGTATGGCAATACAATCTCACCAGCATATAAATTATTTTTCTGTGTTCATTTAATTTCACATTAACATTTTGAGTCCTTTGACAAAAGTACACAATGATAATGTCTACTAAGGAACTTCACACATAGTCAGCATTAACATTTAGCATTACTCACTTTTAGTACCCAAGATGCATTACAGTAGAGGAGGAACAACACACTAGGCCGAAACTTTCTGCAATACGTTTTCTTAAAAAAATTATGATTCTCGTCAGGATGTACGGAAAAGGGTTAATTCATAAAATAAAAAAACTGTCCCTGTGACAAAATTTAGTGTTTTAGTGCAGCATATACACCGTACTTTGAGTTATGCAGCAATGAAAACAGTTTTTATGTTCTATGTACCATTTTCTACTAAATTAACGTCAGGACACAGGAAAAAAAGATATTCTCATGTACCATCTATTTCTTTCTTGAAGAGATGTGGAAAAAAGTTCCCCAGCAGACAGAAAGACTACTTGGACCCAATTTATGTGACATTATGTGAGGGAATTTGAACAAAAATGTGTGGAAATTTCACAAGCTGAATATTTATGAACTGTGACGTTAAAAACACTTTTACACCTCATAACTGCAAAAAATGAGTGGGCCACTTAAAGTTAAGGTGACTAAAGTGTCTTATGGCTGCCATGTCAAATAGTTCAGCAAGTCTCCGTCTGCACTGTAAAATCCTAGAAGGCAGGTGAAAAATCCAAAATATGTTCACATCAGTCAGTCTCTTGTCGGTAATGCAGGACGTAGTAGTCATGGACGTACATCAGGACGGCAAATGGTTGACCAATTATGAGTGAAATCCACACTGCGGCGTTGCCGTAGTTACCACGCAGGTTATGACCAACAAACCAAGCTAATGGAAGCTAATGAAAAATAAGAAAACAACATTGATGTTTATTAGGAGCGGTAGAGAAGAGATTGTATTGTAACCCCTTTAGAAACCAAACATGCTGCTATGCTCATAAGATGGGCAAGGAACCATATTTGGTTATTTAAACTTCAGTTTAAATGGATGCCATGCGCATTACAACAAGGCAGTAGAAGCATGTGATATCTCCCACACAACCAATGATGATAGTAACGATAAATGATTATTACAAAACATAAGGAAAAATGTATATACCCCTTTATCTTTTTTTTTTATTTATGATCTTAAGCACAACCTAATTGAAAGTGAAAACATTGAAAAACAAACATATATGGCAAAATAAGAATTTTAATACAACATTTACAGCTTTTGGGTTCAGAATCATCTTACCTGAGCCATCATGCCCATGAAGGCCCACAGTCGGAACATCCTTAGAGGGACACTCACCAGATACTAAGACACAGATCGGAAAAAAAACAACAGATGGCACTTGAAACTTTACATCTGCTTCCAAATGTTTGCATGAACAGAGGGTCAGTTCATGGGCTCAGCTGTACCTCGTGAAAGAACGCCGACAAGAAGAAGACTGCTGACTGGCCAACTATCTTACTAAAACCTCTCCTCAGCAGCGGCTTGTAAAAGTGCCTGCAAGAAGAAAACAACATGATATGGCTTGAAACTTAGGAGTGATAAATCACAGAGTAACTCTACTGGCCATACAATATTATTTAAATATTCCCAACTATAATATTACAAGACAGCTGTTAAGCAGTACTATGTTCTATATGAAGTTTTGCCTTGATATACAAACTCAAATGACTTGTATCTCAAATCATCTTTCCCCACTGAAATTCATGGAAATGCCATTATTCCAATCCAGCCTCCGAAAAAAAACAACAACAAACAGTTTTTATTAAGAAATAGCACTATATAATACAGTAAACCCTACTTTATCGTGGTGGTTACATTCCAGAAAAACCCACACAACAAATAAAATCCGTAGTAGCACCCAATTATTTATTATATTATTATCCAAATTTATAAGTTTTACATACGCAATTCAATGCCAATAAGAGATACTTAAGATAGGTGCAGGTGTTTCCACTTGAGGTCACCATCCACACAAGCAAATGCCTATTAAAGGCAAGTGTACTCTACTTGAATGACACAAACAATAGCCCATGCAATCATGGTGTAAACAGGCGATTTCCTGGGTTAACCACAGACACTGTGCCTCACACTGATGGTCCTGGCATTGTAGTCAGCGAAACACATTATGGGTACCCAGAATTTGATGCGGTGTTACTAGAGTACTGTAGTTGTAGAAAAATCAAGCTAAATGTTGCTCTTTACTAGCATTTGTTCCAGTCGATAATGTTATGAGTGTGTGCATTAGCTATTCGACAGGCTAAGGTTGGTATTTGTGAATTTATTTCATACAACTCTGACTGTGGCTTGTGTTTTAAACTGTCTTTTTGGTCATGTTCTTTGTATCCTCAACCAATTTGGTGACTTACCAAATGCATGAGTTGAGCTTACTCAGTAAGGTTATTTTTTTTCTGCTAAGAGCCCAACTGACCTGTGAGTCATTGCTGCCAGATTAAAATCATTTAACCAATGAAGCTAACTGTATCAGAAATGTGCAGATGAGTAACTGCACTACACTGACCTATAAAGAAATATGTGATGCACTGAATCCACAATAAGTGAACCACAATATAACGAGGGATTACTATATGTTACTATATCAGATCCCTTTAGATACTATATCAGATCGCAACTGCAGATGGGGTAAGACAGCTGTCCAGTTGACCATTTAACATCAGAGTTTGGACAATACTGTTCTTGAACTGAGATAATGAATTAGTTACTGTACTACCCTTTTTTCCTGTTGGAAAAAAGAAGGCAAGAAAAGAAGAAAATATGGTATGTAATTTCTGTGTTATCTGTATTGTTTTTAGATACCTTGATTTTTATAAAAATTAAAATTCTAATTAATTTGAATTTAAGGATCTTCATCGACTGAAATGAAACATTCATTAATAGCTGTGAAACAAGACTTTACTTTGGATAATTGTAAAGCATCTCCTCTTCGGGCTGTGTTTGTTTTTCTTGTTTCATGTGCTGTACTTGTGACTAGCACTGTCTTTTGAGTCATTTTCCAAACACATCATATTGTCATGTACAGTCTGCTTGCATCAAACCAAATGCTCCCCTGAGTTTACTTCGACGAATTTCGCTGCTCTGTCTCCAAATTTAAGTGTGTGAATAACTCACCGGAGACACCACTTGTGAACGGGGATGTTCCAGTTCTGCCAGAAATATGTCACCGACTCAGAGTTCCTGAAAGATGAGTCAGCAAAAAAGGATACTGAGGCTTTACAGAGTCTAAATACTGGAACAGTGGGTATGACACTTTCATTAATACTGATGGAGAACTCTTTCTGTGGCACTTTTAATACCCACTCACACCCCCCAAGGCTTTGCAAAATGGTAAACTGTCAATCACCACATTCACAGCCACGATTCACAGTAAAGCATTATACCAGTCCAATGAAAATTTAAATCGAAAATAACAACGGCAAAGCCTAAACAAACACATATTTACCACCAGTCTTTGTAGAACTGTCGATCTCCGAAGCGCAGAAGCTCTGCTGTGAAGTTCAAAGATGAGTGGAAGAACCAGTAGAAAAACATCAACCAAAGCAGATGGTTGGGTACCTATAGCAAGGCAAGGAACCTCATAAACATGAGGATGCATGGCATGAAATAATATAACAATTAAAAGCTTGCCATCTTTTATCTATCTGCAAAGCCCAGTATAACAGCTACCTCACATTTACATTTTTTACTCACAGCCAGTCTTAAGAGTCTCTCAGTCATCCGAGATAGATCCATGTCCTACAACACAAGACAGGAAAGAGGAGACAAGGTTACATATTTAAAGAATTTCTAAACATGCATGCCATGTTTGATGCTCACCTCCAGTGGCTTCATGGAGCTTTGAATGATGGGAATCATCCACTAGAAGAAAGAAAAGTGAAAACAGGTGTTAGGAGAATTTCTGACATGCACTATAATTGCATTTTAAAAAGAGACATTGAAGTGATTTCAATGCAAGTGCACCTACTTGTTGAGTTAGACCCACTAACATCTGGATGAGGAATAGCTGAGGACAAACACAAACAGGTGAAATGTAATAGTAGGAGTACTAAGAATTGTGAGACAACAACAGTTTGAAGACTATTCCCAAGCACACCACAGGTACTGTGCATGACCTGTATTTTCCCTCAAATAAGTAATTCATGTGGTAATGTCGATGCTGACTGATTGAACTAAAAACAAGTCAAGTAATAGACGATAGTTTCCGGATGAATGAAATATCTCCTCACCATCTCAAAAAGTCTCCTCATTAGGAAACTCATGCGGATCTTGGGAGAACGAGGAAAGTTGAGCTCATAGCACAGAGTGGGAGCAAAGGCAAAGTAGTACAGGTCTACAGATACACAAAGAGGAGCTAAATGTGACTTTCTGAATATTATTTTACAGGAAAAAGGCAATCAAAAATAGAAAAAAATAATTATCACACAAAACACAAATGATAAATTTAAGTACCTCTTATTGTAAGGTTGCCAGGGTAACATACTTTATGGTCATCTCCATTGCAGTACTTTGATGATGGACCTATGTAGAACAAAATTTACATGAATAAAATTAAGAATAAGTGATGCCGCAGTATCAAATGCCTGCCTATAGATGTCACTGTAAGAACATGAGCACAGGATGGAGCCATGTTTTTGTGTGTGCGTGTAACTTACAAGACAGTGACCTCGCTAGTTTCTTGGCGTTATTGGTGCTCAGCTCCCGACACCACATGTTGACGTCCTTGTAGGAGTAAAGCTTTAGGAAGAGAATGGTGTAAGTACTGAGTACGAACGCACCGCCAACTGAAGAAGAAGAAGAAGAGAGGATCACAGGAGGCACGTTAACTTCCATTGCGTGAACGGCACAGTGAGAAGTATGTTGTGATACTGAGCCTGAAGCTGGAGCAGTAGTTTGCCTGCAGAGAGTCACACTCACACACTTTATTGCGCTAATACAATTGCACACATGAGGAAGGGACACAAATAAAGATTGTTGTGCCAGAAGGGTGAGGTGCAGGTCAGAACACCTGGCGTCAAATCACAGCCGATCCTATTCGTTTGCCATCTGTCTCTCTGGCCAATGTAGCCTCCAGACAGCTACTGGTGATCGTAGTGACACGCACAATGTCATGACGTAAACTTTCCATCCAAGTCATAAAACCGCCATTATGTCTGTCAAAGACGCAAAGATGAATAGTAGCAGAAGCTAAAAACGAACCTATGAAATGTTGAGGTGGATCTGTTTAACATAGCAAAGACAGTTTTGTTCTTTCCCTTTTTACATTGACACTTTGGAGGCAAGTGTGTGTGCATATACATTGGTGGTCTTACACACATACACCCCCCTTGTGCACTGCCCTTCCGGTGTGAACAGCAGAGCGAGGAGGAGAACAGACAGATAGGCTGACTCCTTTACTCATTCACCTCCCAGTAAGAGGAGAAGACAGGACTAGAGGGGAGTGGAGAGGGGACAAAAAGTGAAAGTGATACTTTCTGCCTTTTATGGTGTTTGGACATTAAACTAATCTCAATGCCAAGTCAACAGATCAGAGTAATACATGCAATACAACAAGCAAATTACCATGCATTTGCAAGAAACCCATTATCTGCCTCATAATATGTCTCATAAAATTATACATGGCTGCACTAGAGCGATGACTAAAGGATAGAAGCAATGCCAAGAATTTGTACTTACCATACTGTATTATGTTAATGGTGTGAAACATTTGGGGGTTAGATGACAACAATGACCTTGATGGGGAATTTTATTTACATCTCCCAGTTGATTACGGTGAAGGGCAAAACAACTTTTAACAGCATTTGTATCCAGCCTGAGGAAGGGACTCTCTGTGCACAGGTTTCTGAGAGGACTGTCGGTCGTGCACACACACATATACTGCACATACACACACACACAAAACTGCAAACAAGTGTCTGCAGTCCAATACAGCAAGGGAAGCACAGACCTGCACAACCTGGAGACAAAGCAATGCTAAATAAGGACATGCCAGTCACGACCATACAGGAAGGCCAAGTCCTCAAGCAGGTCATTACCAAGTAGTCTACCAACATCTAAACATGGACGGAAAAAGACAGGTGGCTTGTAAATGAGCGAAAGCAATGGCTTTACAGTGGAACCTGTTCAGGGATGCTCAGGATTTTTTTTCTTAGGACAAAAATTTAAATAGAGCTAATCTGCATCGAACGATTATCAAAAAACAGATGTGGAGACATTTTGAACATTATTAACGTTTATACAAGTGTGATAAAAGTTTTAAAAATTAAAGCAACAAATTGTGTTATTTCCCTCGTTATGCTACTGGTACGTCCCAATGAGTTACATTTTCGGTTCTATGATAATCATCACACTTCTCCACTTTGGCATCACTGGTGCCGGTCTATGATGCTTTGGCTCCATAAAGGTTGGGAAACACTGCTTTAGGTGCTCATCCGACAGTTCCTGGCCAAGACGAATATTCCCGTGCTTGAGCATGCTCCCTAATCACCTAACCTGGCTCAATGTGATTCTTTTTTCCTCTTTCCCAAGATCGAGCGGGAAATCAGTGGGACCCATTATGAAATTGTGGATATCAAGACGGCTGTGATCACGGAGTTACGGAGGATTCCGGAAGAATCCTTCCAGGAGTATATAAAGGTAGGCTAGAGAAGGCAAGGAAAACGCGACAGACTGCAGGGGGATTACTTGCAAGAGGGAAAACCTGTAATTTGTAGTTTGGATTTAATTGCTGAGGTCACCCATGATGATGTCTCAGACGCTACATTTTTGTGCAATTTTAGGGATGTATTTCTGGATAGTTTTGCTTAGTTTCCAAAGTTGTACTAACTTTCATAAAATTTTTTCATTTAAGGTTTTTGAGACTGCACTCTGCTTAAAATGTTGTCTTACCATAAAACCTAAACATGCATACTTAATTACATGTGCTAGTGTATTATGAAGCCTACTGTGCATGCATTAGTAATTCTTTTTGGTTCCAGCGTGTGGCCATAGCTTCCATCATGCAGAATACAGTGACCCCTTGATGACCCTGTTCTGCAAACCGTACGCTCTTTGGAAACACCTCCCTCCTCCTCTTCTCTTCCTCCGCCAGCTGGATACAATCCAGTCATGACCAACTGGCCCATTACCACTTACCGGCTCCAATTATGAGGAGACGTCTTTTACTGCACAATCAAATGGGTCGACTGCTTCTTTGAAGGACAAAGACAGGAGTGCCCCCTTAATCTTTACTGCAATTACAATATTTTCTGTTTCGAACATCGCTATGTTGCAGGCGCTCAGAGAGGACAGATGACAATGTAGCACTTTAGTCAGCTAGCCTGCCACACTGCTATCTAGTTGGCAGCTAAATGGAAGCCAGGATAAATGGTATTTTAACAAAAGTTTAAAAAAAAAAAAAAACATTTTACCTGGGGTCGTGGAGGGCACCAAGAGGACCACTGCGGCGGGGAATGTCAGCATGACAGTCAGATTAACACTATGGACAAGAAAGCCCACATGCTCACTAAATGAACTCTGGACAGGGGGAGACAGAAAGACACACACGGTCAGTAGGGTTGGTTGTAATAAATAAGCCACCGATGTCAAACACATTGAGCTTCCACTGAGATTACAGGTACTGATATACTGTGCAATTAACATTACTGGAGGCATGGTGGGCGACTGGTTCGAGCGTCTGCCTCATAGTTCTGAGGACCGGGGTTTAATCCCCGGCCCCGCCTGTGTGGAGTTTGCATGTTCTCCCCGTGCCTGCGTGGGTTTTCTCCAGGCACTCTGGTTTCCTTCCACATCCCAAAAACATGCATGGTAGGTTAATTGACAACTCTAAATTGCCTGTAGGTGTGAATGTGAATGCGAATGGTTGTTTGTTTGTATGTGCCCTGCGATTGACTGGCAACCAGTTCAGGCTGTACCCCACCTCCAGCCCGATGATAGCTGGGATAGGCTCCAGCACGCCCTCGACCCTAGTGAGGAGAAGCGGCTTAGAAAATGGATGGATGGATGTTTCGAACAGACAAAGCATGATTGAATGTACTAAATGCAGACAGTGAAACAAATTTTGTGTTTCATTGGCAACTGGGTGGGCTATTCATTATTAAAGGAATATTTTCGAAAAATAATCAAATAATGAATTTTAAAAAGTTCAGTCGATGTCTGGTGTTTAATTGTATATTGAAAAATGGAGGGTTTTTGTGCACTTACCTTTGACAGCTGCCTTTCTGTATAAAGAGCCACCATGATAAACACATTGGACACTGTTGAAAACAATGAACGTCAAAAATTGACAATGCATTTCCCACCAAAACACAATTGTCTAAATTGCTTGTTTTATAATCCCGGAATGCCTTGGAATTGTACGAAAAGACATTACTTTTACACTACTCCAAAATGTGACAATGGTTTTAGAAGGAAATTATTTATGCAACATGTTTTGTGGCCAGAGAAATCATTGACTAACATTTTATTATTATTATTATTATTTCTACAAGCCAATGTTCCTGCCTTGTAAGAAGCACACAAACTCTGTTTTCTTCTCACAAAGACATACATGATCACACTCAATTTAACAGCAATTTTACCAAAAGAAATGAGCTAGCACTAACAGATCATATGGGTTGCACAGAACACACCAATTCCATGCATGGATGCGTACACAAGTACAAGTAATTCATTTCTTCTATTTTGCTTCACTGCAGAAGGTTGATTAAATGTAGACATTTAATAATAATGGGTGCTCTTATCACTGGTGTGTAAAATGTGATACATCAGGGATCGGGTATGGATTCCATCAGGTTTCGCTCTGAAAGAAATGGAGCAGTAAAATCCTGAACTAAATGGAGGAATTGCTTCATTGTATTCTATTTTTCTTCATTACGATAAAGGATTATTAGCTTGTGTTTAAAAGTATAGAGACAAGTTATAGTCTCTTAATGCCTTTTTTTATGACAAAAAGCTAGACTTTGGGAATGGGAGTGATGAGTACTAAAAAAAATAAAGTGTGAGTCAGTATGATTAGATGGTATAAAAGCAGCTCATGTCGCTTATTTTCTTTGCGGCACAATACCTATGCAGTATGGCAGTATACAGGCCAAGTGGGCATCCCTCTAGAGACAAAGTGAGCTGCACCACAGCAGACTTTCACATTAGGCATTACAAAAAAAAAAAAATATATATATATATATATATATATATATATATATATATATATCCTGTGTGCGTCCCAAACAAAGGCACGTTAAGTCACTTTCTCATGGTAGCTGTGGTCTAATACTGTACTACTTAATCGCATAAAACTACATTTTGCTGTGTAATTCCCCATTGCTAATAATTAAATGTACTAAATCAGGGTACATCTTCTTGATGACATCGTGATATTATAATGTTTTAATTTATTCAGAAGAATAATGCATTCTCATTATCAATGATCATTTGACAATGATTTTTGCCTTTGGGGTAACCTGAGCTGTTCGTACCTACCAATCACCAGGCATGCCGCTGGCCAGCTGTAGGGGTCCTTCAAGAATAAGGAAATCACTTGAATAGGGTCCACCAGAACTCCGTATCTGTTAAATCAGAGTAAAAAAGAAAATGTTGAATTAAAATTAAACCACTCCAACCACATAGCATAGCAGTTTCACTTCAAAAAAAGGAAAACACAGTCAGATAAATACTTTTCTTTTAATTATGTTCCAGGCTTTCAACACTACACCGAGACTATTTGTAGAAGCAATAGCAGTTTGACTTGTTACAAGTGAAAAATTTCACTGAGTAATATAAGAGCCATTCTGGGATGAATAAAAACTGCCATTAGGAAATGATGCCCATGTTTTACACAGACTAAACATACAGGAACTGTAATGGACAAGCCGCACTTCCATGTTTGGCATAAGGTGGTATGTTGACTTCCGGTCAGCATGTAAATCCAAAGTGACAACATGGGAAATGTGTTAAAACTCAAAACAGAGTTAATGCTGAACGCAGTGGTACACCGTAGTGTTGGCAAGAAGCGCTATCTCCTCGTCCATGCTATTTTGACTTCGAAAAGTCGAAGTCCTAGGTTAACACACATTTAACGACAATAGTTATTTTTCAGTCAGATGGCGTCCCAGTTGTTTGTAACATATGGACAGCGGAAACTGTTACGACATCTCACCTTTTCAACCGGAATACTTAACGCATGGTCCATTGATCCAGTAAAAATTAATGTAAAGGAATAAAAAGATTATGCAGTAGTATAAAAATAAGCCAACCATGCTTACCTTAACAGGTTTTCTAGGAAAAGTCGGGCATTACTAAGTACCTGTAACAAAAAATAAGTTACAGGTTAGTTACATGTTTCCTTTGCAAAATGACACTTTTCACTTGCTCTTCGTCACTTTTTTCATTATTGGGATAAATTCTCTATTTTCTTCAACATTCTTCCTCCCCTCAAATTACTTTTTTCTTCCACTTCATCATACATTTCTCTTGTCATTCTTTTTTTTTTTTTTTTTTTTTTTTAATCTCTCTGGCTTGCTCACTCTATTTGTGAATGGATGGTGATATCTCATTACCCCACACAAAGGCTCCATGCCTGGGGATGGGACAGAAGTTCAGTAGGAATGAAGGGAAAACCTCTCGCGATGAACACAACGATCTGTGTTCAAAGGCTGGATTAGCAGCAGGCAGGCTTTGCTACAGCCTCATCCCTGCTCCTATTCTCTCACATTCAGCCCCTTCTTTGAGCACAGAAGAAGAAATTCTGTAAAATGTGTTGACATACTCGCCTTTGTATTCAATCATTGTGCCATACATGGAAATAATCTGGGTTCTGCGAGTGCATAAGGTGTATTTTATCTTAACTGAGGTACATCTGACCACACTGTCAAAACTTAAGAGCGCATTAAGGGGACTATCGATTGAAAACAAAAACCTTGCCAAGATGTATATTTATAGTGTTTAAGCTGGCAAAAGACCAATTCTGACAATGAGAAAGACATGAGTGCTCTCGAAGGCAAGTGGTTGTTTATAAAACTATTGTTGCACTCTTTTTTGGCTTCTCCAGCTCACAAATTTGGAGACTACAGTGTGCTGAAGGGTCTTGAAACTAAATGAAAATGGCTGTCCATCTTTAAATATTGAATATTAACATGGCTTGGCATCATAAACCCAAATAAATGGATTTGTGATGTAACCTGCCTCTCACCCAAAGTTATCTGGGATAGACTCCATTTTACCTGCAACCCTAATAAGGACTATAGTGCTATAGAAAATGGATGGATAGATGTAGCCCTGCATCCAAACTAAGCGTGCTCTTACCAGCATTATCACACACCAGTTTAGAATCCCTCTGTAGTTATTGTAACCACTGGATGAAGTCAGCAGGGAGTCCTGTGTCTTGTGACAGCTTGACGGGGATAAAGAATTAAAAACAAAGAGTTCAATTAAGTCATTGTCAGTAAAGGTGTGGTTTCACTGGAATGGCAGACTTTGTAAAGTCATGTCGGCACAAACTAACTTAAGACTCTTTCCGAACAGGTAGGCGTTAACTCCTTGAATGCCACAGTGCATGTATTAAGATAGCCGCTTTATATTTATTTCGATACGTTAGAGGTCATCCTCCTCGAACATAAATGTGGGAGATATAAATTGAAGTCAAGGGCGGTGACCGCTACTTAGTGGTAACGACGTGAACTCGATCCCCCACCAAACTAGCTAACATGTACATTAGCTTCCATTTTACACCGTTTGACGTTATGGCCGGTGCTGGATTTAAAAACAAATATACTTTCAGTATTTTGTTGTTGTTGTTATATCTCACCTTAATCTGTCATTTATGTCATTCTTACGTTTCTTTTTGTCACACTTTGCCGTGGGCCGGGCTGTCTCCAACAAGCGGTCAACTTTGCCCAGTTCGCTTATTCGCAGTTCGTTTATTTCAGCGGCCACCGAGAGCTGACTCGCCGACATACACTTCTTATTCATCCGCTGCAGACTCGCTCCTCTCCCCGCCGCAAAAGCAGCCCGTCTCCTGCGACTTAAGGCTCCGGCAGTGTCCGTATCTCCCATGGCGGCCGGGGAAAAATAACAACAACAAAAAGTTCAAGCCTCAAGTTCTGTTCGGTTGTTCAATTCGAGAAGTAGCATACTTAATGCTGCATTAAGTCACATGGGCGTAGGGCCCAAATAAAAACGGGAAGGAAGTACTAGTCGTCAAACAAATCCGCCCAAAAATTTGGATTTCCGCAGTTTCGAAACAGGTAGGGAGCGTCATGACCTCACTGGAAGTGTGTAAATCTGTAATCTGACACCGTAACCAACTGGCTGTTTTAAGAGCGAGACACACTATGACTATTCCCGGTTTTCTCAACGTTTATTGTGCTAAGGAACATAGTTTACGTTTAGAAAAATAAAAAATAAAATCTTGTGGCACCACCAAACAAAAATGTGTACGATATATACTTGAAATAATGATGATGTTGTCCTCGTTTACTCACAAATTTACTTCCTCAGTTATGTGAAATCTGGGCCTTTTTAGTTGAACGCAAAGCTTTTCCTTAGTCTGTTTTGTGAATGCCAACAGATAACGATACGGGTTAATTGTACCTTTATCTGCTCTTGGAAGAACTGTCCTTTGTTGTGTCTGTCTCTATACGTCGCTGCCATGCAACAAACAATTTTTCCCAACACTGATTGGGAATCATTTCACTATAATGGAATGCCAAACACTGAATTAAAGGGAAACATATTGTTAAAAATAGATACTATGTTAATACAAGGCACCGTGGAAGACTGGTTACTGGTTATCTTCCTCACAGTTCTGAGGGCCTGGGTTCAAATGATCTGTGTGTTCTCCCAGTACCTGCGTGGGTTTTCTCCGGGCACTCCGCTTTCCTCCCACATCCCAAAAACATGCATGGTAGGTTGACTGAAGACTCTAAATTGCTCGTAGGTGTGAATGTGAATGCTAATGGTTCTTTGTTTATATCTGCCCAGCAAATGGCTGGCGACCGGTTCAGGGTGTATCCCGTCTTTCGCCCACAGTCAGCTGGAAGAGGCTTCAGCACATCTGTGACCCCAGTGAGGATAAGCGGTAAGGAAAATGAATGGATGGATGTTTTGTTTGTGCTTTTCAAGGACCAGTGACTGACAAAGTATTTCAGTTCGCCTGGTAACCTTTTTAGAACTGCTACTAATTGGGCCTTGCTGAAAGACTTGAAGTCTTACCTTCTCAGATCAAAGTGAACTTTGGACAAACGTGGCTCTGAGCTGAACTTTCTTATTTCCTATTTGATTGAGGCAGCAGGACGGTTCGATAGTGGTTTAGCACAGATGAGAGTCCCGGTCTGTAAATGTTTCCTTTCACATTCCAAATGTATGCGTATTATGTTAACTTAGACTCTAAACTACTCACATGGTGTGAATGGGAGGGTGAATGGTTGTTTTTCTATATGTGCAACATGTGTGTGGTCTATATGGAAACCGGTCCAGGGTGTACCCCGGCACTCGCCCAGTTTCAGCTGCGATAGTATCCATCTCACCAGCCACGAAATAACGACACCATGTTTAAAAATTGGATGGAATTTACAATAAAAAGACCAGCTACAAATTTAACTACCATAAAGCAGGTACCCTATCCTTCAACTCTATGACCATAGAGTTCGATCTCCGTTATCCCCTTTATCGTGACGAAACTACTTGAAAGAGTTCTTTCAATGTGACTGGCCCGTCTGTCTTTTCTTCTTCAGTGTGCTTATACATATCAAGGTGGCAAGTGATCACTGGCATTGATTCAGCTTTATCGGTCCTCTCTGTCGAAACGGTTGTCTTTTAGAGTAATGAGGTTTAGGTGCCTGTGGTTGTTGGGATAAGAGAACCTGGATCATAGATCAATAGCAACTTTAGAACTAATTGTACATGCAACTCCTCAACTGTAAAGTGTAACCTTGAACACATATAATTTCAGGATCCTGATTTCACTTCTGATTTAGTTCATACTTTGACACCAAACTGTCGGCATCATAAAATCTTTATTTACTGAACAGGCAATATTTTGAGTAACATTTTAACATTCTTACCTGGCGCACGACTACAGTATTAGAAAAAAACTGAACGGCTGTGTAAAAAGACTCATCAAAACTAAAATAAATAAAATTAAACTACCAAGCAGTTGGAACTTGTAGTGTATAGTGAATAAGCATGCTTATGCTGCTGTATCTCTACATTAGAATAGGCTCAATTTTCACAGTTTTATGGTGTTCCTCACATGTTTCCTTTATGTGAAAATAGCCAAAGAAATGTAAAATATATTTTCAGATTTGATCCTTTTGCTCCTCACTGCATCTGAGCTGAAGTCTCAGAAGATTTGCTGAAGTCTCAAGTGAGAGGCTGAAGTCTCAGTCCAAAGATGGCTTGACCTTCAAGTTTATGTGTGACTTTTGAGACCAACTTTTTTTTGTTGGCAAAAGTGTGTGATGGTATTCCACTACAATGGAAGAAAAAGTGCAAAAACTGGGTTTGTAGTTGTACTTTTGGCCAGAAAGTCCTCCTCAGACTAGAAACCACTCTGTTGCGTGCAAGTCGGCTAATGCGCCACAGATCCAGTTATTTTTGATAACAGCTAGCCATATAAAATTGAGAGAATAAGAGGTTTTAGCAATCCATTATTTATGCCTTACCCTAGGGCTTCAAAAGATGTTTTTTTTCCTCCCAAAAGCTGTGCCTCTAAGCAGGACACAATCTAGCTCACTGCTTTTAAAAATATAATTCTTATTGTATACTTACACCTTTCATCTCTTCGTTAAGCGATCCTCATTTCATCCCAACCAAATTAAAACACGACTTGTTATAGCTTACATCATTCTTGGAAACCTCTACTCCTCGCATTTTGAGACTGTGTGGAAGGATTTAGCTCTCCTCATCGAAACCAGCAATATGGGGCAGTGAAGCCTAACCTTGCAACTCCAAAGGATTTGTTTGTGCGAGCTATTTGCACTAGAGTCAATTTTGCATTTTTGAGGGGTTAAAATGTTGACATTTAGCTAGCTAAACATCCCAACACTCACTCAAGTCTTGTTGAAAGAGGTGGCGAGCAAGCATGATTGAAAACATAGATGTAAAGCAATAGATGTAGAGACAGGAGATAAATATAGAGATGAGGAAAAAGAGCAAAATGAAGGTGGGGGGGGGGGGCATACTAAAGACAGAGCGATATCAGACCTTCTACCTACTGTATAGCTCCATCTCTCTGCCTCCAGCTGGGGCGGCAGAAGGAGCGGGAGATAGCGGTTGCCCTTGCAGGCTGTAATGAAGCAGTGGAAGGATAGATGAGTCACTTGAACACGGGCACAGGAGAAATCCACACTCCAACATCATTCAGGTCAGCTGAGTGATGTTGCATGAACTCGTTTTTGTGCGTGGGTGTGAGTCTGAGCGAGAGTGTGTGTGTTTGAGTCAGTGATGGCTGGAGGTTTGGTGTTAGTGTGAGGGACAACTGAGACAGATGCTGATTATATAGGAGACTTGATGGAGTAATAAAGGTGCTGCAAGATAAGCAGTCTGCGATAAAGGGCGATGTGATCCATGCTGTAACACGCATTGGCATTTTTGTCTTGAAAAGCAATCGAGGCATAATGGGTGGCGTTACTTGGCTGCAACCAGCTGAGACCCTGTTGTTGACTAAATGAATGGCAGGAGAAACCAAAATGAGAAGTGAGATTTTTTAATGTAAGACGAGTGCCTTTGCTTAATAAAGTTTGAGATACACTGTTCTACAATATATGTACCGTGTACCGTAGGCTCCAGCTCACCGGTCTCCTTGAACAGGATAAGCGGTTAAAAAGAAAAAAAAAAAGGATGGATGCAGACATACAATATATACCGTGGAACCTTGCAAGTCAACCATGTATGTTCCATATGGTATGAACCTACGGTCATAATAGCTTTAATGAGGCAATGTTTTGGGATCATTTTGGATCATTTTAACATGTTAAACTATAATGACTGTATAAATATATATATATTATAAATTCCATCCATCCAACTAAAAAAATAATTAAATAAATAAAGGTACTCACAGTTTGCTGTCATGTGACAGAGGCTTAGCTTTAACTAAAAAGGAGACGCAATCAACTTCATGCATTTCACTTTTTGACATTCTTTGATAGGTGTGGGTATAAGAATGTGATAAATTGTTTGGAATGATTCTTGATTAATCATGTCTAGAAGCGATTGAGGCAAAATAGGGTGCAATACTTGAATGAAACAAGCAGAAGTTCCATTGATTCAGCTTCAACAACTGTAGTTTGCTGTGTAACGAAATAACAAGTAGTCAGCTATGAAAACTTGAGGTCAATCCACGCTGATCTCCGGACAGCATTAATGTGCTCAATACAACACTGGCAATGGCGTATGTACTGTAGGCTACGTTTTTTTGTTTTTGTTTGTTTGCATTTGAATATGAAACCATTAAACCAAGTATCACATTTTCCGAGTTAATTTGTAAAAATTTTCATCACTTTTGAGAACAAAAATTTTTACATGGTGTTGACCAGCATATTGCTTTGAGATTATTATTTTTTTTTTCTTGGCCTGTGTGAGGCAGGTTGCATCGCGGGAGACGGATAGAGATGTCGTCATGCTGTTAGTGGGCCTGGTGACACATCAGCATTTTTTCAGTTCAGCCAAGGACTCCTGCACACTCTGTCTATCCATCTTTCACCAAGGAAATGGGAGAGGGGCAGATGCACCACCTGCAACTGGGCTCAAATCAGGAAGAGAATGTAGAAATGGTAGATGGGAGGGGCATCACTAGGTTTTATGGGCAGGAGCCCGCTCAGCCCCTCAGGAAATGCAAGATGTGAGTACAACATTTCACAAATAGCTAAAAAAGACAGATAAATTGCTTTTCAATGTTTTTGGACCAATTGAACAAAGATATTATACTGTATTGAAAAAAAAAAAAGGGGAAATATGTGTGCATGTAGCAAATGTCAGATACAGTACTTTTACACAAATAATTTTCTAAAAGGTGACTAATTTCTACCAAAGCTATTTTCTATTAAGACACGTGTACTTTTACTCAAATATCACTTTCTGGTACTTTACACAAGACTGGCCTTCCTGGTACATTTGACCCAGTAATACATTTATTTTGCTCACTGATTCCAATGAGGACATACATGATGCATAAACGTTTACATGTGAGTGTTGTACCATCAGTGGCAGCAAGCATTAGCCATTTGTTAAAAATTTTTCTTTTCTTGAGTGTGAACCCTTGTTTGCATCAGAACTCACAGGTAGTCAATACCCTTTCTAAAGTTTTCATTAGAATCAGAAGTTTGTTGGAGAGTGCACTCTATAAAATATAATGTTCCATAAAATTTTGTGGAAACAAAAATGTCGCATAAAACCCGAGCTTAATGGATGTCCTCACGTCAGTGATCCTCAAAGGATGACCTCTGCATGTGTGTTGCTTTTTTTCTTTGTCTTTTTGTGGCCATTTGTACAGCTCTGTGCTTGCAATACTTTGCATGTTTTCATACTTGTGTGATAATTAGGAATATTTGAGCATGCATTTGGTTTCTATGTAACGCGAATCACCTTTGCCATTTGTGTACAATGTTAATACTGAGTGTTTTATTATTTCAGAATCAGTTTAATTGGCCAAGTATGTTACAAGACACCGAAGGAATTTGCTTTCGGTAGTTGGAGCAGCTCTATAGTATGAAAACAAACAGCCAATATGAGAAAATATAAATTTAGGACATTAAAAAGTATATATATATATATTTTTTACATTTTTTTATTTTCTTTCCCCCTTATCATGTGTGGCTTATAAAAGCAACATTTGACATGTTAGAAGAGTGAGCAAGAAAGTGTCAATGTCTGGGAGAAGTAGGGATATGTTAAAGTGGCCTTGCAGAGTCAAGGCAGACTTTTTACCATCTTGTGTTGATTCTTTTGTTGCTCATTTTAAAATTGAATTCATATGACAGGCCTTGTACACGTTGCCTATTTGAGAAAAAGGTCATCATTGTGCCTGAAAACGTACGCCAACGTGAACCACTTACTGTCATGCATGGTGCATTTTGACGATAAATGTCCGTGTCACATTGGCCGGAACCACATGCTTCATGTTGACAATGTTGTCAGCCCGAGTATGAATCAAACCTGTCACATGACATTCCCCTTTAAACTCCTGTCTCATTACCTCCTGACTGTGTGGTGATTTTCAAGTAAAAAGGTGACAAAATATTGAAGTTGAACTCACCTATAATCAACTCTTGTTGAAAGCCTCCCAGTAATGTGATGTCCTACGGAGACTAACAGTAATTCAAGTAGCAAGCAGAATTGAAGGCCACCTAAAATAGTTTGACTTGCTTGAGAATATTAAAGGGCACAAGTGGGAGTCGGACAAAGAGAGAGAGAGAGCGGGAGCCGAGATGGACAAGATTGCATGTGTTTCCATACACATGCCTTTATTCTATGCGTGTTTGGCAAAGAGTGGGCCCGGGGAAATGTCGTTCACCACTCGCTCGCTGAATTTTGGGATGTAGGACGGAAATGAATTTGCACTGAGCTCCATGGAGAAGCCTTTCATCTGTGTTGCATTTGTAGCCCCGTCTTTAACCCAATGTCAAAATGGACATTGTCCTAGTAGTCTGCCTAAAGGACTCGAGAGTCTAACCACTTGTCACGCATGATATCATTTGAGGGTGAGAGACAGATTAACTCGTCCGTTATTTTTTTTGTTCTATCTAAAACATTTCTTACACGACAGCACGGGGAACGACTGGTTAGGACATCTGCCTCACAGTTCTGAGGACCTGGGTCTAAATCCGTCCTCGCCTGTGTGGAGTTTTCATGTTCTCCCTGTGCCTGAGTGGGTTTTCTCCGGCTACTTTGGTTTCCTCCCACATCCTAAAAACATGCATGGTAGGTGAGTGCGAATGGTTGTTTGTTTTATGTGTGCCCTGCGACTAGCTGGCGACCAGTTCAGGGTGTACCCCGCCTCTCGCCCAGAATCAGCTGAAATAGGCTCCAATACGCCTGTGAACTGAGTGAGGATAAGCGGTAGGGAAAGGTTTCGAGATGGCGCCTACCAGTGTGGTTGCCTCGGTTACGCGATCTCTAGTATTGTTTTTTTTGTGTGTTTTTCATTCGTCTTTGGAGACATTACACGACTCACTTACACAAGGGGAGACTTGCTAACCATCAAGGAGGTTACTCCGGACATCCTTTCACCAACTCTCGCAAATCTGCTCAGTTTTTTCCCTGAGTTACTCACCGTAGCGGCGACCGCGGTCTTTGGCGCATAAAGACGGAGGCGACGCCACAGAGGGAAGCGAGCCGGCATCCAGGTGAAACTTCGCAAGAGAGGATACAGATTGGCGTTTCCGTCCATCCACCTCGCGAATGTACGCTCCCTACCCAACAAAATGGACGAGCTTCATCTTCTGATAAAGTCCAGTAAAGACTTTGGACGTTCCGCTGCCATGTGCTTTACTGAGACTTGGCTTTGTGAGGCTGTACCCGATGGCGCCGTCATGCTTCCGGGCTTTCATCTTCACCGAGCAGACCGCATCATGGAGTTAACGGGGAAAACAAAAGGCAGCGGGATATGCTTCTATATCAACGAAAAATGGTGTACGGACGTCACGGAGCTCAGCACAAACTGCAGCCTGCATTTGGAGTCGCTGTTTTTAAACTGTAAGCCATTCTACTCGCCGCGTGAATTTGCATCATTCATTCTGGCTGGCGTGTACATTCCGCCTCAAGCTAACACGAACGCCGCACTGCTAACGCTCGCCGAACAAGTAAACGAAATTGGAAAAAAAACACCCGGACTCACCCCCCATTATTCTCTGGGACTTTAACAAAGCTAAACTCAACCACGAACTCCCTAAATACAAGCAGCACATCAACTGTCCTACCAGGGAAAATAACATTTTAGACCACTGCTATACTACGCTAAAAAACGCATACCGTGCCAAACCTCGTGCAGCACTGGGCTCGTCTGAGCACTGCTTAATTCACTTAATACCGACATACAGGCAAGAACTTAAATGCGCGAAGCCTACAGTGAAAACAGTGAAAAAGTGGACCAGCTGCTTAGACTGCACAGACTGGAGTGTCTTTGAAAATTCAGCTGGCAGCCTGGATGAATATACGGACACTGTCACATCCTACATCAGTTTCTGTGAAGAGGTTTGTGTACCAACAAAGTCATTTCGCACATTCAACAACAACAAGCCGTTGTTCACTGCCAAACTTAAAACAGCTTCGCCAAGCTAAGGAGGACGCAGATCAAAGTGGGGACAGGGCCCTGTCGAGCTAGAAACCAGCTGACTAAAGAAATCAACATTGCAAAGAGGAACTATGCGGCAAAGTTGGAAAAACAGTTTAGCGCTAATGACTCTAAATCAGTCTGGCATGGATTCCAATCGCTGACAAATTACAAGCGACAATCCCCCCAAGCTGAGAACAATAGCACACCCCACACCCACCCAGCCGCACCACCGACCACTATCACACCACCGACTTCTGCGTTAACCATCCGCGAACAGGATGTGAGACGCATCTTCAAACAACGAAAGATTAACAAAGTGGCAGGCCCAGACCATGTGTCCCCATCCTGCCTCAAAGTCTGCGCGGACCAGCTCGCTCCAGTCTTCACACAGCTCTTCAATAGATCTCTGGAACTGTGCGAAGGACCATCCTGTTTCAAACGCTCCACCATCATTCCAGTCCCCAAGAAACCTCCAATCTCGAGTCTAAATGACTACAGGCCTGTCGCCTTGACATCAGTGGTCATAAAGTCCTTTTGAACGTCTCGCACCTCAGGAGCTTCAAAGGTCCCCTGCTGGACCCCCTCCAGTTTGCCTACCGAGAGAACAGGTCTGCGGATGAGGCAGTCAACATGGGACTGCACTTCATCCTAGAACACCTCAACAGTGCAGGGACCTACGCGAGGATCCTGTTCGTGGACTTCGGCTCAGCGTTCAACACCATCATCCCTGAACTCCTTTCCCCCAAGCTCCTCCAGCTCAGCGTCTCACCTGCCATCTGCCAGTGGATTTACAGCTTCCTGACGGGCAGGACACAGCAGGTTAGGCTGGGGGAGGCCACCTCATCCACACGCAGCATCAGCACTGGGGCGCCCCAAGATTGTTTCCTCTCTCCGCTGCTCTTCTCTCTCTACACGAACGACTGCACTTCAACGCACCCGGCTGTCAAACTCCTGAAGTTTGCAGATGACACCACTGTCATCGGCCTCATCAAGGACGGTGACGAGTCTGCATATCGACAGGAAGTGGAGCGGCTGGAGCTGCGGTGCAGCCGACACAACCTGGAGATGAATACGCTCAAGACTGTAGAGATGATCGTGGACTTCAGGAGGCATCCTTCGCCACAGCTGCCCCTCACGCTGTCCAGCTGCCTTGTGTCAACCGTCGAGACCTTCAAGTTCCTGGGAATTACAGTCTCTCAGGACCTGAAGTGGGCTACTAACATCAACTCCGTCCTCAAAAAGGCCCAGCAGAGGATGTACTTCCTGCGGCTTCTGAGAAAGCACGGCCTGCCACAGGGGCTGGTGAGGCAGTTCTACACAGCGGTCATCAAAGCAGCTCTGTGTTCTTCCATCACAGTCTGGTTTGGTGCTGCTACAAACTGCGACTGCAAGGGACACAAACTGCTGAAAGGATTGTCGGTACCCCCCTACCCACCCTTGAGGACTTGCATGCTGCCAGAACTAAGACAAGAGTGTGCAAAATCCTCTCGGACCCTCCACATCCCGGTCACCAGCTCTTCCGGCTCCTTCCCTCAGGTAGGCGCTACTGATCAATGCAAACTAGAACTAGCAGACATTCCAACAGCTTCTTCCCTCTTGCAATCAACTTTTTAAACACCTAACCTACAATTCCATTGCAACATGCTGGCAATTTTTTTGTATGGAGTTTGTTGTCACATTTCTGTCGAGCCATTTATATATTACTCGTTCACTCACTGTAGTAGTCTCGCCACGCTGCAGTATTTGCATATCTGTTGTTGACCAATACTGGCCACTCATGCCAGAGTAGCCTCTGCTCCATTTGCACACTGACTGAGGAGTATCTGCAACATTTGCACAATCAACATTGTTCCAGATTATCCCACTACTCGCTTGAAGTCTCGGCGCCCTTTACACAATGGTCATTGCACCGGACTATTGCAATATTATTCATTCGAACTGCTCTAAGTGCTAGAGGACTCTGCATCTTCTTGCACAATTGTAAAAAAAATAATAATAATGTACCGGCATTACCAGATAACTACCAACCCTTTATTGCTCAGTGACTGTTTTTTTTTTTTTTTTTGTCAATGTCTTTATGTCTCAAAAGTGTTCTCTGTCAATTGACTCTGTTGTCGTACTAGAGCGGCTCCAATTAGCGGAGACAAATTCCTTGTGTGTTTTTTTTTGGACATACTTGCCAAATAAAGATGATTCTGATTCTGAGATGCATTTTCTATGACAGTCAAAAATGTTGAGATGTTACTTAGAGTATTTGAACTGGGTCCCGTGGGTAGATGAGATCCTCCCAAAATGAGCCCCAAGGCTCTGGATTTTGTGTGGCTGTCTTGGTTGACACATTTCTGCTACATTGTGTGGCGTTTGGGGACTGTGCCTTTGGATCTCTAGACTGGAGTGGTGGTCACCGTCTTTAAGAAGCTCTTGCACATAATTACTGCTGAAACATTTCTTTTCTTTTTTTTAAAGCACCTGGTGAGTTTTCATAGAATTGAGCATTTTTTTCTTCCTTGTGATAAGGAGCATTTCAAATATAATTTGACTTGACCTTTCTCGAATCCAGTGGTCAGATCAGACCATTACTCCAAATAGGGTACCGTACAAATAGCGGATTTAGTTTTTATTTCACAGGGTGCTCAAGGAGAAACCGTTGAAGAAAAAGATGAGGTAAGGTTGACTTTTGAAGACTAACAGGAAAAAGAGGTGTTGTGTCCTTTAAGCCACAAGGTTATGCAGCATTTTATCAAATCTCCTCTGACATTATCTTCCTCCGCCTTGTGAAATCTAAACCCGGTGCAAAAACTGCCATACTGCAATCTTCAAACGTTTTCACATTCCAAGCATTTTGTAGCCCAAATGTCTTTGTATGCACATCTAGAATCAATTCCGTTATGATGGAGGAAAATGTACAAGTTCAGTCTAGCGGGCTCCTGTTGTTTACACTGTGCTCCAGTTTTTAACAGCTTCATAATCAAAAGCTTTTCCCCCACCCGGCTTTGTGTTGAACTCAGAGTCGTAATGGAGGAATAAATTGAAGTTGCTGGGATTTCAGCATACTATTATGTTTTATATGCTGCTCATTATTTTACACACAGACACATGTTGGTTGACACTTTTCGAAAAGAATGTGCATGTTGTCCTTACAGGACTTCAAAGGAATTCAGTCAAACTCAGCGCTTTTTTAATTACACTTTAACTGCAGATTCCTATTAATTAAATCAGATCTTTGTTGTCTTTGCCCTCTTGCCAGATGCTACAAAATCATTATGCTTTATTGATACAGTCCAAGAAGTGCATATATTGCTGATCATCTGTGTAGCAAGATGGTGACGTTGAAATATATAAAGTGAAAGCTAAAAATTCGACCATACCTACAGTTTGGTAACTCACCACATTTTCAGGAAAAATATGAAGCCGTAAAAAATGTCAAACTATCATCAGGTTGTCATGTGAGATTTCTGCAAATCTTGTGAGACTTCAGCTCAGTGAGCATCATTCTAATGGAATAACTCCACAAGAACTGGAACATATTGTATCTCAACCTAGAGGTAGCGTAAGGCCCAATGAATTATATAAATATTTTTTAAAAATGGTCCATGTAATAAGATATTCAACAAGTTCACATCAACTGATCCACTCAAATTTGTGAATAAAATGTCCAGTGCATCATAATTATGCATCGTATTATATATGCATTTTCAACAATATATAATACATTTGCATATTTATCCATGCCAGCATGGACAGAGCTATCCGGTTGAAGTATGTGTTGATGCTGCTGTGTTTGTGGTAATGAAGGCTGAAGATGGTGTTTATTTGGAGCTGCTTAATTAGCAGCAACATTAATGAAGCCACATGGGACACAGTGTTGGTATCTGAACAGCAAGGACGAGATAATTATTTAGACTGGATTTGTCCAAGAAGCTGTTCTTTTTACTTTGTACACAACAAACACACACGTATGCACACACAACAAGCTTTTGTTTGTTGATCTGCTGCCAGAAGAGGTACGTGCACAGACATCTCACCCCATGTGTGAGCGTTATGCACGTGTTTGTTTCTGCTTCGGTATTCAGATATATACGTCTGTGTGTATGTGTGTGTGTTTTTTTGTTTGTTTGTTTTTTTTTCCTTCAGTTTAAAGCAAAGCTTCCAGGGATTATTTGGTGTTTGTTTTTATGAGGGGCTACTTGATCGTAGAGATTTTGTTTCTAACGGCCCCAAATCTGCAGGAATTACATTTCTTGATTATTTTCATCCACTTTAAATTGCCAATTAAACCAGCACCAAAGGGGATTTATGTATGCAGTGTTACAGTCAAATTAGACTAAGTAAGGTAAACACTGGTGCGGAGTAATTTTGATCCAGAGTGACACACAGCAGTCATTTTAATTGTTTTAGAAAAGTCACATGAAGTAAACAGGCTGTCTCATTTATAACCACCATTACCCACTGTGTTTTTCAGAATAGTGACTCTTGTAATGGAATGTTGAACTACATCCACGCAGACCTCTACTGTGCCACAAATCCAACTGGAATAGAAGCAGAACATTAAGATTGGGATTCTCCCATCCAAAGTAATATTTAAAGAATAACTAGAAACATTAATTACAGTTATTAATAAGAGAGAATTTAGTCAAATGCCTATCAATAATTACTCCCTAGAATACGTATGTGTGCGTAGCAGTAGTTCAAATGGTGTGTTTGTGTGCTTGTGTTTATGAAGTAGCTCATTGTATAGCAAGTGCTTGTATTATATTGTTACTCTCTCTTGCTGCAGTTTTGTTATTTTGTTTGTGTATGGATCTCTTCCTGTTTGTTGCTGCCCCAAATGTCAATTTCGACGTTTAAACAGACACAAGCTGACAACCAGGATGCTGAAACTGCAATAAGACTGACACCCCATACTTTCACATTTGCTTCCCACTCCCTGCCCTCTATTTGCTTCACACACACACACAGACACACACACACACACACACACACACACACACACATACATACAGTTTCTTTTCCAAAGGTTACCAAACTCGCTTATGGAGCAGAATGATGGTTCTGTCGGCTGCTTCAAGGTTGGATTTTGTCAAGCTGTGAGCAGGTTCATGTCATCACCTGAGGGTGGAGGTATTGAGCTCTGCACGGTTGTCTCCCACTCTGTTGCTCCAACCTGAGGAAACATGACAACTGTAGCTGTTAGGTTAACATTTGTTGCAATGCGGGAGATCCAACTTTAGGTAGAGGGTGTAAGAAGACAGCAGGTGGTTATTGAAATGAGCTAACTAATATAGGAGAAAATACTGGTTAAAAAATACATATATATTATTTTTTATTTTTTTTAAACAAAATTACATTCATCAGAGTACTCACCAAACACTCATTATTTGGAACAGTACTTCTACATATCAACCATGGCCTGCCGAATCCAAGTTTTGCAGAATATAGGGCAGTAAAGTAGCTTTTGTGAAATCCGCTGAACAAATAAAACATTTCGGATCATCTCCCAAATTTAATGGAATGCTCCTCGGGGGGATTATATAGCAGTTTATTAGTTTTCCTAAACACAAACACACATACACATCCAAAAACATTAGCTCTTCGGCAGAGGTTTTAAAACGAAACCTTTGGGTGGGCAAGGGAGGTTGAATGATATAAACAGTGATGATGGTGAGATGGAAAATAAAGCTATAGTGAAGCTTCAGATCAATACTGTACTGCTGGGTGTTGACGCTGTGGTGCTAACTGTCTCCCTTTTCTCCCCAGTTGTTAAGACATTGGGATTACCGGATGTCTAAAAGTTAAGCAGCCTGACTCTATTGGCCTGTTAATGCTTTCTGTGAAAACTGTATAAACGGCAGTAATAAAAAAAAATAGACAAAGAGAGCACATACCTCTACGAAGGCCATAGTAGTTGTTACCAGAAATATTAATGAGTTAACATCTCAGACAGACGTCAGCCAGATCGAGTCGAACATACATTGCATATGGTGTGCTGGAATGTTCCACTCCAGTCCTGTAGGAGGTTGTAATGAGAAAACTGAAGTCGAGTTGAGTCGCTTAATAATGTTTTTTTTTCTTTTTTTGATCATTCCTAACTGCCTTACAAATTTAATCTATCTGGTAGCCACGATAGAAATGCATGCAGCACTTTCCCTTGGAGAATTAAGTTACATTTCTAGTTATGTGGTTATCATCACATTTCTTTCTGCTAAACACACACAAAAACAAACACACGAGTGCAGTTTCTCCTTAAGATGCTCTCTGAGCTAACGTCTCAAAAGATATATTGAGGTCTAAACCTCTACATGGGTATTTTCACAAAATCTTGGATCAAATACCAAATTGTACAATGTTAACGGGCATTCAACTTTAGAGATTCTACTGTATATACATTTTTCATGGCAAGTAATGTGTGGGAAAATAGATTTCTGTTACTTTAATTCCTGCCTTGACTCTCATAGTAGAGCTGTCATTGATTTAAATAATAATAATAATAATAAAAACTAACATCTTTTTCACGCTTTGTATCATTGATATCAGTGGTACAGCCTGGGGCGAATACACTTCTCGATGCACATTATTCTTTCACTATATAAAGCTCGACTACAGCCAGAAACTAGCTGCGTGTATTGGCAGTGCTGCATTCAATAGCTCAATGATAGAGTTTCCAGCAAATTGGGGAAATTTATTTGCCAGGTAAGGAGAAGGATTTTTCATGATCAATAAAAGTCACAAGCACAACAATTCCACAGCATGAAAGTACATTTATTTGGCGAGGTTTTAGCATCTCACAGACTTTCAAACAAAGTTACTAAGCACGCACTGGTATCGTGAAGAACATGTTGAGAGGACAAACCTGTAAGGACAGACCACCCCGTGCACATCTACAAAAGTGTGTGATGACAGTCCAAACCAATTAAGTCAGTCAGTGCTGTCAGCTCACTGCATCACTCTACTGTAGCTCGGGTTGCATTATTGATCTTAAGCCAGTTTAAAGTTCTCAGAGAACACCGCTGCCTCTCCGTTTCAGAGAGGCTGCATCACTTTCTTTCTCATTTGTGTTCCAGAGGTGACTTGAAAGCGAAATACCAAGCCATCCTATCGGAGTTGATGAGCTGGAAAGACCAAGGTTGAAAGCACACACAGGGCCGTCACAGGGCTAGTGTGAGAAAAGTGCCCACCTGTAGCGCAAGCGCTTCGGCATTTGTGTCACAGGCAATATATTTCACACCAGTCTGACACTTGGTCTGATATTGTTCCTCTATCTGTTACTCCACTCACATGAATGCTGCAGAATTTGATCTTCAATGTTACTGAAAATATGTTTCATGTAGCACGTAATTTTAATCACCAAGACACACCTGCTTAACATGGTGTTTATTTACTGACAGGAAAACATTCTTCAGGAAATATAACTCACACTTGGACTAACACTACACTCTAGGAATTAACCCAGAGTAGGACTTGATAATAAATAACACATGAAACCAGTCAAATATGTGAAGAAGCAGCAGTTATTTTATTTTCAGATGTGCATCACTGTTAAGAATGTTGAAACGTTTTTGAAAAGCTGAGGTGTTCAATGTTTCCTATAATTTAGATTTCTATCAGGGCTGATATGCATGGACTACTTTTATTTCCATTAGGCCTTTGGGAAAAAATGGATTCAAAAGCCAAACTAGTTGCAGCTGAGGTGTTCAATGCTTCCTTTAAGTTCGATTTTTAGGTAGTCTATCAGGGCTGAAGATTTTAACCCGCGACTTCCACCACTTGCTACACCTATTATTGTTGATGTGCTGCTGCTGCACATTATTTTGACTCTTTCAATTTAGTGTATTCCTAACCTATGGAAAACATTTTATGTAATCCCTTATAAAGATCGTCGCAAAAATGAATTGAAAAATTATCTTGCCAATTTCAAAAGTACCCTGCTTGGCAAAACTATCCATCCATCCATTTTCTGAGCCACTTCTCCTCGCAAGGGTCGCGGGCGTGCTGGAGCCAATCCCAGCTATCATCGGGCAGGAGGCGGGGTACACCCTGAACTGGTTGCCAGCCAATCGCTGGGCACATACAAGAGTCACACCTACGGGCAATTTAGAGTCGTCAATTCACCTACCATGCATGTTTTTGATGTGGGAAGAAACCGGGGTGCCCGGAGAAAACGCACGCAGGCAACATACAAACTCCACACAGGCGGGGCCGGGGATTGAACCCCAGTCCTCAGAACTGTGAGGCAGACGCTCTAACCAGTCGTCCACCGTGCCGCCTGGCAAAACTATAAGAACGTTTATTATGTGATAAAATGTTTTCCTTCTCAGAACATGACATCCATCCATCCATCCATCCATTTTCTGAGCCACTTCTCCTCACTAGGGTCGCGGGCGTGCTGGTATTATCTGAATGTCTGTAAAGGGGTGCTACAAGAGTCTGTTTTAGGACCACTGTTGTTTTCCTTTATATATATATATATATATATATATATATATATATATATATATATATATATATATATATATATATATGATTTCAATGTTGGTATAAAAAACATTCAAAAACATTTAACTCGTTTGTACCCATTATCTACTAAATTTCCTCCACAATTCTAGCTGTATGACTTACTCAGTCTAGCTCTGCATAACCCACAGTCCAATCCAAAGAACTCATGCTAAATTTACTTTAAAGTTAAATCCAGATAAATCCAAATATATGATCCTCATGGGAAAAAAAAAACTTCATGAAAAAAACAAAAACCTTTCTGTTGACTCAAATAAGAATAATATTACTTGTATTGATGTGAATCCTTTGGTTAGGGTTCACTATTAAAAGTATATAGGCATCTGGATTATTGGCAAATTGTTATTTTAAAACACATGTAACAGATCTTTAAATAAACTGAACCCCTTTATTAGCTGTCTTACAGTAATAAATCTTATTTCTCAGTACTGTAGGAAGCAGATAGTACATGCTGCATATTTATATTATTATATTATATGACTATACCGTTGTCATTTACTTTATATCCATGCTCCACCCTCGACATTAAACCCACTTGACACAGTTCATCACGCTGCTATTAGGATTATTACTGGTGTAGTAGTTGTTGCCAACTGTAGCAGGATGTCAGATGGACCTTTTTGGCTATAATAAGATGACATCAACACTGTTTACGGTTTCTTAATAAGGCCTTTCTACATAATTTACTGGCTTATTTAACATACAGTATTTTCTTATTTGGTCAGTCCAATCGTGGTCATAATCAGGTTGGAAATATTACTTTTGAATCTTCTGCCCCATTCCAATGCTTTAATTTTTTGTCATAGCTCCATTTGGATGCCTTGATTCCCTTTCATCATTTGAAATATTTTATCATGGAGTTCATGCATTCTGAATGTACATATATACCATTTAAAGTGTTGTTTTGTAATTGTTTAGTTTTATGTTTGCACCTTGGCTTCTATATTATTTTAATGATTTGTTTGTAATAAGGCCGTCTTTGGAAAAGAATGCTTGCTCTCGACTGGCCTTCCCTGAATAAATAAAAGTTGAAATGAAGAAAAAAATTAAAAGCGAAAATAATATGCACCACCTGAAGTTATTTGCTTTGCTGTAATTCCATGCCTTTTCTCAATACAAGCCTCAAGCAAAGGGAATTTACATAAACCTGTAACAGTGGCACTTTATCATTTAATTGCTCCCCAGTGTAAGAGACACCTTAACATGCAAATAATACAGAAACTCTGAATTAAAATCCAAATACTGAGACTTGAATGGGGCATTTGTGAGTGGTTGACAACTGCAGTCTTCTTTGCTTAAAGACTTTTCAATTTTTTTCAGTGTGATAACAAAAGTGACATCCAGACTTTTAAGTGGAATTTTAAAAATGGCCTAAGTGTCGATGAGTCTGCTGTGAGCTGTGGATCGCAGCCTTTAGGGAAAATAAGTTTGAATAGTAAATGATAATGGGCAGCCGATTATGGGGAGAATTTTGTAGCATTATTTCATAGGCATTGGCATATAATAATCGAATGATTCATCGATGAATTTGGTCGATTGTGTGACGTTCTTGGATGAATTGCTTCTCATAATCTATTGAGTCAAAATAGAGTGCACTACTTGGTTGCAACCAGTAGAGGCGCTGTTGATTAAGTCCCAAAACTAACTTGATGTGACTGATAGGTTGCGCTCCATCCAGTTGCACACAGACTTCCGCGATGCAGAATTATTTTGCACAACATGGCACTGGCAAAGGATTTCAGAACAAATTCAAACATTCATTCCAGACAGTTTTATCCCATCCCAAATAACATTGCAAAATCATCATTATTTAAAATCATTATTTTATTTCTTTTATCAGTTGAAGTTTTTATAAGCTGAAACATTACATTACTATGTTAATATGTTGAATGAACGTTTGTACAGTGATCCGTGTGCATCAGGTTTTGCTGTATTTAATACATTTTTTATTCTAATAAACAGTATTTTTATTTCTGGCAGACAATAAACTTTATTAACACATATCGCCTAACTACATTAATGAACTGAAAAATATGGATTTCCTCATTTATTTCTGTCAAATGTGCAAGTATAGCGCCTGTTTCTCTAACCAATGGTGAAATGGTAAATTGCATTTCCAACACAAATTTGTCAAAACTAAAAAGGAGATACAATTTATTGCCCGTATTGAAACTTTGATTACTGTTACAAACACTTAAAATGTGAATTTGTTCCAAAAAAACAAGTTATTTCACACATATAGTTCTCTGGTCCAAATAAGTTGATGGTTTTGTAAACTTGTTCCATTTTCCCTCTGGTTTAATTCTGTTTCACGTTGTAAAAGATACAAGTGAACCAACCAATACATTGTTATTCTGATAAAATAAGTGCCCAAGTCAGTTCAGTTTCAGAAAACAAGGAAAAACACAACAAATTCAGCAAACAAGAAGAGTTTAGTTACCTCAATTCAACCGTTGCCGATTACCATAACTTGGATGACTGAGATTCTACTCAGACAAAAAGAAAAAAAAACATAATTGTTTAAGCAAGCGCATTGTTATGTTTATTGATATTGTGACAGTAAGTTAAAAATGACTTCGGCAATCACACTAACAATATGCCACATCAAACCATGCCAATATTGCTCCTCTCTTATTGGTCAGTGGCGGACACTGTTTTGCAAACATGACGAACTGTAACTGACGATACTTTGAACACTCCTAAACTATGACTTGTGTTCGCGAATCCAAATATTGTGCAGATTTGTAAGTTAGTTCTAGGTCAGATCAGCATATCTGCCATGTTTGTGGAGTGCACCCGAAGGTTACGCGTGAATGTGAATGACTTCACTTCTCACTTACAATTATGTTCTTGTGAGACCATGTAATGTGAATGGTGTCATGTCAGGATCTGCTCTTCTGAAAATCCTCTTAATGAACGTAATATTAGACCAAGATTAAATTCAGGGTTGACAAAGCACATTAATTAACAAGAACTGGGTTGTTCCCTGTAAGTGGGAGCAGCCTCTCCTTTAAAGTGCCCGCATAGAAGAGGGAGGCTTAGCCGTGTCGTTTACCTTCATACTAAGACATGCTGAGTAAGTCCTTTTGTGAACACTGATTAGCCCCCGTGGACACATGGACTCACTGAATGGTCCACGGTTTACACACGGTAGCGGGCAGACAGTGCTCATAAAAAGAGATGGATGTTTAATATCTTAGTACTCTAGATGTGTGCTTGGTCTTGTGTCTCTTATGTGTTTTTGTTTGTCTCACCGTTGGAAGCTTGTTTTTTTCCCCCCCTCTCTCTATTGCTTTTGTCTTTAAAACTTCCTTGAATCTTTTTCTGTCCCTTTTCTCCCCACTCCCTCCTTCCACTAGTGGTACAGCTTTCATAAAATGCTCTTCTGTGTGAAATGAGACGGAGGAGATTGGCTTGGAGTATTAGCGCTAGAGAGGGAGAGCGATTCAGTAAGGAGGTTGTAAAAACGAGTCCTCCGCGGGGAAATGCCCACAGCTGTATTAAGATCTGTCTCCTTGTCTTTTAAATGGCTCCCATTCTCCAACTAATTGTTTTGAAGCCAGCCTTGTAAATCCCTGGCGAGATCTGGCGCTACTCACAGAATTTGCCCGCAGTTAAAGAAATATCTCCCTTTTGTCAATCTTTTAGAGGGAAATATATCTTTTCCCCCTCCACCTCTACTCTCTCAATGTGTAAAAATCTTTCTGGACATCTTCTGTTTTACGCTTCACAAAATATTTCATGCATTTCACGAACAACAGGAACCAGACAATGTGGCAAACGTTGACAAACTGTATCCAACGCAGCATTGAAATACAGTATGTGCCAGCCAGACCTCAGCAACACCGTGTGCAGTATTTTGTTGGAATTGCTGTGGTTTTTAGCCAATCATATTTTATAGCATTCTGTACACAACACTTTTATCAATGCAGTTTTCTTGGTTCTATATTAATTTTATGCTGAATGCAGACAAGTAAGTGAAATATCTAATTTTGTAGTCTTTATCTACTTTCTTTTTATTGACTTACTAATTACTACATGCGGTTATCATGTTTGTTTTCAAGTTTGTGACGAATGTAAATGTATAAATCAAATGTTAATTCCTCAATAATTTGCTATGAAGTACCGTGCTGTAGGATTATTATGCATCATGCTTAGAGTTGTTTCTAATATAAAAAAAATATATAAAATATATATTTTCTCATAACCTGAAGGCAAATATATGCACAATATGCAGAAGACAGCTAGTACAGCATCAAGAAGAGTGATATGGATCTTACATGTCTATTTTGGGTACATTTTTTATTTTGTTTTTATTTTCTTTACCATGATTAATTTATATTGTCTGCATGTAGTTTTTTCAATGAATCATTCATCTTTTCTGTTTGTTTCAAAGATTTGAATCAATCTTATCGATTTCCCCTGATTATAGTGAAATTGCACAAACCTGTGGTAAAAGTACTTCACAAATGCAATTCGACTAATAATGCAGTGTTTGAATATTGTTTTCTGGAGTAAATGTTAAAACTCAAGGTCAAGGCGGTAATGAGTTAAACTTTCTAATGAAAACTTTTAAAGTGCTAAACAACCTTGGGCAGCAATGTTGTATGGAGCAGTCTAGCCAAGGTGGAGGGACTCTACATCAGAAGGTGGAGATAGTGCCAGGAAAACAAGAGAATTAAAGTATTAAATTGTTGCTTTGTGAGCATGACTCAATGTCAGCCCTGAATCAACAACCTTGTCAAGTTGGTATATTTATCCACACAATGTGACTCTGAGCCAAGGGGACTTTGGAGGAAAGTGCGGCCTTCCCTTTGTATGCAAGTCAAATGAAGCCAAGTTAGTTTGACTGATATGGATATTACTGGGCTGGATATTACCACCGAAGCAGGTTTTTCCATATTCATGCTGATTATTTTTGGTCTTTCCACACAAAGCGGGATTAAATGCTGCCTGCTGAACAGTCAGAAACCAATCAGCGGCTTTGATGTGTAGCCTTGGCAGACGTAGGGTGGGAGAAGTGAAAGGGGAGGGAAGAGAACGGCTGTTTGGGGGGGAAGTAGAGTTGAGAGAAGTGGAAAAAAAGGCTGTAAACAGATGAAGGAAGCGAGAGAGAAAAGCAAGCACACTTGAGAAGGACCCGGAGTGAGACGGGGAGTTGAAAGAGCGTCCGTTCTGGTCAAGATGAGATGGTTGATTGCGTATGGATGGCATCCAGGAAGTATCCGAAGTGGATTGGAAGAGTGTCGCGTCCTTTGAGAGCTTCTCTTTTAATCATGGCTGCCGGGGCTTTGGGAACCCGCCTCACCAAGGAGAGGACACTCTTAATTAGACAGCATGTTACTGCACATCCCCGTTGAAGCAACACCCTGCGCGCCATTGATTATACTTTGTTTCGGTCTGACACCAACAAACATGCGCACACCGTTAAAGTTGCGCTGGTTTTTGGTGACCTTTCGCCACACATGCAAAATCAATCAGTGCACAATATTCACATCTTAAAGAATCCTGGAGTCATTTTTACATTGCATTGTCTTTTTACTGGAAAAAGGTGACTTTCATGTCTGTTAAAACCAGAGGTAGGTGGGTACAATAGCCAAACATTGTACTTATGTAAGGCTACTTTTACTTTAGAATAATATGACTCGACTAAAAAAAAGTACTCCCAAAATAATTACTTTATTACTCAGCGAAAAAAAATACTCACATATTGAGTAACTGGTGAGTAACTTTTTTCATTTATGATTTTTAATCAGAGCATGGATGTCAAATCGGCAAAAATATTAAATGAAATATGAAATGAATATGAAATTTATTGGCCCAAAAATTGGATTAACTAAAACAATAATACATTAAATCTTTATTTAAAAAAAAAAAAAAAACATAAAACAAATTCAGCCACAAGAAATTGTCTGAAATAAACATTGTTTGTCTGAAATAACACAATAGGCTCACCAAAGATTACTGCAACATGCTTTCTTAAGTTCAAAGTGGAGTTGTTGTAGGCTGAAATGTGGAAATTTTTAGACAGACACAGATGACCTCGCTGTTGTGTTTAGACAGACACGCATGACCTCGCTGTTGTTTTTCATGGTCTCTAAATTAAACATTGATTGAAATTTGTTCATGTACACTATTCACTTGATTCTTTGTGGGGTCGTGGGGACTGTGTGAAATGTCGCTAGCGGTTACGTTGGATTGGTAATGCAGTCACGTGACAGCGTAAGTCTTTCTAATGAACCAAAACAAGTAGATGGTGCAAGGTGCTATATAAATAGGTTTGATATATATATATATATATATATATATATATATATATATGTATATATATTTATATATGTAATAATATGAGGTGATTATTATACATTTGTTGTATTTCAGTCACAGTCCTCTGAGGTAAGCCATAACTACGATGTGGCCGTTTTTAAAAACAATTATTTTGTGAGTAGTCATGATGTTTACAACACAACTAACCAAAAAACACAACAATGTAGCCATTCAAAGTCAGAAGCTACTTGCCGTCAGATGTTAAAGAAGCAGATGTTTCTAGTGTTTGAATGTCATACAACCCCTATTCCAATGAAGTTGGGACGTTGTGTTAAACATAAATAAAAACAGAATACAATGATTTGCAAATCATGTTCGACCTGTATTTAATTGAATACACTACAAAGACAAGATATTTAATGTTCAAACGGATAAACTTTATTGTTTTTAGCAAATAATCATTAACTTTGAATTTTATGGCTGCAACACGTTCCAAAAAAGCTGGGACAGGGTCATGTTTACCACTGTGTTACATCACCTTTTCTTTTAACAACATTCAATAAACGTTTGGGAACTGAGGACACTAATTGTTGAAGCTTTGTAGGTGGAATTTTACACTTCATAATGCGCCACACATTTTCAATGGGGGACAGGTCTGGACTGCACGCAGGCAAGTCTAGTACCCGCACCCTTTTACTATGAAGCCACGCTGTTGTAACATGTGCAGAATGTGGTTTGGCATTGTCTTGCTGAAATAAGCAGGGGTTTCCATGAAAAAGATGTTGCTTGGATGGCAGCATATGTTTCTCCAAAACCTGTATGTACCTTTCAGCATTAATGGTGCCTTCATAGATGTGTAAGTTACCCATGTCATTGGCACTAACACAGCCCCATACCATCACAGATGCTGGCTTTTGAACTTTGCGTCCATAACAGTCCGGATGGTTCTTTTCCTCTTTGGCCACAAGGACACGATGTCCACAATTTCCAAAAACAATTTGAAATGTGGACTCGTCGGACCACAGAACACTTTTCCACTTTGCATCAGTCCATCTTAGATGAGCTCGGGCCCAGAGAAGCCCGCGGCGTTTCTGGGTGTTGTTGATAAATGGCTTTTGCTTTGCATAGTAGAGTTTCAAGTTGCACTTACGGATGTAGTGCCGAACTATATTTACTGACCTTGGTTTTCTGAAGTGTTCCTGAGCCCATGTGGTGATATCTTTTACACATTGATGTCGGTTTTTGATGCAGTAAGGGATCGAAGGTCACGGGCATTGAATGTTGGTTTTCGGCCTTGCTGCTTACGTGCAGTGATTTCTCCGTCCATCCATCCATCCATCCATTTTCTGAACCACTTCTCCTCACTAGGGTCGCGGGTGTGCTGGAGCCTATCCCAGCTAACATTGGGCAGGAGGCGGGCTACACCCTGAACTGGTTGCCAGCCAATCGCAGGGCACATAGAAATAAAAACCATTCGCACTCACATTCACACCGACGGGCAATTTAGAGTTGTCAATTATCACGCATGTTTTTTTTAACCACATGCCAAATCATTTGCTAATAAAGTACAGTGTAATGATTAAATGGAAAGTAAGTTACTTAAATAATTTATTTTTCCTTTAATTTGTGGCCAAATATTGCATCGTGTTTTCAATGCAGCATGTCCACCATGTTCGAGTATTACATTTTTGGCACATGCATGTCCAGTTCTATGATACATAATACATGTCATGTACTTTTTCAAACTGCTCCAAAAATGTGACAAAGCTAAATATGCTAAATGTCGTCGCTGCATCTAGGCAGGTACGGGTCGGACTCTGAGGGAAACTCTCAAGCCAGAGCTTGCCCTCTAAGCCAAGAACAGCCCCATAGCCAGGCAGGCGCTGACAATGTGACTGATGCTAGCTGGCAGCTGGCTACACACTCCTACCGTTAGAGCGGTGAAAAGATAGAGAGAGACAGCGGGGAGAGATGAATGATTCAGGTCATGTGTCAGAACAGGATTGATTTGGATCCCGACCAAAAACACTGATGGCTTATGGAGACAGAGAGATGGATGGAGTGACAAAGAAAGAATGACTAATAGATTTTGGATACCTGAAGTTGCCAGCTGGCTCCTGTTGAATGGAGGAGGTCATCGGGAATTAGCTTGACGCATACTTTTGCGGGATTGCGTGTAAGATTGGGATCTGTTGCTATTTCAGCATTTACAGTAACTATACGGCTTCATGTTGTCGCAATAAAGAGCTCACATCGTGTGCACAATAGAAGGTGGCACAAAGCATTGCAGATATTCAGAGTCATGGAGATTTAAGTCCGCACTAGCTATTTCATCCGTCTGTACTGCAGAGTATCTCATCAATTCTCCAAGCATTGTCTTGCTCCACATTGTCCTCTAAAGCGGCCAGATGCCCACAGCCACCAAACACCAGAGCGGGCACAATAGACGCACACCGAGAGAAGCAGTCTTGGCACAAGGAATCTGCATATATACCCACAATTAACACGTGCACAAACTCACCTATGGTGCACACATGCTCATGCACACTCTCGGGGACTCAGAGGCAAAAAGCTGCTGCAACAAAGGCAGGATATAGAGGGCCAGACCCCTATACAAGACCTGTGGGGCTTAGGATGGACACACACATGTACACACTGCACACAACATCATTCTGGAGCCCACATCCTGAAGGCTGAGACAAGAGATGCAGGTAGAGGCGTTTCTCAGCTGGAGGATCACATCAAATGATGAAAATGATGTTGATGTGGAGTACAAAGTGGGAAACAATGATACGAGCTACACTGTTTGTTTGATGGGTAAGGCAAATTCTGTACTTAGGTGGCCAGATGTCCTCCTTTCCATTGCACTATTACTTATATTTCTCTTTTGGTCTCAACTTCTTGTACATTCTCTGAAGCAACTCCCGAAAAATACAAAAAACTAGATAGCGTTATAGTCAGGGAATAAATAGAAGAAGGTAGCCTAACTGTTGGCTTGTTTGGTATATATTTATTATAAAAATAACTTGGGTGGCATGTTATACAAATACTCAGCACAACCAGTTGCTCCTCCATTTTTGTCCAGGAATAGCCTTCGATTAATGTCATTTCCTTATTGGCTTATAGTTTTATTTTATCTCACAAGAAGGAAGTCCGTGTCTCGGTCCACCTAGATGTTGTCCACACCCATAAGGATTTGTGATCATAAACACTGAACAGCTTTAACATAAAGTAGTGCCTTGAGATATTAGTGAGCTGACTTATGTGTTTTTAGAGATACGAGTCATTGCACGGGGGATTCTTTTTTCTCACTTTGACTTGCGAGCAAAAATTTTAGATATGAGCGCCGTATGGTGCCAGTGAACTCAACTCACTTGACAACAAGCGGCAGTTTGGCAGATAGTAAACAGTTCCTCAAAAAAAGACACTTCAAGCTGTTTAATGCCACTCCCAGTTAAAGCTTACTGTCAAACTAAACAAAACAGTGCTACACCATTAGTTTAATGTAGTTTTTAAATACATGTGTATTTAAAACAACCATATAACTTTACCTTGCAATCTGTTAGCTAAATACTAACACATGATTGGAAAAGCAATAGATAGGCTAACGAATAGCATCTATGTGGAGGTGTTTCAAATAATAGATATTTGAACACAAACAGTGCAGCAACACATAGAGACTGTAGTATCAGGAAGTGTATGGTAGTGTCATCTATTTTTATGCAAATGACTGCAGTGGCTCTTCTCAAATAGACCACATGTTGGGGAAGGGATAAAAGACAGCCCAAAGAAAGCTCGATTAGCAGCCTCAGCAGGTATTGTCACAAACTGACTTGACTGACCAGCATGCACACACACACATACAAACACTAACTCGACCCATTCTAGCCCCAACCTTGGAGTCAATTATCAGGGAGAGGATGTGCAGTCGCGTATCATGCTGGACATGTGCAGTGCTATATGGTGAAAATACAAGATAAATCACTTTACGTGTCATTGTTCACTGTCCGTACTCAACACGTGACCAAACTGAGGATTTTTTGCTGAATAATTAAAGGGAAGAGTGTAGGAAGTATATTCGCAGCCCAATGCGTGACGTGTTGTGTTTGGTTGTGTGACAGATGGAGTATGTGTGTACTCAGGTGTGTTGTCATCAAGATGCATGTTAGTGCTAAAGTACAGATTCACTTTAGAATGGGATCTTTGAGAGAAAAGAACCATACACAGGATTTTTCTTTTCTTCTTCAAGATTAGAAGACTGTACTTACCAAGTTTCCACAGATTAGAAAGTGTACAGAAATATGCATTGGCATAGTCCAATGATTTCCAACCAATGTGCACTTTTATCTTTCTATGTAAGTGACATATAGTGACAGGTAGAACAATTAGATGCTCATCCATTTGATGGGAATTAAACTGTGTATCCACCTTTTGTGACATTTCATTTAGTGTTCTGCTGTGAGTTAATGTAAAATATGCGCCTTGGCCCAATAAAGGTTGGGAAAATCTACAATGGTGACACACCTGTCTACGTACATTAATTTGATTACTGTAGCATTATTACTCGACCGGATGCCATATGTCAAAATTGGTCCGTCTGGCCTTTTTTCATAGTACGCAACTTTGCCCAAAGTATCCTGCGCAAGTCCCAGAATCTACTATTGTCACACAATGAAGCTCGCCTTTGAAACTTGTGCAATGACAGCATTCAGTAAATACAAATAGTTTTAACATCAATATGAACACTTAAATATGTGGAGAGGTAAGGCAATTTTTTTAATTATGTTGCCCTTGGGCGGCACGGTGGGAAAACTGGTTAGAGCGTCTGCCTCACAGTTTTGAGGACCGGGGTTCAATCCCCGGCCCCGGCTGTGTGGAGTTTGCATGTTCTCGCCGTGCCTGCGTGGGTTTTCTCTGGGCACTCCGGTTTCCTCCCACATCCCAAAAACATGCGTGGTAGGTTGATTGAAGACTCTAAATTGCCCGTAGATGTGAATGTGAGTGTGAATGGTTGTTTGTTTAAATGTGCCCTGCGATTGGCTGGCAACCAGTTCAGGGTGTACCCCGCCTCCTGCCCGTCGATAGCTGAGAATGAAATTTATTTTAACACTGCTTGACTGTACAGTACAATATGTAGGCCCAAAATTACTTTTACTAGTTTTAAGTAACCTTTTTAAACCAGCCTGACACCTGTAAAAAAGGCAGCCTAGATTCAAATTATATTTCAGCATTTTACCTTTAATAAACAGATCTGTTCTAGCCCTATAATACTCCTTGAAAGTTTGAAGGACGAAAGACAGCACATGTAAACTCATCTGTGCCACCTGTTTAGTCTCAGGACAATCGAGTCCGAAGAGGAAGTTAAGTAGGTTATTTGACAAAATTGTCAGTATAATGGGTTAGTATGACTGATCTGATGGATGGAAATGTATTATATTGTCAACACATACATAAATAGATTCGCCCTCAGGGAGAGTCACTCGGAATTGATGCAACAGTGATATTTATGGTATTAAAGTGAGGTAGTGACATTTCAGCCAGACAGCCAATGACACCACCCATCTGGCTTCTGGCTTTGTGAATATTTGCCGCCTCTGCATCGGCTAATAAAGAACAACACTTCACTATCTGCTTGATGTCTGCAAGGAGACACTTTCTCTATATAAGGCAATTGGTAGGGCAATATACTGCAAGTTGTGACACATCTTCAAAAGATAATATCAGATAGGAAGAGTATATGAGTGGGACAATGGTTCCTTACAAATACATTTACGAAACCAAATCATTGGGATAAGTAATTATATTGAATGGAGAATGCTTGAGTACATTTTATGGTCATTTTATGAGAATTTAGTCGGAAATCCTACAAAACGATTAACACTATATTATGTTTTATATGACCCTGCCTTAAAAACTCGATAAACATGTTGGACATACTGCGCCGAAAGTGCTACATTTCTGTTCTAGAGTAAAATAAGCCTTTATTAGTCCAGCGATGGGAAAATGCGGGCTTTATAGCTGCAAAGCGGGCAGTAGCAGCACACAAAAATAATAATATTAAAGTATACAAAAATACCAAAGTACATATTTACAACACCATGCAGGCAATAAAACTGAGCAGAGTAATTGCAGTGGTGTGTGTCGTAACTGTACATGAATAAATAGATATACTTGTATGTACAGGAGTTAGTGAGAACAGCAGCACTTTATGTTGCGAAAAATAACTGCAATATACAGATATCATTAAATAGCCTATATACAAGCAGTGAAAAATGAATTTAATATGGTTAGTACTAAGAATAGATGTAAGAACTTGTACTATATAGTATATATATGTATAGTATATAAGAGGTGCAGCAGTTTTTGCGTGCCCCTGTCACTCTGATATCACTGCACGTTTGCATGTGTCTAATCTATTTCTCTGTGTGTTCCACAATGCAAAAACATAGAGTGTAAGTTGAATTTCCCCTTCGAGCACGATAATGTTGCTGTGCCCAAAGGGTCAAAAGGATGTAAGATGATCTTCCTTCCTCTGTAGTTATCATGTTAGTGCTTACCTGTCCACCTCTCTATTGCCACCCTTTTCCGTGCCTGTTAGCAACAGCTGTTGCGCAGGATACTTTGGGCAGGAAATTCTGCGTCTTGACTAGCTGTCTTCTAGGTTCACAGCAGAGTATAGCTGTGAGCTGAGGAATCAGGAAACAGCTTTTATCTTGTCTGTCTCCTGCCTTTTGCTCCCAACTCCCAACTCTGCATCTGAGAGTGAGACAGACACTCAACTGTGACAGACAGACAACTGTGGGGTGTGGGCTTGATGATGATGATGATGGGGGGTGAAAAAGCAGGACAGAGCGGGGAAATAATATTACACAGAGAGAAATGAGAGGAAGTAGAGACAGAAAGCTGATGGCAGCGTCTTTCCAAGAAAATGCTTTGTTTCCCCGACTTCTGGCTTTTTTGATGTATTCAGACAAACCCACAGTGCTCCGATGGTGAAGCAGGCGCAGCAACAACAGATGAAGAGTGTCAGCTGGTGGTTAGGAGGCTCACGCACGCTGTTTATCTGCCGCTGTCTCCCCAAATGCCTTCCAACTTGCTCCTTCCACTCCCTCTTTTGTCTTGCTCTTCTTCCCTCCCTCCTCGCTGAGTTGTCGGAGTGAACTTGAGATGAATGATCCGCCAAACATCTGATCGCTAACAGAAAATCTTCAGGCAGGATGTACAGCCTGAGAAGTTGAACCACTGCCTCCCAGACACTTGTGTGAAACTGTATAGTCCTTGTCTTTAGCAGGTGGCTTGTTCAACTCGCTACACAATATAGCTATAACTGGTTAGAGATAACTGTTATAATGGTTATATTGACTTTAATGTGTACTGCAGCATAATTTCATATTCAATTCATTAAATACACTAGCCACAACATTATGTACACTTGTACTTTGTACAATTTAATGACACCCAATATAAGAGTTGTGCCAAAAACAATGCCTGAACATAAATAAGGCTCAACTTTGCATATAGACTGTTTTAAGGTCTTAGTATGTCGGGGAAGAGCTGACTTTAGCCTGGGTTGTGAGGGAAGGAAGTTACAAAAAACAAATATTAGCAGATACTGTATTACTGTATATTTTTCTTCCAAAATAACATTTTTGGAGCACTGTACACAGTAGGGAAATTTTAAAGCAAATATCTATTATGGTTAGAACAGCTGAAGGACACTTGGACACGGGTTGTCCCAAATGCCAGTCTGAGTTAAAAAAAAATAAATAAATAAAAAAGTGTGTACTATTACGTTGTTGTTTTTTTTTTAGTTAACAAAATTAACATGTTGCATTTTGTAGATAATTGGTGCTGGATTGAAAGTCTCAGACATCGACGTATACGTATGTTGTTGAGGAAGCACAGTGACTTCTTAATGCTTGACTGAGATTTAGCGCCACTAATCTGCAGTCAGCACTTCTGTCTGAAGCTTAATGGTTTTACTGTGCTGTGGTGTGGCTGCAGTATTGTATTTGACATTCTTACACATACACACACAGACACACACGCACGCACACACACACACACACACACACACACACACGCACACACTCACTGAGCATACACATATGCATGCTTGCATAGATTGACCTTGACTAAGAAGCTCTCTAAACTGGAATAGACTTATGTTGCATTTAGACTGGCTTTGCTCAGTTCACCAAGCATAATTTAACGCGTTATCACTGGCTGTTGTATATGTTCACCCTCTAATCACTGAACATGTTCTATATGAACAGTGGCCAGAAATGGCAGAAAGCTAATCTGAGCGCAATGTATACAATTGAGGGCGTAAACAAGCCTTAAACAGTGGTGGCTGAAAATCTGATTCATGACCTCAAGATACAGTATGTTCAACATAAACCTTCACAATTAATAATCATAAGAAATTGAGACATTTTTGCCAGAGTAAATTCAATATTAATCAAAAGGTGAGATTGGAACCTTTTTAATTTGTCAGACTTCAGCACTCCCAACATTAATATTACACTATCATCTGGTTTCTGCTGTACAGAAAGGATTTAGAGTCATTTCATTGCCTCTGAAAAGGCAATTCATCAATTAGGGCTCGTGATCGTGCGGCTCCATTCACCTTGTCATTTAGGTTTGACTAATATAGGGTGATAATAAGTCTCGGCAATGATTGAATGATACTGTGAATGTCGCTGTCTCCATATAGTAAGTGTCTTCCTTGAAGTGTCCTTCCTGCCTTGTATCGCTGTGTCGCCCATGCGTGTTTGTGACAGTGGTGTTGTTTTTACGTCATTTGTTCATGTGTGTGGTTTGTGCAACGGGGGCACCGCTAATTTGATGTGTCAATGCTTGGTTTCTTCCCAGCATGATAATTCCCTCTGTCAGCAAACCGTGAGCTGGAAAATAGACCTCCGTTATTATGAGATTAACTCGAGTGGTCAAATATTCAAAGAGCAAAGTCAATGACGATTAAAACCGGTTTCGCGCTCAGTTCAATTCCCCTAATAGCGGTTTGTGGTGGAACTCACATCAACTTTTTTTTCAGATTTTTCATGAATTCAATCCCGTGACGTGAACTTCTTGTCTGTTTGGATAGTGGAAATTGTGCTTGGGTTAGAAGCTGGAAGAGGAAACAAAGCTGCCGAGCGTGGCGTTCTTGAGAACAATCATGGATTTCAGGGGAAAATATGAACTAAGATAAAATTGGTGTATAATTGGATGACTCTGCTTATCAGTGGGACTCGAGCCGCCATCTTTAGTTTCAGCAAAGATGGAGTGGAGGTGTATGAATGAATGGATAGCCAAGCTTAGGAAAGAGATGAAAGAGATGATGGTTGGAGAGAGCTTCTCCTCTCCTTTCCCACAATCCATTGGTCATTGACATGTGATCCATGGAGAACTGGCCTTGGTACAAGAAGATCTTCTTTTCAAGAAGAAACAAATATTTTGTTAACATAAGATGTCACCACAGAGCCACCAAAGATGACAATAGTTTATGTTCGTGTTTACATGTACAGTATCATATTTGTATAAATAAATAATATACAATATTTAACTTTTGTCTGAAGATACCAGCCTCAAATAAAACAAAATTTTAGCAAGTTTGGCTTCAAACAATCATGTGATCAGACTGTAGTCTTGTTAGCGTAGCACACATGGGAAATCAGCTAACCTGTTTTCCAGGTCTGGTCATATGACGTTCCACATATGAGATTGGCGGCTCGGAGGCATAACGGTACAGCCAGCATATACAGGGGGTACGGAAAGTAGTCAGACCCCCTTAAATATTTCACTCTTTGTTATATTGCAGCCATTTGCTAATATTAATTATGTTAATTTTTTTCCTCATTACTGTACACACAGCACCCCATATTGACAGAAAAAACGGAATTGTTGAATTTTTTGCATATTTATTAAAAAAGAAAAACTGAAATATCACACAGCCATAAGTATTCAGACCCTTTGCTGTGACACTCATCAACTTAAATGATTTTAGCAAATGGCTGCAATATAACAAAGAGTGAAAAATTGAAGGGTGTCTGAATACTTTCCATACCCACTGCATTTGTCTGCGCCATTGTAGGAAAGTGAGACATTGTCATGTGTAAGGTAGTTACAGTAGATATAAGATGATTAGTTGCATGCCGACATACTGTAAGGGCCACTGTCTGGGATAATGACAATTGCTTTCAACATTAAGGGTGTGGTCACTCAGTCTCAGGCGTTAAACTTCACACTCTGGTCGAAAGCCGGCAAATTTGTAGGTCAACTTCAACCCTTCATCGATACCTTGCACATATCAGAATCAGAATCAAAATCAGAATCATCTTTATTTGCCAAGTATGTCCAAAACACACAAGGAATTTGTCTCTGGTAGTTGGAGCCGCTCTAATACAACAGACAGTCAATTTACAGAACACTTTGGAGGCAAAGACATTGACAAAAAAACAATTGTGCAAAAAGATGCAGAGTCCTCTAGCACTTAGAGCAGTTCGAATGACTAATATTGCAATAGACCGGTGCAATGACCATTGTGCAAAGGGCGCTGAGACTTCAAGGAGTGTATGCGGTTTAAAGTGACCGAGTAGTGCGATAATCAGGGACAATCTTGGTTGTGCAAATGTTACAGATACTCCTCAAACAGTGTGCAAATGGAGCAGATGCTACTCTGGCATGAGTGGCCAGTATATGCAAATAGTGCAGCATGGCGAGACAACTACAGTGAGTGCACGAGTAATACATAATTGGCCCCACAGAAATGTGACAATGAACTCAGTCAAAAAAAAAAAAAAAAAATTGCCAGCTTGTTGTAATGGAATTATAGGTTAGGTGTTTAAGAAGTTGATCGCAAGAGGGAAGAAGCTGTTGGAATGTCTACTTGTTCTAGTTTTCATTGATCGGTAGCGCCTACCTGAGGGAAGGAGCCGGAAGAGCTGATTTTGCACGCCCTTGTCTTAGTTCTGGCAGCGTGCAAGTCCTCAATGGTGGATAGGGGGGTACCGACAATCCTTTCAGCAGTTTTGATTGTCCGTTGCAGTCGGAGTTTGTCCTTTTTAGGACAGGGAACAGGGGGAATAACAATCTGTAAAAAAGCTAGATGGAAATGTGCAAGAAAAAAACCTTCCCTGGTGGAACCCTCTTAAGCCGATTACAAAAACAGCTTGTGGGATAAAGGAAAACGACTCTACCTAGCACTGTGAGGTGCAGTTTCTGAATATAGCTGTTTACCATCATTTACTTTGTTTTTAGATCCAGGAAAGCAGAATACAGAATGGATTCTTGGTAGAACAAGACTCCGGGAGCTCCTGAGGCCAGGCCCCCCAGGCTGGATGACTGCTTGGTGTTGGGGCTGACCTCTCATGGCCCGTGGCTGCTTCTTGGTTCCCCCCAACCCCTTATCGTTCCCTTGTCGGGTGCCCCTATCCACCCTCCTTTCAAACAAACAAGGGACACTCTCCCGCCCTCGGGCTGGGCAGGGACTGGCTGCATTGCGGGCCCTGCGGGTTGGGGGGGGGCATCTTGCTGTCCTGGGGGTGGAGTGGGGGTGGGGTGCCGGGGCGTGTGGGGCGGTCGGTGGGGTGTGGGGGAGGGGGGTTGGCTGGGGGGGTGGCATTGGGCCCCTGCGGCCCCCACCGGGTGGGCAGTTGTCGAGGCGCCTCGGTGGGGCCGGCGGACCGCCTTGGGTCCCTCAGTGTGGGACATGTCTCGGGTGGACACCTGGGCCTGATCCCGCCCCTCGATTGATTGGGTGGGGTCCTCAGCCACCGCGGTGCGGCCACAGCAATTACAGGACACTTCTGTCAGTCTTTGTGCATGTAAAACGGTATCAATTCACTTGTATATATCCACAGACACACACCCCTCGGACTCTTTCACTGGGTGTGGGGTCACGCACTTACTGCCACAAATAAATCATGAATATGCAAATCGCCTGTGTATCCCTCACTTATACTCTCGTCCTGTAGACTTTTATAATACACATAATTAATGCCACCACACTTCAGTTGTACAGTCGGGTTCACGACCCTTCTCCTGCATGCTCCTGTCCTTGTCCTGTTCTATCTTGTCCTGTCCTTCCCTCACAGGGTGTAGCACTATAGCCTCATGCAACAGTCATATTTAATGTTTCATTTTTGTAAATAATGTAATGATTTAGTTCTCTCATCCTATTTACAATTAGTGCTTTGTCTTTTATCTCTGTTTCTCTCTCCCTTCTAGAAACTTTGTTCTGTTCAACTGATCAAGTCTGATTCTCAATAAACCTCAATTATAATACCACAGCGGAAGCTTAAAAACTCCACTTTGACACAGTAAAACTGTTCCGGCATGAAAGGGATACAGATTTTCCATTATGCTTGACCTAACAGCCGAACAGGACAAAATAAAAATAAAAATAAATAAAAGTTTCTTTTTATGTTTATTTTTTATTTTTATAAAAAGAACAAGACTCCGGATCAAGTCTACAGTTTTTGGTTTGGCCCACCTGTGTTTTCCCAATGAGAGAGAGAGACCAGCCATTGACTTAGTTGGGCTCTGAAACATGGACCAGCTTTGTTCCATTTGGTACTGTTGGACAACCAGGTGGTGAACTGTTAAGTCAAACTTAGCAAGGAGTTAAGAACAGGTTGATCTAGTGGCAGTTAGGTAAAAGTGGTCCAAGTTAGTTCACTCAAAATTATTCCCCTCCCCTCAAATATGAACCATATGGTGATTATTGATCTAAACCTGCTTCCACCAGGATGAAAGCGGAAAGCTATTTCCTAAAACTGTGTGATACCTCTGCTCCATCCATCCATTTTCTATACTGCATATAAGGTTCAGGGTCACTAGGTCTGGATCCTATCCCAGCTGTCTTCGGGTGAGAGGCAGGTTCAATCCTGGACTGATCACCTGTCAATCACACACAGACAGACCAATCACCCTCAATTTAGATTCTTCCATTCAAAATCCGGAAAATAGTCTGAGCTATCCCTGAGTGAACCCACTCAAGGGAGAACACAGAAAGAGCAGCCCACATTTTGCAGCCCACTCCTCTGGTCTGAATGACTGGAAATATCCCTTTTTTTTTCTCAACTGCCAAACTATCCAATCAACGCAAAGTTAAATTATTGCAATATAGTTATACCTTCCACATTTCCTCTTATCTGAAATAATAGTTATATTTTTTTCCCTTGCCCATAGAGTGGGTAGAGAAGATTAAAGAAATCTTGTCTTGACAAGTAAGAAAAAAGGGATAACAAACTTGAAAAGACTTAACAAAACCAATCGCTGAAAAAGAGAACTTCAAACAGAATCAGAACGTGCAGACGGTGAAGGAAAGATGCAAATGTACCACCTCGGGCTGGATGTCTGCCTCCATAGCCGACTGTCAATCTGTCTTTACATCTACGGTGAGTTTCTTTTTCCGGCAAAAAGTGGCATTTATCCTGCATCATCATCATTGCTGCAAACATTGCAATCTTTGATTACCCTTGTGTAGTTGTCATGTCATAAAATGCCTCTCTTCATTTACACACTCCATATTACTGCTGCCGTTCCCATTTCGCCTCACCGCTGCACGGCAACAATCGTCTGGGCAAAAAAAAACAAAAAAAAAACATCTTAAAATAGTACTTTTACGATCGGATCAGATGTAAGTGCTATGAGGTTTGATCAGCGCTGATGTGTTTGTGTAGCTGACGCTTTACTGGCGGACAAGCTGTCACAGTCGCCTGCTCTGCTGGTCCCCATGGACTGATTATTATAGAGCTGTTATCTCTCTCATGCACTCTCACACACACACACACACACACACACAGACACACACACAGACACGCACAAACACTGAATGTCTGCTGTAGTGCATATCACACCCAAATCTCCGTCATCGCACCCACTTTAATTAGAACAGAGCAGAAGTTTGTGTGCATGTGTTTGTGTGTGCTATTCATGCTGTGATTTCCCACCCAGTGTTAAATCGCAGGAACAAAAAAAAATGTCCATTATTGCATGAAAATTATGTAATCCTAATTCCTCACCACACATTTTGAAAGGGAAGTCTTCTCTTGCCCCCTTTCTCCAACACCACACTCCTTTTTTTTGTTTTTTGTTGTTGTTTCTTTTGCCCGCCTTGTTCTCTCTACTCTCTGACATCAGAAGCACAGGCTCGCATGTTGCGCTATGTGTGGGTAATTCCCACTGACAACGGTGTTAATGGATGACAATAGCAGAGAGGGGAGCGCCATATGTCTGAGCCTGGGGCGGCACGGAGAGTGGCAGAGCGCACAAAGGCGAACAAAGACAAAGGGGGAAATGAATGAGAGAGTGGGAGAAAACACCGCAAAAGAAAGGAAGATAGAAGGCAGAAATATGAGATATGGGGCAGGGGGAGCAGGAGACAATTGAAGCACCAGAGAACAACATTCAGAGGGAGCGAGGAAGAGAGAGTGATAGAGGACTGATAATGACAGACACAAAATGAAGGGAAAACCACAAAGGACAAGATCACTTGTTCCCTTACTTTCTTTTCCGTCTTCCTCCCTTCTCATCTGCATCCAAATATGAACAATCACGTCGTAGTAGAGCAGAAGCAGAGCTGCTTTCTCACTTGAAACAACTTCCATTGTTATTAGTATTGTGAGGCCATGAGGGCATTAAGTACTGTTATCCTTTTTTTTTAAATGGGAACTTTCTCAGTAGTTAAATATATTGCTAGTTTAGAATAGTTTGGCCCATCTATGGAATTAATATTAAGTTGTGTGGTTGTTGTAAACTCAAAATGTGTAATTCTCTTTGTTTTATGTATAGCTTGACAGTAAACCTCAACTGGGAGTGGCAATGAACAGCTTGAAGCCTATTTTTTTGAAGAATTGTTCACTACCTGCCAAACTGCTGCTTGTTGTGAGTTGAGTTCGCTGTCACCGTCTAGTGTGCGTATCTCAAATCTTTGCTTGCAAGTCAAAGCAAAAACTATGTTCATCTTTTACTTTTTTTAAGCTTTCCATCTTGTCCTTCTGTTTCCACTTTCTGTTTCTAACACACACGCGCAAACGCACGCGCACCTGCACACTCGCACACATATGAATCTTATGTCTTCATATACAGCTTTGAATTCTGAACTTAATTGTCCTGTTGAGATAAAGCGATAAAAGAGGCAACATGTCAAATATGGGACAGGAACGCATGCGAAAGGTAGAGCGGACAAAAACGGAGGGAGAAGATGTTACAAAGGAAGGGAAGAGGCTATCTTATTGAAATGGAAATAGAACGGGCCAATTAGAAAAATTCACGAGGAGTTTGTTTGTATCTGCAGCTCTCATAGTTGATATATGCAGCACATTATGACAAAATGAATATGTATAAACTGAATTTCTGAATTTCAACTCATATTCTGAGTATCTGAGAATGTCCTTTTGGACATCGGTCCTAAACAAAAACTTTAAAAATGTATTTCTCACTCTTAATGTGAAAAGTCAGTCCTGTACAGTATGATAAAAAGTACATTACCATAAACTCTATCAGATCAACAATGCAACAAGTATGTTTCCCAACCTTTGTGGAGCCAAGGCACATATTTTACATTAGAAAAATCTCACAGATTAAGATTAAGATAATTAAAAGAACTACAAACAAATAACATTTGGAAAAATAAAAAGGTTGTATCTCTCTTGTTTGTTTGTTTTAACCCTTTATCTGAGGAAAAAAGTGTTTTTTCTCAGTGTTTTATTTAATAAAAAACTAAAAGCATGCATTGCCAAATGTCGAGGTTTTTCTTTTTATCTGAAAAAGAAAGGCAATTTTCTTTTCCAAATGCAGAAATTGAGCATCCTGTAATGTAGCTTGAAAGCAAAATAGGTTTTGTGGAGGAGGCTGTTGAAACAGAAGGAGAGCAGGTTGCAGACAACACAAGCAGCCAAAGTGATTATACAGTGTGTCTGTCTTCACTTCCAGGCCAGTTTGTGTTGCACTAGCCTCGCTTCCTCCTCCTATTTTTACATCAAAAGTCTCTCGCTGTGAAGCTGGATTATGTTCGCATTCTGCCTCGGAGGATATCAACTTTTCAAAGTCTACCTGTAAGTGTTCCCAGACTACATCGGTCCCGCCCTAAAGTCATTGAAGCCTTCAGCCACTAGTTGGATGAGAGAACCCCCTGTTGCCCAAATCACCTCAGCCTTTCGCGAACACACTGAAGGACAATGAATCTCCGAGGACCTCATTTGCTGTCATGCGATGCTCTACTGCACCTTCTTCACTCCAAGCGGGTGAAACTGCAGGAGATATAATGAAGCTTCTCGCCAAACACCATCTTTGTTTCTCCTTGCTCACTCTCCTGTGTGTGTGTTTTGTTTTTGTTTTTTCCTTCCTGTGCGTCTCCTTTGAAAGCGTGAGGGTCGTGACTCCTAACGTGAGTCTGAAGCTTCGAGAAGGGGGAATCTCGTGGAGATCTCTGCCCTGCAGATTCTGCCTTTGATTTTGTCATCTCTGTGCTCTTTGGACTTCGGTGAGTGGATGACACAATCCAGAGAGAGGACAGTTCAAATGACTTTGCAGCATTAGTACATACTGTATACCCCGGAGCAGGACATGTCGCAATAATATCTTCTCCCAGTGACACATCACATGAACAATGATGACTGCTTGGGCTATGAATAAGAGGGTCTATTTGTGTTCTTGTTTATCACAATACGCCTGCCCAAAAACTTAAAAGACCACTGCAAAATGATCAGTTTCTTTGATTTTGCTATTTATGGCTATATGTTTCACTCAAACACCTGAGCCACCTGGGAGCAGTATAATACAGATGTGGATATATGGAGGCAGTGACTATTGTCTGTATATTGTCTGTCTACGTATGTTGCTGCACTGTTTGTGTTCAAATATCCTTTGCGTTATAACAGCACCATTTAGATGCGATTCGCTAGCCTGTTTATGGCATTTCCCATCATGTGTTCGCATCAAGCTAGCGGACTTCAAGGGAAAATGATGTGTTTGTTTGAAATACACAATGTTGAATTTTCCTTGATTTATGTTTAGCTGGATGGTAAATTGCAACTGGGCAATAAAGAGCTTGAAGCCTCTTTTTTAAGAATTGTAAGTTGGGTCACTCGTATCTCAAGGAACCACTATCGTTATACTTCCAGTCCCTTCTCTAGTACGTATGTTCTTTGTGTAAAATTCCAGAGTAAAAATTATTACTTACCGGTAACTATATGTACACTGATTTTCCTGCGGAATAGCTGACTTGAATAGCGTTAAAAAGACAATAAGGAACGACAACAACAACAAAAAATCATCTCACATTTGGAAATGGTGATGTGCACTGTAATGTAATGGACGCAAGAAATACAAGACAAAACACAAAAACATGTTTTGACGTTTTCTTTAAAACCCTGGAAATTGAAAGTAGGGTGTCGTCACTCCAGCTTTGCTGAAAATATGTTTTAGTTCTGATGCAAAGGCAAGAAAGTGATGCTGTTTTTGTGCATGGGTCCCCACCAGCTTCCAGCTATTATCAGTGTCAATTTTAGCATTTTTTTAACAAAGGTAGCATGTTGTATTCCAAATTTAAATGTTGATTTTAATGAGGGTATTGATCAACAACAGCCATCATATTCAATCAGCGACAATGGAGATGAGAGTCAGAACACTGTCAAGGATGAGGTCTCAAAATACACTCAAGTCACACAATTGCACGATCGAATCTATATGTTGTTAGAGGAAAATATTCCGGTAAATGTTAATTTCTTTAAAAAAAATAATAAAATAGGCATAGGCATATTGCTTTCCTTTCCAAGGTGCACATTTAGCACAATATGGATAATGAATGTCTTTTTTTATTATCTACATGACTTGCACATTCAACTAGCTGGAGGAACCATTAGGATTGTAGGATGGGTTTGTTCCCTGAGGTTCAGGCTTGAAATGAACTGTAATCATTGTGCCGCTCAGGTCACTTCCTGCCTTAAGTGTGACTTTGCCTTGAGGTCAACAAGCACGACCCTCATTATAAGCTTGCACTCGGCTACACTAACACTGCAATAAGCTACAACTAATTGTTAATTGTGGAGTGTGAGTCATTTGGTGGAAATCCAACAGGTCATTATTTATATACAAACTCATTGATTCCGCACCCATGATACAAGATCCCATGTTAAATGTAAAATTGCTGTCTTCATGAAGAACAGGGAGAGTTTTTTTTTTTTAATTATTTTTTTTTTTGGCGGCTTCCAACGCGAATCACTCTTGGAGAAAATAATGCAGCCATGAGACCTCTGCTCTCTGTCACAATCTCTGACAGCCTCTCAGATGAATGCTCACTGCTCTCTGCAGCTGACTTTGTTGTTTTCCCAGGCAGCCATGTGCAACTAGGCTAATGAGTACATTTAGCGGGAAAATGCTGAGGTAACACTTTCATCATCCTGTCTGTGTGTGCGTGTGTGCCATCGGTTTATTAAGGTCACTGTGAGCCACTGAAAGTTTGAGCTGGAAAAAAAAAAAACCTCATTAGAGACTCATCCTGCCTCTTTCATCACACCTTTCTGCTCCCTCGCAAACTGGGCCCACCCCCCTTTCTTTGTCTTTTTTTTTTTCTTCCATCCAGCTCTCTGTTGCTTTCTTCCCACAGGAATTGGTGAAAATGCCAGAATTTTCGTGTTGCATTTTCATATCTTGAAACTGAAAGGGTGGCAGTTTCTTAAAATGAGCCGACTAGTCGCCAGACGACCACCGTTTACGTTCACATTCACACCATCACTGAGTGGGAAATGAACCTCCTGTTTGTTACCTGCACAGAAGCCATGTGAATCACTGACTTATATATCGACGTAATATAATTATCCATTCATCCATCCATTTTCTACGGCAGTTATCCTCATTTTTAAACATGCTTTTATTTGTTTCTCTGACGGTCTGTCGAAATGTCTTGACATGCAAACGATCTGTGGTGCAAAGAAATGTTGGAGACTGCTGTACAGTGCTGAAAAATATCAATGACGTCATCAATTAATCAACTTCCACATTCAACCCCTAGTATACATTGGATTTAAGGCATATTTGACCCTTTGGTGAATGGTGAATGTGGAAGGAAACACAACTGAACAGAAAATCAAGAATACATATTTTACATGTAGAACATTTGGGAAAAAAGGGGAAAAAAGGTGGCCTTTTGCTTAATTCACCACTCATGTACAGGAAAGAATTGTCTCCATTTGAAAATAATTATCTATATGAATGTGTATTCCATTCATTTTAGTTGTAATGATTTGATAGATATTTTTAATGACAATTTCATGAAAGTTTGCTCCACGGAGATAACGCCAACCTTTTTCTATTTGTGTTAGTTAAAATAAAATTTTTAGTCTTCTGTTTGTTTGTTTACATATTACCTAGTCCACCATACCTTCAACCAGGCACATCAAGACATGACGAAATTCATTAAGACTGCCTCTGCAGGAGTTCTTGCTATCATTTCCATGTCTGCCTTTTACGACATGGACTCTCACACGAGGTGAAGGCAAAACAAGTCATGCAATGTCACACACATTGTCCAACATGTTAATAAAATACCGCACTACAGTCTGATGACTCGCAGAAATAAGAGTCAGCAAGCAGTTTTAACTTTGGGTGATAAACATTAAGGCATTAAGGGACTTTTGCGTTGAACAAATTCCACGATGACAGAGTCACTGTAAGTGCTCTCTATCAATGAATAATATTTGGACAATTATAAGCCTATTAATGGTGAAAACAAAACATTCAGCATAAATATGTTTTTCTTTAGGACAGCCAGAGGAGAAATGTGTGTCGCTGTTCTTCAGCAGTCGTGATAAAGACACACAGAGATTTGCTTGTTTCTGCACTTTTTCCCTATGGGAATAATTGTTTTGGTTGCTAATTTAGCACTAGGTAAGATTGCTCATTAGTTGTATTTGGCCTGACGGGTTGGAGTTTTATCACGTTTTAAAGGAAACATCCTTGGAAGAGTACTAAATGACCTTGTGACAACATTGTGAGTTTATGAAGTCTATTAACAGGCCCCTTTTTTTTTTTTTTTTTTTTTTTATCAATTCCTGGACTATTAACAAATAGCGCTATCAGACTAATTGGTCCTATAATTAGTAAAGCTGTTAAAAAAAAAAAAAAAAACAATTTGGTAATTTCTCCTATACACTTATCTATCAGAGGCTCTTACTACCAACATGATTTATTAAGAAAGCAAAGCAATTACAAGGAAGTTTGTGCTCAGCAAACCATGAAAATACTGCATCGCATCATCACACAATGACAAATCTGCTGTTACCTGGAATGAACCAGCTCCTTGGGGAACACCAATGGGTCTCACATCGGGGGGGGGTCTCACATCGGGGTTTTGTCCATATTAGTCCCTGAATTAGCAGTCTAGAATTGTGAACCAAGCAGTTAAACTAGTATTTAGTGTTGTATTGTAGTTGAACATCTAATATCAAATGTTCCTGAAGTCTGACAATTCGTAGTTCAACCCAATTGTTTTGGAAAGATACTGGATGCCGCGAAAGTGAGATTCCCACATATCTCGCAAGACTGTAGCAAATCTTGTGAGACTTCAGCTCAGTCAACATAAAAAGCGTTAACTGCCATTTTTGGCTTGTTTGTCTATACAGAATGAGATGTGAGATGTGTTTAGCCACATCTCCACCGACCAAAGTGAGTCTGCATGCGCTCCCGAGACAGACATCTGTTGTAGTACCAAGACTGACCTGTGAGAGGCGGCATGGTGCCACAGAGCATCCAGGCTTCTGGAAAAAAAAAAGAAAAAAAGAATAGTAGAGGAAGAAATACAAGAAGCTAGGCTAACTGTTAGTTTATTTGGAAATTATTTTGCATTAACTACATTTGCGATTATCCGTGACCATGCTCGTAACCCCAAATATTAATACCTCAAATCATCTTTCCCTATTATAATGAGTGGAAATGCCATTAATCTGTTCCAGCATCCCCCCCAAAGAACAACATAAATGTGTTTTTATTTTTATTTTTTTTAAAGCACTCTATAATGTGTACTTTATAAGACGTATTAGTGATAACATCATTAAATAGAATGGAAGGAATTTAACAGTTTGTGCCTCATGATTAATTCTGGTGTGTGTGACTTGGCCACCAAGGGGAAGTATAATACAGTCAATAAGAAACAAATCAAGGAGACTTTCACAACTGCTGCAAGTAAATCAGTTAACTTCAGTACTATCGGTCTTTATTTTGCAAAGGATACAGAAAATATGCCTGTGAGTATTGTTATATTATCTGTCTACATGTATTGATGCACCATTTGTGTTCAAACATCCATTACTTAAAGGGTTATAACACCGCGACGTTTTGCTGCTATTCGTTAGCTCGTCGATGGTGTTTTGCATTGTGTTTTATCATTAAGCTAGCGGGAGGCAGAGTTGTGTGATTGTCTGAAAGTGTGAGTAAACAACGTAATGTTCACGTATAACAGCAGTTAACGTCTTTTTACACTTGAATGACAGTTACGAGTGCAAGATTAAAGGCCACAAACCTTTGCTTTAATTTCCCGACATATTTTTAGGGTTTTGTTCTTTATTATCCTTGTAGACTATACGTTCACGTACATTGTTTCTGTGTCTGAACTTCTTGCATCGCACAACCTAAATCACTGTCATGTCGGGCACTATAAAGCACCACAGGTGGCCACCGTAGGGCTGATTCAGGTTTTCATCAACAGCATATAAATTCACAATCATTCTTCTATTATAGTCAACGTTGCAGTCATTAAGTCTCTTGAAGTAGTAATATATCATCATAATAAATGTGTCAGTGTACAATATTTCAGATTCCTGGCTAACTTTATTAAGACCACAAAGTTCATTACACCCACTGTGTTATTTGGACCAAAATGCAGATCAAGCACAATTTGTCCAATTTTCATCTCAAATGCGACATACTGGTTACAGTAGGCTGTGTACAAAGAAGGCTTCTAAAAAATAAAAAATAAAAAAAAAGACAATTTCTTTTTTTTTTTTTTTTTTTTGTTACAACTGAGCCAAGACATTTGTTTGTTATTATTGATTAACCTAATTCATCATTCCAATACTAGGAGTCAAGCACCGTTCTGCAGCCCCGAGTGGCATCAGATCAGAAAGTACTCATCTCCAAGGAATGTATTTCAACTACAGCAAATGATGTTACTGTTGTTTTTAAAACCTCATGTGTGATGGAAGACAGATATATATTTCATAAAAATGTTAGTGCTGCTTTCAACTCAAGCTGCAGATTGCTTCTGAGCACTGCCCCCCCCCCCCTCCCACCCTCAATTATACCCACACATGTGCTGTTTTAATCAGCTTTGTTCCCAGATGGAGAAGTTAAAAAAAAAAAAAAAAAAAAAGTGATGTTGGGGATTAACAATAACGTTGGCATAATTCGACGACCAGTTTTTGCATGTGTGCGAATGTCTTGCAAATAGCAGACTTACTGTGTAAATTTGAGTTGTTTGTGCTGGTCTTCTTTGCACCCTCTACTTGTTGAATGATGGTGGAAAGGGCAATGTCATGCATGTATGCAAGCGTCCTCATAAGCGTACACAGAGCAGAAATGTTACACATGAAGGGTGTCAGTAATGGGATTCCGCTCAGGCCGGTGTGACCATGCTGCATTGGGCTAAGGTCATTGTTAGCATGGCTGCGGAGCGAGGCGGAATTTGGATGTGGGGCATGAGGGGGAAGAAAAACACAAAGGGCTCTGCTTGCGTTATTTGGGTTGTTGGTTATAATCAACATGAAATGTTTTGAGGTTACGAACGGCCTGCAATGACGTAGTTACGAGTACGTCATCATTTGCTTTCTATTCGATGCATTGAGCAAGCTGTGTGTGTTTCGTCGCTGAATATGTTGCTTTCTATTGCTAATGTTATTGCGCATACATACATGGTCCTTATTTTCAGAGTCAGCCAAAAATAGATTCTACCCCCATTGGGGTAACGACTCAAAACCTCATCCATTTATCTTTTTTTTTTATTTTTTATTTTTTAAATGTTTATCTCCAAGTGTTTGTTAAAAGTCAGGCTTACCTCTTCATCTTAAATGTAAAGGAGCAAAGGGTCTGAAAATGTGTACTTACTGACTCTAGGACTTCCTTTCAACAAAAATAGAGGCAATAAAGTGTTTGTTAAAAGTCAAAAAGGCCCTCTTCCTTTTCTCTTTTCACCATTTCCCCTCGTCTTCCTCCCCTCTCACCCGCTTGGAAAAGGACTGTTTTCTGCCTGTCTAGCAGTTTCCTGAGAAGCATCATTTTACACCCTGGAGAGACTCTTTTCTCAGTATGTGTTCGTCTTGTACAAGTGGCCGCATGATTCATGTTCACGCTCGTGTATGTGACTCTGCGCGTGTGTGTGTGTGACAGGGTATTTATTAACGGCCATTTGCTTCCTTTGCTGGTGTGTGTTTGTGTGCACATGTGAGTGTGTGGTGTGTGTTGTGACAGTGCTGAAATCCAAGCTGACACCCCACCCCCCACCCCCACCCCCCGCTCCATGCAACAGCATATGCCCCTCAGCAAGACCACTGGGAGACTACGGATAGAAAGAGAAGAAGGGCGTAGGGGATGAAGGGCAAGAATAGAGAGTTTGAGGAGGGCAGAATAATGAGTAATTGGTTGAAAAAAGAAGAGAAACAGAGATGCCAGCAGAGAAAGTGCAGGAGAGGAGAAAGCACCCCCGCCGCACCGCTGTTCAGTCGCACTAGCGTTGTGCATGTGTTAAATGTAAAACTGCCGGCTGACTCACCACGCCACCGGCTTGTGTTCTGCACTCGACTGCTCTTGTCTGACGGGGAGGCGGCGCAGTCCCACTCGCTGATGGGAAGCCCCTTCTAATGATCATCTTCCTTTCTTTCTCCTGCGCCTTACAATCTTTGGCACCACGGGGTCGCAGAACTGCAGCAGTATCATGCTAAATTGAACTTTACATTAAAAAAAAGACATGTTTAATCCAGAGTTGCACTCAGTAAAGTGTAAATCATCACTAAACTGATCCAACTTCAGCTCATAATGTTGCTCCCAAAAACATTTTGGCATAGTCCTGATGAAAGGATGGATCTTGGTTCTTCAAGTACCACCATCATGACCAACATTAAAATTCAGCCGAGTAGCAGGCCCTGGTGTTCATCAAAAACGAGTTGGAAGTATAAGGAAAAATAAATAAAAAAACGTACTTAAATAAGGATTCAATTCAAATGGATTGCACATAAAGGTTAGATCAAAAATCCATCCATCCATTTTCTGAGCCGATTATCCTCACTAGGGTCGCGGGCGCGCTGGAGCCTATCCCAGCTGTCATCGGGCAGGAGGCGGGGTACACCCTGAACTAGTTGCCAGCCAATTGCAGGGCACATACAAACAGACAACCATTCGCATTCACAGTCATGCCTACGGGCAATTTAGAGTCTCCAATTAATGCATGTTTTTGGGATGTGGGAGGAAACCGGAGTGCCCGGAGAAAACCCACACAGGCACGGGGAGAACATGCAAACTCCACACAGTCGGGGCTGGGGATTGAACCCGGGTCCTCAGAACTGTGAGGCTGACGCTCTAACCAGTCGCCCACCGTGCCGCCTAGATAAAAAATGTCTACCTAAATAAACTTTCTAAAAGATTAATTGCATATGTATTGTCCCTAAAAGTTAGATACAACTGAACTGTACCTAACCAATGTACTATACTGGATTAAAAAAACAAAAAAAAGGTTTAAGTTACTGTATTACTCTGCACAGTTTGAACATTTAAATCAGTGATTCTTTCGTGTACCATGATAGGGAGCCCACATACAGCGAGTGGTACTCGTCCCACACTTTGAGAACCACTGTTTTAGGGCATCAGTCAGGACATTCAGTGGTGGAACGTGGTGGCAGTAAATTTGACGACAATACACGATTTCCTTGAAGTGCGAAATCAGTCGATGTTGTCAATGGCTTTGTGTTAGCGAACTGCTGACACACTCCAGCCACACGGGTGAAGGAAGGATCACGGAATCCACTGCATCAGCATTTGGTCTGACAGTGGGTACTCACTGTACCTAACAGCAGTTAGAATACCTCTGACATGAGGAGGTTAGCAGCAGATTGTTCTCCACGACGACCTCAGATTTTCTCTTATCTATCAGAGTGATCCTGCTATCATCTGCGAAGAGAAAAGAACACCAGTGTCAAATCTCATAATTACGGCATTCTTAAATTGAGGGGTTCTCAAACTTCTTGCGTCTGGAAATCCACCCTTACAAGGGAAATGTTTTCATTTTTTTCAAAGGATGCCCTCATACTGTAAACCACTTGTGGCAAGAGTTATAGTAAAATGCAAAAATAGTCAGGAATCAGACCAAAAGGATGAGGAGATGGAAATGGTCTTTAAATAGGGGTTGTCTTTCTACTTGCCTCTCTTTTCTGTCTGTCGTCTCTCTCCTTTGCACAACTGCAGCTAAAATTAATTCAGAAATTGTTATTGCTTCCTAACTGGAGAGGATGATATCCTGAAAGTGTCGGAGTAATGATTACGTCTTCCCTATATAGGTAGGCGCTACCGATCAACGCAAACTAGAACTAGTAGACATTCCAACAGCTTCTTAACTCTTGCGATCAACTTCTTAAACACCTAACCTATAATTCCATTACAACAAGCAAAACATTTTTTGACTTGAGTTCGTTGTCACATTTCTGTGGGGCCAATTATGTATTACTCGTGCACTCACTGTAGTTGTCTCGCCATGCTGCACTATTTGCATATACTGGCCACTCATGCCAGAGTAGCATCTGCTCCATTTGCACACTGTTTGAGGAGTATCTGTAACATTTGCACAACCAACATTGTCCCAGATGATCGCACTACTCGTCACTTTAAACCGCATACACTCCTTGAAGTCTCAGCGCCCTTTGCACAATGGTCATTGCACCGGACTATTGCAATATTAGTCATTCAAACTGCTCTAAGTGCTAGAGGACTCTGCATCTTTTTGCACAATTGTTTTTTGTCAATGTCTTTATGTCCCCAAGGTGTTCTGTAAATTGACTGTCTGTTGTACTAGAGCAGCTCCAACTACCGGAGACAAATTCCTTGTGTGTTTTGGACATACTTGGCAAATAAAGATGATTTTGATTCTGATTCTGATATTAACAACTAACTATTCAAACTTGTTCATCTTACATACACGTCAGGGTCATCAGTTTGTTCCCCAGCTTCTCCTGACAGTGCAGATGCAATGAATGCACAGTGAAAAAACAACAACAATCTTAGAAGTTAATTTAGTTGGCGAGTGAACGCCCCATTGTGATGATGTACTGTATGCTAATTTGTACGATACAAACAGAAATCAGAAAAGAAGATATTTCTGTCACAGATGGAGACAGAGGTAGTTTTTTTTCCGTTTTTCTTCTCCAGTGAGCTGACCAAAGCATTTTGGACCAGAAAACCCAATTAGAGTAAAGATTGAACCACAGGCAGATAACCAGTCTAGACAGCTAAAAGCACTGCAAGGCCGCAGAATTAATAGTGACGGGATTGCTTGTTTGAATAAAATGATGCAATCTTGCAGCTCAAAAAAGAAGTAGGGGGAGAAAAAAACTGAATAAAGAGGATGGAAGAACTTTTAAGCTCAGATGAGTCAAGTCTGACAAGAAAAATGTCTTCTTATATTCTTGTTATTAAAAAATGACAGTTTTTCTAACACTTTGAGCTGGGATGGATTTAGTAGTTTAAACTGATATGCCTGCCCATACATTTATTTCATATATGGCTGGTTTTAGTGTTAGATGTCATCTTATCCATCAAAATTGTGTAGACAAACATGGCCAAAATGCTGAATGACTTGCCAACGTACGATATGTCAATAAAGTTCCACGACTGTTGTTACAGACGATATCTTTCAAATCCAAACTTCAAACTAACTAACTAACAATCGGTTTGGGTTTGAAATATCTCTTTTGTGACACCAGTCCTGGCACATTTCTGACACACTTTGTATATTATTTGGAATAATGAATCCATTTAAAAAAAAATTTCACTTAACCTGAAATACCTTATTCAAACAAATAGTGGCCTAATGAAAACGTCTTTCATCTTTAACTCTGCGCAAGTCTCCACATTTAGTGTCGCCAAAGAGTGAAATTTGTTAGGTGCTGCTGTTCTGGTTAATAACGGAATTTGCAACAGAGTTGGTTGGCTCAGTAGTCCATAAAGTGAGGTAGTTATTGTTACATTTACCTTTTACATGATGGAAAAGGGGATGATTCTATTTGAGCGAGGTGTTTATTTGTCTTAGGTTTATGCACCTGGTGACTTACTGGGGGCAGGCGTCTTTTAGAGGAATGGTCACTATTTGAGGAAATACAGTATGTATGTCAGTTTTCTACTCATGACAGAAATCAGAAAGATTATTCTGAGAATAAACGGTGGGACGCACTTCTCCTGGACCAAAACAAACGTGTTAGAGGAAGGGAATGAAAAAGGTAGTGATGGGGGGTTGGGTTTATAGTCATGGAGGTTTAAATTTAAGAGAAAAAAAATGGTTTTGTTTCTTTCCCTCAATTCCCACTGGGGGCTTATACTGTGCATGAAAGACATGAAGTACAATGCGTTCCTACTGTTTTAATACTTGCTTTGAACAAGCGGTTTACCAAGTATGTCAGGTGACGTGTGGCTTGTTGCGTGTTTGTTGGTGGGTTAGTATTCAGTGAGCATTCATTCGTATCACTGTGGATTATTTCTTTCTTTTTTCTAATACTGAATTAATGCTTCTCTGTTTAGCTGTGTGTGGGTCAATCATAGATTTGTTTGCCCTATTGTTTTTCCTCTAATAATTAGATTTGTCCAGCATGAACATGAATGTTTTTACATTAAAATCCATGGTCTGAACAGTAAAGGTTATGAAATTAAAGGCCAAAGGAGAGAGAGCGAGAGAGGAGTCCAAAGTGGGCTGCTTTGCTGTGTACATAATATCATGTGCAAGAGTGCATGAAGGTGAGCCAGTCACATTATTATACACCGCAGCCTTGGACGGGATACATTTATAGTGTGCACCTAACGAAATCACATTTTAATTGGACTAAAAATAAATGGTTTCCAAGTCACTGTAGATTACAGCATAGACAGTAGGTATCGTTTACAAAAATGCAGACAGCAAGTTCGGGAAGATAAATGTAATTGTGCTTTCCAAAGATTAAACACGTTTCTTTTTTTTTTAGGTTACTGCTTCGACCTCTGGCTTTCTGATTCCTTCTCCTTCTGCATTCTCGTCTCCTCCGGCTGCCTCCTTTTATTTGTTTCAGCACTTTTCAAGCTCTTTTCACAGCAGGACTTGCTGATCACAGACCTCCGTGTAAAATGATTTCACTTGCATCAGTAAAATGTCATGCAGACTGTGTTGCGAGAATGAAAGGATTCAATGCTGTTGTCACGCGGTATGATTGATGAAAACTGCAAATAATACTTGTGTGATACATTAATTGTTATGAAACCACGCATCCATCCATTATACAAACTGCTTATTCCGCACAGGAGGTTTGCAGGTGGACAGTTTGTAGTCGTTTCTGACAAAGATAAGCAATTTGCAATAACAGGCATAGGAAATGCAAGCAGTTCTTCAAACCCCCCAAAAAATATGGGTGGGGAAACTACGACCCGTGGTCCATACATGGCCTGCGAGAGCTAGTGATCCGGCATACACTTTGAAAAATAAATCATACCTCAAAAGGAACTGTTAAAAATTTTTTTTTTTTTAAAATATTTAATTCAAAGATGCTCATAATATAAAGCATGTCGGGTCAATAAATTACAACATTTTGTTCAATTGCAATATTAACAGATGACATCTTCAATATGATTTCCAATATTTGTCACGTAAAGGTTGATGCGCTTTGAGTCACGTGAACTCGATGCAATAACATTGCCGTAATTCGCCAATGTTTGCAGTTAATAATATTTATTCAAATCAATCATGGAGCCCCAGTGTAGTGGCGTAAAAGGAGCCACATATGGCCACTCAGGACCCCATGAGGCAGGACCATGGCCACGGTCCATCACTGAAAGATAATAAAATAATCATAAACATACAGAAAAACATGTGTATCTATATAAAACTCAATGTTCACTGAAAACTAAAATGAACAGACCTAAAACTAGTAAAATAGTATACATGTGTTTTATTCTCATTGTTTTAGTATTATTTATTACAAGTTAAAGAGGAAATCAAACATTTTAAATGTAAGTTAAAATGGAAATACAATGTTAATTAAAGGCTAAATTAAAAATGTGTGTTTTGAGCCTATTCCTAAAAACATGAACATTCCCTGCAGCCCTGAGGTGCTCCGTCTGGCTGTTCCACAGATAGGGACTGTGCAATTTATAGTTTAATTTATTCTAGATATAATCCTTTAATACAACCTGCTCTGGAGATGAGAGCCCTACATCCTCTCAGTAATTAAAAAAAATAAAATAACAATGACTGACCAAAGGTTTGTTTTTGTTTACATTTGACCTTGTAAACTCCAAGTGGGATAGTGGGACTTACTCTCGAGAACTACTACTTTAAATAGTGTGGTATGCACATGGTGTATCTATTCTATAAACATAACATAATGCATCCGTGTCCTGTAATTACCACTGTGGCAGCAGACATCCAAGCTTATATTTTGTTGTATTAACGTCTATCAATGCTTCTTACAGAGCCACGCAGTACAATCTAAGTGAATTAATTCAATCCTGTCTCCTAGAACGATATGCTGTTGTCAGCTATTTGTCACATTGTTCAGGACAAAATAGTAATGTGACTTTGTGAATACACTTATGGAAGCTAAAGTTTAATGCCGGCGCAAAGATGGACAGCAAACATTCTGTCATTCCGATGAGCATTCTCCTTGCGGAATCGGGGCTTACTTTGCATAAGCTTATTCGCCTAATGAACGATTATTCAGGGTAGGATAGCTATTGGATAGACGGGTTGCTGTTCAACACAAGTAAAGACATGGAAAGCCTAGAACATGAACCACGTGTTGCAGGCACCAGTAGACGGCACAGATTGTTCCTTTCCTTCTTGCTTGGTTTGTCAAAGCCACCGGTGATCTTCAAACCCCCTTCAACAAAGCTCTTCTCATGAGGCCTGATCCTCCCTAACCCATCTGCCTCTCTCTCTGTCTCTCTCTCTTTTTCTCTCCCCCCTCCCCCCTCTCTCTCTGTGTCCTGTTTGCGCTCGGGCACTTTTCAGTTAACGGTCACTCTATTTCCTCTCCGATTCCTTTCTCCCGCCCTCCTGCTGTCTCCCTCCGCTTCCCTCCCCTCTCGCTTTGTTCCAAGGATCAAACAAGGATCTCACTCACTCTCTCGCCCATGCTCCATCATCACCTGTGAGAAAAAAAACCACACATGCACACACTGGCCTTTTCTGGAGTGTGCTGCAATGTTCATGTCTCTGCTCAGAATTCTCAAGTTGTCCCGGTCAAAGTAGGAGCTAACCTTTCAACTCACCTATTGCTTTGGATCAGAGGAAGCCGGAGGCGGAGAAGAAAGGGAACCAGAGAAGAGCAAAGTCGAATGATGTCAGATAGGAAGGAATGAAAATAGAAGTAGATGAAATCAAATCGAACTCCCCCAAAATATCGTGTGAACACACAAAAAAGTTGAAACATCTCTGTAAAGTCAGTAGTTTTGTGGTGTATTATCCTCTTGTAACTAAAAGAGGATCTCAAAATATTGGCAAAAGTAATAGTTCACTTTGAACATCAAATCTACAGTGGGTACGGAAAGTTTTCAGACCACCTTAAAATTTTCACTCTTTGTTATATTGCAGCCATTTGTTAAAATCATTTAAGTTCATTTTTTTCCTGATTAATGTACACACAGCACCCCATATTAACAGAAAAATACTGAATTGTTGAAGATTTTGCTGATTTATTAAAAAAGAAAAACTGAAATATCACATACCCATAAGTATTCAGACCCTTTGCTGTGACACTCATATATTTAACTCAGGTGCTGTCCATTTCTTCTTATCATCCTTGAGATGGTTCTACACCTTCATTGGAGTCCAGCTGTGTTTGATTATACTGATTGGACTTGATAAGAAAGCCACACCCCTGTCTATATAAGACCTTACAGCTCACAGTGCATGTCAGAGCAAATGAGAATCACGAGGTCAAAGGAACTGCCTGAAGAGCTCAGAGACCGAATTGTGGCAAGATACAGATGTGGCCAAGGTTACAAAAAGATTTCTGCTGCACTTAAGGTTCCTAAGAGCAGAATGGCCTCCATAATCCTGAAATGGAATATGTTTGGGACGACCAAAACCCTTCCTAAAACTGGCCGTCCGGCCAAACTGAGCAATTGGGGGAAAAGAGCCTTGATGAGAGAGGGAAAGAAGAACCCAAAGATCACTGTGGCTGAGCTACAGAAATGCAATCGGGAGATGGGAGAGAGTTATTGAAAGTCAACTGTCACTGCAGCCACTCCACCAGTCGGGGCTCTATGGCAGAGTGGCCCGATGGAAGCCTATCCTCAGTGCAAGACACATGGAGGCCCGCATTGAGTTTGCTAAAAAAAAAAAAAAAAAAAAAAACACCTGAAGGACTGCAAGATGGTGAGAAATAAGATTCTCTGGTCTGATGAGACCAAGATAGAAACTGTTGGCCTTAATTCTAAGTGGCATGTGTTGAGAAAACCAGGCACTGCTCATCACCTGTCCACTATAGTCCCAACAGTGAAGCATGGTGGTGGCAGCATCATGCTGTGGGGGTGTTTTTCAGCTGCAGGGACAGGATGACTGGTTGCAATCAAAGGAAAGATGAATGCGGCCAAGTACAGGGATATCCTGGACGAAAATCTTCTGCAGAGTGCTCAGGACCTCAGACTGGGCCGAAGTTTCACCTTCCAACAAGACAATAACCCTAAGCACACAGCTAAAATACGGAAGGAGTGGCTTCAGAACAACTCTGTGACTGTTCTTGAATGGCCCAGCCAGAGCCCTGACTTAAACCCAATTGAACATATCTGGAAAGACCTGAAAATGACTGTCCACCAACGTTCACCATTCAACCTGACAGAACTGGAGACGATCTGCAAGGAGGAATGGGAGATGATACCCTCAAAAGGGTGCTTCTACTCAATACTGAGCAAAGGGTCTGAATACTTATGGCTGTGTGATAGTTCACTTTTTCTTTAAATCTGCAAAAATTTCAACAATTCAGTTTTTTTTCTGTCAATATGGGGTGCTGTGTGTACATTAATGTGGAAAAAAATGAACTTCAATGATTTTAGCAAATGGCTGGAATATAAGAAAGAGTGAAAATTTTAAGGGGGTCTTGAATACTTTCCGTACCCACTTTAAGTACCTGTACTCATACCTGTACTTCATCTGAAAAAAATCCCTAAGGCAAAATCCACAAGGGAAATTCACAAGATGTTGCAGATCCTCTCTGACAGTGTGACTCAAAACTGAGGAAAATATTGTTTGTAAAATCAAACTTTTGTTATACAACTCGTAGATACTGCAGATGTCTTTATGTAAAGGCCGTTCTGTGTATATAATGGTCGTTCCTCTAGACACATATATAAAAATGTTTAAAATGTAATAAAAATATGAATTTAGCTTGATTTTATAATGCTTGTATATTATTATTATTATTATTATTATTATTAATGTGTCTGATTTATTGACAGCAATATCATGCCGATATGGTTTGCTGCAAAGTAAACCACCTCCCTTGATGCCATAGAAATAAATAATAATAATAATAATAAATCTCAAACTGAACCTGAAGTTACCCCTGTAACCCATAAATCCAGTCTATACGTACCCCAGGAACCCGTATAATCACGTCAATAAGATTTTCATCATCTCTTCAGGCCGGTCCTTCTCAGTTCAGCTCTACCCCGCGTCCATTGTGGCGTACTTTAATCTGTCGGTGCTGACCGGCTGGGAACGAAACAGGTGGTACGTGACAGCAGGTATGAGCCGACTTCAAAGCAGCCGGAGTGAGATTGGGAGAGGGAAAAAAATGGCGGCGACAGATCTGTAAACAAACAAACCCCCACCCCCAAAAAAAATGGGAAAAAAAGGAATCAGGAGGAGAGTGAAGGGAAAGGTTTGTGACTGTAAGAATGATGATACTAGACAGCTTGAAAACCAATTTATCTGCGGGGAAAGATGACTGTACTGCAATAAACTAAAAAATAAATAAATAAAGAATCATCGCACCATATGTGCGCACTGGTGTGTGTCTGTTACACACACGCTTATTATTAATCTCCCAAACGCAGTGGCTATCGTGAATATTCAATTTTATACGAACCTGAAACTATATGTGTGGACTGTTACCTTTATTGGCTCCTCTCTGAGAATCGTGTAAGGTGGATGTGGACATTGTTAAATTAGCCCTGAGACTGGGAAGGAGAGGAGGAGGGGAAGTGAGGTAGAGGACAAGCTGGAAAAGAGGTTCTGATTTGAGAAGGAGAAGGAGCCAGAGAAGGCAAAAGGTAGAGGGTAGCGTGGAGGGCAACCGGTCGTATGGAGGGAGGGAGGGATGATGAGAGGAAGTGTGTTTAGAGGAGAACCAGGGTAATGTATGTGATATGTAGCCTGAGGAGGAGGAGGGGGAAAAAGGGGGGTGGAATAAAGACGGGAGGAGAAACGAAGCAGAAAACAGAGTATAAACGACATCTAGCCCGGAGAAACCTTCGTTCAAGGTGGGACAGACGCGAGCACGGGGCGGAGGTCAGACCACGATCCTTCCCCCTCTTCCTCTCCTCTGTCGTTGTGTAACACGAGAATATACAGCAGCGAAAAGAGAAAAGCTCCAAGTCAGCTCTTCTCTTTGCTCTTCTTCTCTCGTCCAAGGTCGTCACATGAGCCCTCGCGGGGAAGGCAGTGCAATGTGCAAGGCATGCTGGGAGGTCGGGACATGTTGCACTGGGCTTTTGACAAGCTAATGTAAATGCGTCCGCAGCAACACGAGAGCAGCAGTGAGAATCCAATTGTTTTTGTTGTCTGAACCTTTTCAGACCTTGGTTCCAGTACTGATATTTCATTTTAGCAACCTTGTAACCGGTGCACATGGTCAATTGGAATGTACGGCTGAAAAATGGGAAGTCTTCATCCATTTGGAGTGATTTTAGGTGTGGAGAAAAAAAACACTTAAGTAGGCTCCATACCAGAAATGTACTCTGACTTACTGTCTGATAAGCTTTATTTCAAAGGTGTCCATGTGGCTTCTCAAATGACATAAAATGTTCGCTATCTGGTGAGTGGAGCAACCCTAAATCAGCAGAATTAGTCAGATTTTCTTTTTATCATCATGCTACGCAAGGGACTTGGCCACATGTCACGAGGCAGAATTTGTTTCCACGTTCCAAAAACATGTAAAGCATGTTAAGTTCATTGAAGGATCTAAATTGTCCATCAGAGTGAATGTGAGTGTGAATGGCTTTGACAATCTATGCCCTGTGAGTGACTGACAACCAGTCCAGGGTGTACCAGGCTTTCACCCAAAGTTAGTTTTCAAGGAAAAAATGTTTACCCTTTAGTAGACAAGTGACTGGATGTGCATTTTGAGAATACAGTAATGTGAGATACAATTTAATACCAACTATATGCACATATGAACAAGCAGTTAGCATCTGCCTTATGCAACGGGCCCCTACCAACCACAGATATCTTGCTGGGTCTCTCATAGCAAATTATTACTATGATATCAGACAACAAGAGAGGAACAAGGTCTATTTTCTTATCCACGCACTAAAAAAATTATTAAGTGCAAAGCCATATATATATATATATATATATATATATATATATATATATATATATATATATATATATATATATATATATATATAGGCGGCACGGTGAACGACTGGTTAGAGCGTCAGCCTCACAGTTCTGAGGACCCCGGTTAAATCCCCGGCCTCGCCTGTGTGGAGTTTGCATGTTCTCCCCGTGCCTGTGTGGGTTTTCTCCGGGCACTCCGGTTTCCTCCCACATCCCAAAAACATGCATTAATTGGGGACTCTAAATTGCCCGTAGGTGTGAGTGCGAACGTTTGTTTGTATGTGCCCTGCGATTGGCTGGCAACCAGTTCAGGGTGTACCCCGCCTCCTGCCCGATGACAGCTGGATAGGCTCCAGCACGCCCGCGACCCTAGTGAGGAGAAGCGGCTCAGAAAATGGATGGATGGATATATATATATGTATATATACTGTAGCTATGACAGGCTCGAACTCACCCATGACCCAAATATGGACGAGTTATAGAAAATTTATGGCTACTCTGTATTAAGTATAAATTACATTTTGGAATGAAATAAAACTTTTTACAACAGGGACACCTGCTGCACTAATGCAGCACTAATTTAAAAAATAAAATAAAAATGCTCCCACTATCCATTCCGCCACACCGGTCTCCTCTCTGCATGGACTATTGTTCTATGAATCAAAAGTGTTTAATTCCCTCCTTCCAAACAAAAGTCCAGTGTGTGTCATACTGCTATGGATTGGATTAAGTCGACCACCTACTGCTGCACAAGCGCACTTTTTAGAAGGCTTGAGGAAAAAAAAAAGCGTCAGTGTGGGCCCGGAATGAAAAGGCATTGAGGTTTCTTCCTCCTCGCTCATTCAAATTATTGTGCTGTGTTCTCCATGCTCACTAACTGGAACATGTTGCAGATCCTACTGATCTTAATTAGCCGGTTTTCTGCCCCTGGAGTTCCTGATTCCATTCAAATGATGTGCTTTAAAATTAAAGTCATGATCAAAGCTACATTTGTTCATTTTCCACACGCTTTGCGAATAAACTGACATCTATTTGTGTGAGAAAAATGCTTTTTCTACAATAATCGATCCAATTATTATCCTGTTTTCATGGCTTTTGAGAATTTAGAACTCTTAGTCCATCTGAAATAATATCATGCCAACTTTGTAAGATGCTCGATAGTTCCTCCTCCAAACCGTGACTGAAAAGTAGAATATAAAGCACCATGTAGGACCAAGTGCTCAATTCCGATTTAATTGCCTGTGTCCATTTTTCCATGTACATTTCCATCCATCCATTTTCTGAGCCGCTTCTCCTCACTAGGGTCGCGGGCCGTGCTGGAGCCCATCCCAGCTGTCATCAGGCAGGAGGCAGGGTACACCCCGAACTGGTTGCCAGCTAATCGCAGGGCACATACAAACAAACAAATATTTGCACTCACATTCACACCTATGGGTAATTTAGAGTCTCCAATTAATACATGTTTTTGGTATGTGGGAGGAAACCGGAGTGCCCGGAGAAAACCCATGCAGGCACGGGGAGAACATGCAAACTCCACACAGGTGGGGCCGGGGATTGAACCCGGGTCCTCAGAACTGTGAGGCAGATGCCCTAACCAGTCAGTCCACTGTGCCGCCCATGTACATTTCCATGTACCGTAATTTCTCATGTATAATACGCACCTATATATAATACGCACCTCCAAAGTTGACCAAAATTCTGGAAAACCCTTCTACCTATGTATAATTCATTTTTACTTTGCATGATTTTGTATCTACCCATATGATCAAAGCATGAAGTATTATTTTTATTTTGTTAGTTTTTTGAAATAATTATTCTGAAGTTAAGCACTTTATTGGAACACATGAAACTTTATTTTTATTTACTTGCTCTTATTTGGAAATTCACAGCCTTACTTTTACTGAGTAAATGAGAAAGCACACAGCTGTGCTCATATGTTTAATTACCCAGGCAGAATCTGTAAAATGGGTACAATTCTTTAAATAAAACATGAAGGGCCAGGCGAAACACATTTAATTTTATTTTAATGGGATTCAAATTAAACTGTCAAGCATTTCAGAAAAGCATTATCGTTAAACAAAACATAACCATAAAGAAATTAATGATGGTTGTTGTTCAGTCATCAGTCGCATTTAAAAAAAAAAAAAAAAAAATAAATATTTCACAAATTCTGCCTGGGTCTGTAAACCTATGAGCACAATTGTACATATATGCAGTCATACGTACCGCTGTCATATTGTAATGAAAGTGTAGGCTGCAACTTTTCATCAACCTCTAGGGGGCGCTGCAATGCAATGAAAATGTACAGCTTTTTAATAAAGAAAAGATGGCGGCATACATTTATAAAATGGGAAAGTCTTTTTCATTTTCTCCTTATACCTATGTATAATGCGCACTATTGACTTTTGAGAATTTTTTGGGGGAAAAAATGCACATTATACACAAGAAATTACAGTGCAATTCAAGTGACTCATAATCGACACGGCTGACTAACACTGACTGAACACGTGAAACCACCCGTATGCGCGGAAGCCCAAATTGCACATAAATAAATTTGCAAGCATCAACATGGGGTAGTGACAGCAAATAAGTAAACAATAATAAATAAATAATACAAATATTAAACATTACATGCCATCTAGTGAGCCTGGGCTGACTCCTCATGAAAGGTAACCTCAGCATTTTGCAGACACCTCTGGAGAAATGTTTATTTAAGGATGGATACAGCTCTAACTTACAATACTTACATCATATTACGTTGAGTTTGCTTTCACTGTAGTTTAGATATACAGCGGGTGTTTTTTGATGGGTTTATACGTGTTGTCTGGGCAGATGCAGGTGTACATCGGGCTGAAACGAACAGTCAAATAACTCGAATAATTTCATTACAAAAAAGTCAAAGCAAAATATCTGCCTTGCACCTTTGGAGTGATAATTTCTTTCATGCCGACTAATCTTACTCCAGACTCACGCACCACTCCGTGTCGAAATAAGTTGTCGGTGAGCCAGGAGGAAAGAGAAAAGCGCCAGACACATTCAAAGTCACAGATATTATAGTGAACCCCAAGGGGACAATAATCATACCTGAACCTCACATGCACATGGTTTAATAATGCAAAATCCATTTTTATCAACCACTTCATTAATTGATGGGATAAAAGTAGAATCAAACTGGTTATTGCCACTCCCAGTTAAAGTTTACTGTAAGACTAAACTGAAAACAAAGAGAATTACACGTTTATTTAACCACACACAGTAACTTCATCTCACGAAAGTCCGCTACCTATGCTAACACAAAATTGCAAATGTCACAGATGTGCTAACGAATGTAGCATCGATATTGCAGTAGTTATGAACTTTAAAACAACTAATATATAAACAGAAGCGGTGGCAACACATGCAGATAGTGCATACAACAATACTCGCAGGCTTATATTCTTTATCCCCTGGGAAAAGCTAATATTACTGCAGCTTATTTGTTGCGGTCTTCTGTGTTTATTCATCAAATCTACATATAGTCTAGATAATTAGAGATATTTTTCTCATCAAAAAACACATTACGAAACTTTATGTTAATAGTTTGTTGGGAGACTGGTACAGATTAATGACATTTCCACTTATTTCAATGGGAAAGATGATTTGCGATATGAGTGTTCTAAGTTACAAATATGTGTACTGTTGTTATCTTTGTCTCAAATATGTAAAGTATAAATACTGTTTACATATTTTAAACAATCTGGTACCCGCCTTCACATCAACGAAAATTCCTAGGGGGGAATCCTACTTTGCGGTTTTTCACCTTTCGCGGGGGGTTCTGTCCCCATTAACCGCGAAAAATGAGGGAACACTGTAATCCCATCACGAAAACACAGGACGTCCAAATTAACTCGTTCACTGCCATTGACGGATTTAGAATCCAAATATCCATGTTAACCACGTATATTCCGAAAACACAGGGTGTCCGAATTAACTCGTTCACTGCCATTGACGGACTTGGAATCCAAATATCCATGTTAACTGGGAGGGTGGGCAGTGATTAATGTCGAGCTAAAGCTTGTGCATGAGAATGTAGTGAGTGTTGCTTTCATGATGAATCCACAGCTTATACCGTCGCAGTCAAAGAGATGTGTGGGTAACCACTGCAATCCCCCCCCCCCCCTTCCCCATACGTCCTTTTGTTCCTTTGTTTTACGCTGTTCTCTCGGCAGCTCAGTCATTGAATGCAACATTGGACACAGGCCGTCGTGTGTGTGTGTTGTTTAAAGTGGACTCTGTTCCATCCTCAAGCATCAAGTGCACGCCTCTCAAAGTAAGAAACTGTCACTCAGTCTGTTAAGCACCCCTACTTGCATCCCGAGTACACAGACAGCAGTTCATATACTATTTCTATGTGTGTGTTTCGTGTGTGTGAAGCTGTCAATTTGTCATGCCAAGCTCCATCCAAAGAGACAGACAGCCCATTGAGGCGTTCGCTGCACAGAAAAAAACAACACCAAAACAACCGCAGCTGACAAAACACGCTTTAGTCGGCGCACCGACGCTCACACGCACACCCACACACACACACACACACAAACCCGTGACAGACAGAGGAGGTATTGCATTTAAATTTGAATGCGCTCGTTATACGTTGTAGACGTTAAAGTGACACCGTGAGTGTGATAATTGTTTATGCTCACTTTTGATGAATAATGCAAAGAGAATGACACGCGCTCCCTGATGAAGTGTCTGAAAATTAACTACACTTGTGCTAGAATGAGATCCTTCTCACAGCGATTTCATTAGGCTGAAAAATACATTATTGACTCATTTTATTATGTTTGTGGTCTAGTCTGGGATGGATTTTCTTTTTTTTTTTTTTTTTTTTTTAGTATTCAAAGTGAGTTTGCAGCTTTACACAGGTTTTTCCCAAGGAGAGCAGGTATGATGAATATTAAACTCATCAGACGATGGCAGCGTTTGTTGATTGTAAACACATCTGTCACTACTGTTTAATTGGTAAACAAGTCTGAACACTTTCTGTTTGTCCATAAACAACTATGTCCCCAGATGATATGAAAGGGCATCAGAAAAGGTCGCCCCATTCTGTCTCAACTGTTTGCACGTCTCTGTGGTGTCTAACAAATTGCATTTAGGTTTAGATGTGTACATCTGTACATAAGTGCAATTAAATATGTGTATCCTAATCTAATATACATCTCAGTGATCCCCTTTTATGTTAAATGTTCTGTTTATGTTTGGAATAAACATCGTTCAATACATACAGCAAAAATATACTGAACCGAAATATAATGCAACACTGGTTATTGCAGGTATTTTTATAAAATCTTATATCTTTTCATGTAATTTTACGACATTATTCTCGGAGACAACAACAACCTACAAAACTTTTTCTGGCAAAATTATGATTTGCAAAACTTTTGATTTATCTCGTAACATTTTGTTCTACTTTATTCCAGCCTTACAACCTTTTTCTGGCAAATATGTGGCTTTATCCCATAATATTTAGATTTTAGTGTTGTACAGAGAGGAACTTTTCTCATAATTCAACAACTTTAGCCTCAAACTTGTAACCCATTTGTCATAAAATAATGATTGTTCTTGTAAAATAAGTTACATTATGAACTTTTTCTCATGAAATCATGAAAATATTAATTTAAATTTTATTCTGTTGTAATTACTTAACATGTAATTGTCATAAAATTCCAGAATTTCTAATCAAAATGTAATGTTTATTCTTGTACACTTACAAGTTTCATAAATATCTTTACTTTATTCTCCTAGTATCAAGATGTATTTTTTTCTTGGTAGTTTTGCATGCCTTTGTTTTTGAAAACCAAACCATTTTTTTGTCTATATATATAACATTTTAGCTATAGTACAGTAAATGTGATTTGGGGTCGTGGTCCTTTGTAACAAAATAGTTCTTTTATCACACCACAACCCAAACAAACAATGGAAGTATAGTTTCCTACCCCAGGGCCCCAGCCAATTTAAAACATATTAGTGCTGTAGTCGAGCGGGGACCCAACGTGAGAAAAGTGTCCACATTAAATATCCCGCAACAAACAGGATTAGGAAGCATCCATCAAACGGCAAAAAAGCTGTTCTCCCTTTGCAGTTGTGCGCAGCCGAGTGTTACGACCCCGTACTGTAGATATGCTTGCGCTCTCTGATGTTATTGAAATACAGTGTCACTTCTAATCCAGCTCAGTGGATGCAAAGAAAAGTGCTTTAGCAGTGTTTGTATTTGTGTGTCAATGCACTGCAAAGGATCCATAATGAATAACGGCACCGATGCCACACAACAGGAGTGTGTCAACACTGAACTGTTTGAGAGTTTGACGTTGTGTGCGCATGCAAAACGACAGCATATTTTAGTCGCAGTGTATTGTTTTGCAATGCGTGTGTGTTTGTGTGTGACTGTGGCAATGATCCACTGACCTGACAGCTCCTCCCCAGGGAGTGCACACATCTCTCCTGGATTGCTTCGAGCAGCGCTCAGGAGATGTTCAACAAAACACTGACTCAGTGCAAATCACTCGGTGACACTTAAGTGCATTTTATTATAATTGTATAATCGTCAGTTTGTTTCCTCTGTTAGCACCATAACGCCACATGGATTCTATGACCTTTGAACCAAATGGTCCTTGTCACAACAAGATGACATAACTGCAGACTAGCATAACTCAGCAATACCTTAGTATCAGTGAAGCCTTGTTGGGTATCCATGGATTGTTAGAAAATCCTACATTTGATTTTCCAAAATAAAGGCCTTCATATCCTTAAAAATGACACATAATACATTAATAAGAATGTTTTCCTGTACATCTGCTCTTGTATTAGAACTTGTAAAAACACTCCAATACGACTGTATCCTGCTGTTCCCCTTCGGCCCAATGGGCTTTCATTACCATGATGACCGGAGGCGGAGCTAGGGTGTTGTGACTTGGCGAGCAGCTGCTTGTTCTCAAACAGTGCAAAATGTGAAGAGAAAGGTGAGGAAAAAAAAAAAAAAGCAGAATAGTCTTGCGATTGGGTCGAGCTACATCAAAAATAGCAAAAATATAATTAAGACATTTCTTAAAATTTAAAATATTGTGTTGTTGTTTTGAATTCAACATACAGTGTTAGGGCTTGTACATGACTGTTTTTGACAGATTCAACTTTACTGTACATCGAGTTTTACAGTACATTTGCGAAAATGGGATGTCTGAGAACTTTCATGTACTGTAAATTAATGACCTAACAGTTAGTTGAAAACAAATGAATGTGTAATGTGAGGAAATCTAGCTCAAAGTTTCACTACTTTTGCACTTTTTTTTCTATAGTTTGAACAGTTCAGTTGATTAGAGCATTGCTAGAAATATTTTTTTGATTTATTTGTCTCGTTTATATTTGTGGTCTGAAATTTTTGCCGCATTCTTTCGATAAATTTAATGCGCTTTGGGGAATACTGTAGTTCCAAAGTGATGGTTTCCAACTTTGGGATTAAACCCATGCTGTCAGTTTTCATTTTGCGGAGTTTTACTATTTTATTATGTAAATTCTCATTTTTCAAAAAGTAATTGGGGAATTCTAAAAGTCCATCAACAATTTATCATTATCTTTCCCGGTGATTAACTTTCCTTGTGAAAACATAACTGTTATAATAATAATAAATTGTGGGTCAGAGCAAAATAAAACTGTTTTATTGTGTACATTTCTTTAATTTTACATGCCAAGGACATCAAATGTGTACATGGGTATTAATGATCACATTTTCAGCGTCCTTTTTCAAACATGATAATAAAATATACTTTTAAATGGTTCTCCAATCAACAATTTATGCTGCATGTGAAGAGTCCCACATACGCAATGTTGAAGTGCGGCCTTGTAAAGCATAGTTCTGCTCAGCACCTTCACATCTGATTAATTGACTTGTCAGCACTGCATTTTTATCCTGCTCCCCTGTGTATGAATGTATGCGAGGAACTTTGTGTGTGTGTGTGTGTGTGTGCGTGCGTGTGTGTGTGTGTGTGTGTGTGTGTGTGTGTGTGTGCGCGCGTGTGCGCGCATGTGCGCGCAGTCCTTCCCAGTGTCCTTTCACTACTACTGGTGTTACTCCCGAGGCGCTATGGCAACGCAATCTGTGTGTGTGTGTGTGTGTGTGTGTGTGTGTGTGTGTGTGTGCGTGTGTGTGTGTGTGCGTGCGTGCGTGCGTGCGTGCGTGCGTGTGCATGCGTGTGTGTGTGTGTGTGTGTGTGTGCGCACACTGTGGGCAAACCTAGGGCGGCTTTCCTGCTGTGTTATAGACTGACTGGCCAACGCCTGTAGCCACATCCTGGTCTTCTTCCTGTGTCCTAAAGGTGTGCACGTGTGTTTCCCCAACAATAGTTGTAAATAGGACAGAGCAAAACCTTTATACAAAGTGACCTGCAGCAACACAATAATTTGTTCTCTATAATGGAATATGTTCTCATGAGAAATTAGTAGGGTTTGTTTGTATTGCACTTGTATTATGGGCATTAGTAGAAAAAAGACCAATTTGTGTGGTTCCATGAAAAATCCAGTTTGTGAACTAAATTCTATGACAATATCCGTATAGACAGTCATTTGGAGGGTGATAATGGTTGTGTTGAGTGTATGGAAGTCAGCTTTTTGAACCACTACAACTACTATTCTTTTTTTAAGCTCCCTGCGGGTGAGTTAGAGGAAACGTGGGGTACATGGTACGGGGCACGCATAGAAAAATAACACGCCCACTGACAGCTCAATGACTCAAAGTTGTTAGGACAAAATTGTGAGGCAGACGTGCTAACCACCAAGTCGCAATGCTTCCCACTACAATACCAATGATTCATATTCTTAAACCCCAACACAAAGAACTCAAATTATCAAGTTAGAATAAAGTTAAACATTTTATGGTTAAATACAGTAAAGTAGTTATACCCCTTTAGGCCACGGATATTTGAACACAAACGGTGCAGCAGCACATATGGATGGAGAGTACACTGTCCAAAAGTGGAACAAAAAACAGGACTTACACAGGCATCAGACTCGTCCCATCTGCCTTTTCACATATCTCGTCTTTTCGTTGCCGAAAGTAACTAAGTAAGTAATTAACTAAATAATAACTTGTATTCTAACTTAGTTACTTTTGAAATCAAGTAATCAGTAAAGTAACTCAGGTACTTTTAAGCTCAAGTAATCAGTAAAGTAACTAAGTTGCTTTTTCGAGGTGACTGTGGCAACACTGGTTGTACACTTTTACAAGGGTATCACTTATAATAGGCCTAAGAGGAAGACATTACAAAGATAACGACAATAATTGAACTTTTAAAAAGTAACTGAAAGTGGTGCTCATCCAAGGTGTGCTTCTCAATGATTTTTACATTTTTAAGTTTTACAATTATATACAAAAGTTATGTTTTGTTTATGTTTATGTTATGTTTTTACACATGTGATGACCATATCACTTTGCTAAAATGACACTTAAACAGTAACAGTAATACTCAGTAATAGTTCAGTATTTTTTATGCCTTTATTGGCCACTGCTTGTAAAAATGTGTCCTTTAAGAGGGTTATACATTGCGATAGCATCTACTCAAGGCAATTAGTAGCATATAAGTTGAAGTCGTATGCTTAAGGACATGAATTAAAATGTCTTCAGCCCAGTGGAGGGCAAAACCTCGGCGATGCGTCATTTGTGTAGTTGAGAGTGCGAACACAGTAGGCAACGTGCCGGCACCAGCGGAGATCTCTGCCATTAACCTATTAAAAACAATAAACATCTGCTTTCTGTCTACCACACATTGCCACAATGTGTCACAGCATTTGCTAATTAAAAACTTCACAGAAGCTTTTGCCGCATAAAAAAAAACACACGCACACACACACACACACACACACACACATTTAAGAGTTTGAGGACATTAACAGAAACATATAAAGAAGTTGAAAAGTGCCGTCTTCTAACCTCCCACTGGGGCAATTTTAGCTCTTTTCTTACCTCCAGAGCCAATCAGGAAAAAGCTAATTGAGCCTCAGTCATCAGAGGACTGACTTGATTGGTTTGGGGCTTTGTGGATGTGATAGGCCCTCTCAGGAAACACATTGCTCTCCAAAGGCTAAGCAGGACTTCTTTTTCTTTTCTTTTTTGTTTTGTTTTTTATCAGCACTGAATGACTTTGTTTACACAGGCTCCTTTTTTAATGCCAAGTGTTTGAATGGCAGCTGGAGTCACATGAGCAAAGCTGGAGCTACAGGACAGCAACATAGTCACCACTCTTTCGAATATTCAACCCTCCTGTTATATTGCGGATCAAATTGACCCATTTTTGAAAAGCAAAGAAAAAATATATATAGGACAGAACTTTTTGAATGTAAATTATCGTGTGAGAAAGTGTGACAATAAGTAAAATGAAGTCTTTGTGATCGTAATGATAAATGACAAAGGTTTGATTCAGTGAATTGAATGTGTCATTTTTTACCATGCATAATTGCCATATAAGTGCAAAAACAGGTTTACCACTGTGAAATGTTTAACAAAAAATAAAACATCGTATGCAGGTAAAGTTCACTTTATAGTCTTCTTGTGTTCTTGGTATCTCTAGATGAGGTTGCTCCTTGTTTTGGAAGACGTTTTGGCAGGAAAAAAGCTGCAAAGCGCCAAAGAAAAAGCAAAACCGAGTTAATCGGGTGAGTCTCACTGAACTGAGCTCTTGTGAGGTATGTTGCGGTCCTGCACGGTGGCCAAATTGTTGTGCACAAATACCACTTCTTTTGCGACGAAGTGCTTACATTTCGGTACTTACCAATACCGTTAACTGATAATTGATAGTTGATAATGCCATGCCATCTTGCAATTACGATGAAAATGTGTTTTATTTTAGCAAAATATTGTCCAAAAACACAAACTTTGCTTGAATATGGTGTCAAACTCAAGGCCTGGGGGCCACATGTGGCCCGCCACATCATTTTATGTGGCCCGCAAAAGCAAATCATGCTCGTCAACGTCCGTGATTTTTGCTAAAATCTGTACCCAAATTCCAAATTGTCGTAATAATAAACAATAATGTTGAGATATTGCATTTTTCTGTTACCAAACCCTTCTTCTACAGTAACTTCAACAATACTTGAACAAACTCTTATCCTTGTCTTCTGATTTCAAAACTAGTTATCCCTCAATTAGTTGTGTAATGGTAATAACATGATTTGGTGATTAAACATTTCACTGTTCTAACGGCCCTCTGAGGGATCTCATAACTACAATGCGGCCCGAGACAAAAATTAGTTTGACACCCCTGCCTTAAAGTATCTCCACGCGGCTGACGTGGCTTCTACCCCGAAGGTATGCGTCAGGCCGGTGAAGTGGTGTCAGTGAGCAGTATCGTTGCATTTTTACAAGTACAAACACTGTACAGATGTATAGGCACCCTAGTATGTACTGATTGCGAACATCATTAGTAATTCAAATTCCAGGCTTGCGTGTAACATGGACTCCAGTTGGAATTGTGCTCATGTTTGTATTTCCGCGTCCCTGTTTCGATTAGCCATGCTCATTGCGTCTGCTTGGAGGTGTTAGCAGGCAGCGTTAAGAGCGGGGATTCTCGTCATATCAGCGCCGTGAAGGCGTCACTGGGCCAAGTTGGAATGGATGTTTTCCCTCCCTGGGTGCTCGTGGGAGGATAAACAGGCCATCCATAATTAAGAGCCACTCCGCCTGCATTCTGATCCGCTCCGCTTTTTAAAAAAGAACAGCCGTCAACAGTGGTTAGAGAGGCGGAGAGAGGTAGACACGGGCGATTTGGGGAGGGGCGGCGGGTTTTGGTGTGTGGTGAGAGAGATGCGGAGATCACGCTCGAGCTTGTTGGATGTGACAGACACCTACACACACCCGTAGCGTACAAATGCACATAGACAAAGGAGAATATATCACCGGCAAGGAACGCACATCACAGATGCATGTTTAAGGCATCGTCTACCTCTATAATGTGTCATTAGGAATAAAATGCTAATGAGTCTACTGGCACAGGTTTTATACGGTCCTATTGTCCGTCATGTCTGTTGTGAGCATTTAAATGAGAGCCAATACACATACAGTTGTGTCAGAATAGTCTGTTTACAAAAATAGTAACTCAAAGTTTCACCACAATCTGAAACACTCAATCGTACTCGGTCGACTTTCAAAACAAAACTTCCTATTAGGATCAGTTATATTTGGAATCATTGGTTCCGGAGTCCAAACGTATTTCAGAAGTTCCAAAAGTCCTTTTTAATTATAAAAAGATTTTAAAAAGTGGCTCCTATGTCAAGCCAACAGCGATGGGCTAAAAACAACATAAGAAAGCTACAAAAATAAAACCGGGAACAGCACTAAACATTGTTGAAGTCAACGTTAGACAAAAGTACTTGGACACCGAGAGACAATTTCCTCTTTTACATCTCTTCAATTACTTTCCTGTAACTCACTGTGGATGTTTTCCTTCTTTCAAGAAAAAAGTGCAAGATGCAATGACATCACACATTATGACAGTTCAAACTTCCAGAATGTTTCGAGCTTTTTGACATATTTATCACCCACATTTGATCTGAAATCCAACTATAAACTTTTGGGGTGTTCGAACGTTAAGATACCACAGTGATGCTCAGTTTTAATTGACTGTCAGAGCGCTATTAATTTAGGAATATGTTCAGGTTTTTTTCATTTTATTTTATTGTGGTTGTATTTTGCAGTGGTGTACCACTGTACTGCTTCATATTAAGAGCGGTTACTGAACTTTTGGTGATATTATTTAGCTATACAATTTGAATTTGATTGACTCGGCTCGTCACGTGCATCTTCCAGGTTCTCCTCACTTTCATTAAGTCTTAAAGTTAACACGTTTCTCTCCAACATGGTTTGCAATCTCCTTGTAAAAAAATAATAACGGAGGTATGTCTTTCTTTTCCTTAGTATTGTCAGCCTCCAGCAGTATTATCGATTGTATCACAGAAAGTGTTTCATATGTTACATGTTGAAAACATATATAGGGCCCAATAGTGTGATACACAATCTCTGGCACTCACAATATGTACTCGCGAACAAGATCAAATTCATAACTAAATACATTTGATTCAGCCTTTCCGATGACAACAATGACCCAATTTTGAGAATTAATTTGAGTATAATTTAAGTGCAGAGAATGGAAAAGGAAATTAAAAGGAAATATTGAGAGGGGTGAAGATAAATAAACAACTGAGATAATGTGATTGCACAAATGTGCACACCCAGAAACTGGACGGCCCTCCAAAAAAAGACCTGCCATTTGAGCAGGGGTGTGTAGACTTTTTATACCCACTGTATATTGTTTCTTGGTGCGGCTGGAGTTTGCTGTGGTGTGAAACTGCACTGCATCATTTCTAATATTCCCGTTATTACAATCTCTATTATAGATGGAGGCTGACACAACTGAGGAAAGTAAAGACAGACTGTAGCGTCTGTTGTTATTTTGTTTCGAGGATATTGCAACTATGTTGGAGACAAAAGTGTTAAGTGCAAGACTGAATGAAATGTGAGGAGAAGTTGGCAGAACACACGGCGAGTCGGGTTCATCTGTTATTTATTCTCTAATAAATCACCAATTTAAACACATGCAATATAAACCATGAAGTCGAATATTTCAGCTTCAGACTTGTGGAAATCTAACTTGGCTCACAGTGTATGAATGCGACACGTTTGATTTAATCTGCCCTGTTTTATGCCATATCTGATTTTGGGGTTGATTTAATATAGATGTGTGTTGTTATAAGAGATGGCACGCATCGGAATCCAGGACAGGTGTCGTGGGGACCAGTCTGATGGTGAAACAACAACACTTGATTGTGCTGAGTGTCTCTGGCAAGAAAAACTAGTCCTGTTCCTTTGTGTCTTCTCTCTTCCATCTCTCTTTTCCTGTGCCTCCCTTCCTTCTTTTCACCCCATCTTCCCCTCTCTTCCCCCCTCCTCGCGATACAATGAAATCGTCCCACTGCAGCGGTCTATTTTAAATGTGGACGTGACAGACTACAACTGGATAGAAGTCCTCATCCTCAGTGTGAGAAGTGAATTATCCTGCTGACACTCACACTTATTGGGCGAAACCCACGGGGAGAGTCTTCTTGCAAATAACCAACTTTTCTGTCCGTCTTTTCACCATCCTGGAAACCAATAATACCTGAAATCCACGAAAAAGACACTTCCATATATGCTATTTTTATTGAATTTGCTTTTCTACAACTACTGAGGAATAATGACGTCTTCATAATTCAAAGGCCCTGACAAGCAGGTTAAACGTGGCCCGTCGCCATTACCTCACCATCACAACGGCTTTCACGGTATTAATATTGCCTCAATATCTTCCTGAATCGCACAGATTGGAACGTGTTCAATTTATGGAAGGAGTGGATCTCCTTTACGTCACATCGTATGATCGAACCTGTTCAGAGGCATACTTTGATGTCGTCCCAGAAAAAGGCTTATTTAGTCAGGACACCGCAGCACGTGCTGCTGTGCACCCCTGGATTCAGGAATAACAATACAAAAAGATTTTTAAAAAAATTTCAAGGGGAAGGTTGCTTTAAAAAAAAAAAAGACTTTCTTTGCAATTTTCTTTTTTTCGAATTTTTTAATTTTTGTTGTACTTCTAACAACAAACCAGACAAAGACCACTAAATAGGGTGATCTTTGGTCTAGTCGACTTTAGTACTTAGCATCAGCGTGTAACACTTGATGTCCACTAATTGACTTGCACATTTGCCGGACTATAACAATCTGTGGAGCAGTGAAATATTCTTTCCACAAGGCGACATAGTCTTCATTCCCAACGAAGAACAACGGCAGCGGGCGAAGTGAAACGTCATCTTCGTCATCAAAATGTTATGTCTAATAATGCAAAGACAACAATTGTGCGCCATCATGAACTTTCTTTGTGACAGCAGTTGTTTGAGACAACACACACCAACATCGCAACACTGACGTCAGTGTATACGGACGTACTGAGGCTACAAACGTGTGGAAGTATTTGATCAAAAATTAGTTCACAAGCAAGTCTATCTTCAAATATAATAAAAGCACAAGTAAAATAGAGACAGTGAAACAGAAAAATGTGTACTTTTTTGTCCTTTCTTACACCATACGATGCTATGGAACACAAAATAAGACTGAAGAGAAACATGCGCTGGACCGGTGAACTGTGCTGACAAAATATCTATGACATCAATTTCATCAATTAATCAATTTCAATTTGATTCTGATCGCGTTATAGTTGACTCCAAAAATATCTGCTCCGAAAAGAAAGCAGCGTTGCATGTGTCCGTTTCCAGTTAATTCCTTGTTGCAATGTAACATCTCGCCCATCTTCACTCATGCAACAAAAATGAATCAAAATCATTTAGCGTACTTTATGGTTCATAAAGAATGACGGTAAGCTATTAAGATTACACAGACATAACTTTTAGCAAGTACCAACATGAGTTCCTGCAAAGTGTTCACTGCAGGCAAATCAGTTGTGTATCAGACAATTTGTGTTGTTAGTTGCAAGCCATTGTTTTTTTTTTGTTTTTGTTTTATTCGAGGCCATTTAGTGTGGATGTTCCAGATTGCAGCTTTTACAGTAACGACGCATCAATGTTTAATAGTCTGCAATGCAGAGATAAGGCTTCTTCTGATAGTCATACTAAGATGTGACTTTTCTGCATGTCAATGAGTCAATCGAGACAGAAAGATGGGGAATTACAGAGCATACACATGCTAATGTAATAAATGAATGAAACTCTTATCCATATAAATCCAACTCCATTAATAATGTTTTACTTTTACAAACATCCTCCTAGTCAAATTTCTATTTCTGGTCATCCTTGAGCTGATTGCCAATCATGTTTCATAACAATATGATGCATCTTGCCAACAGGGACACTGATAAGACAACTGATGTGCGCTGCCAAGTCCTCATACAGCAGACCAGGACCCAACATGAAATAATCATCACAAATTGGCAACTGCATTTTTTTTTCTTTTTACTTACTTAAAATAAATCAATTAGATGTACGGTGCCAGGGATAAGGAAATCTTCCAAGGCCGTGGGCCCATTTTCTGGTTCAAGGCAGTTGGTGCTGTTACAAAACACAGCTCATTTGGATACAAAACCCAAACAAGGACGCTGTATTTCCATAAAAATGAATGTGCATAATTGACAGTGTTTTAGGTTCAGTCAGGTTAGGAGCAAGTTGGATGTTATTTCCTGTAAGTTCTGTAATCAACATTTTGACAGTACCCGTTTTAACTGGAAAAGATAAACAATTCACTCACAGTACTTAGTTTTATTAAAAAAGAGTACTTAAACAATTTAGGAGGATATGGTTTCCTTCTCTGCGCCAAACCCTTTTATAGATGATAAGTCTGGGAAAGATCAATGTTGATTAAATGTGTAAATATGTGTAAGATGTATGTGTGTGTGTATATATATATATATATATATATATATATATAAGATATATACTTTACACTACCGGTCAAAAGGTTTCGAACACCTCCATTTTCCCATATAACAGCTGAACACACTTGTGGCATGATCTCTAACATAGAGATAAAGGAGGGCGGTCTCTTTCAATTCATACAGACGGTTAAGAAAAACAAAGCCCTCTCAGCATTCTCTCCCCAACAGGTTTTTGACTCCCACTTGAAAACTAACCAGTGAGAAGCCTTCAGATGTGGACTAGTCAAAGATCAGCATGAGCCAGCAAACCCTTTGTGTCCTCCTCCTCTGCCCTCGACATTCTTCACCACGCCGCTCATCTCGTGGCCTCTTTTCTCGTTTGGATCGCTTTCTCCTTCGCTGTCTGCCTCCTTTCTTTCTTCTCACTTACAGCTCTGCCTCTTTCCTCCTCTTTCTCCTGCTTGTCTTCTAATCCCTCCTCTCCACCCTAATTTAAACTCTTTGAAGCCTTCAATAAGGCTCCATAATAAGCTTCTCCCTCTCCAGGCAAGACAAGGGAGCAGCCTCCCCGTTGCATTCTAACTGCACGTGTGTGTATTTTTGCGCCTATGTGTCCCCGTGTGTGTTTATTAGCATCCCTGCTTGTCAGCTTTCATGCCTGTGTTTTGGATGTAGCACGCGCGTGCGTGCGCGTCAACACAAATGCTGAGCAGAAAGCCGATAGGCGAGCCGAGGAGCTTATTGTGGAACTCATCAGAATTGGAGTCCAGCGCAGATTAAACTGCTTAAGTAGGTTATAGATGCAAAGTGCCCAGCAACAGTTTGAGTGCATGCACTTATTATTGATTAGATTAGTGGAGGTGAATTACACTTAATCGAAAATTTGTGGTTCAAATAATGTAATACAATATTTTGGACGACAGAAAGATCTACTGGTGGGGTGACATCAGAGCTTTCATTTATTATTCTTCGGGAGATATCCAAGCAAAACTAAGTATCATTGTAGATATACGAATAGTCAATCGAAAGAAATGTCTTAGCATAACTGGGATGGTACCCTAAAAAGTTCTGCTTTTTTAGCTTTGACTTTTATAGCATATGAACATAAGGTACCTGTAGCTTTTTGGCCTCAGAAAAGCTGCAAACTGCTGCCATGCATTAGCGGTATTGGTTACATTTCATACTAATTAATTGTTTCTGTCACAAAGAATGGAACCTCTAAAGTGGAACACCTCTGAGGTATTACCATTCAGAACTCAACCAAAAACTAAAGAAACAATTTCTTCCTCAAAACAGTGCCATCCCATTCTTTTTCTCACCAGGAAGAAATGTGTAGCAATTGTTATAATCTCAAGTCATAGATGCTGTTTTTCATTTATGAACATGAAAGAGTTAGTTGAAGTCATTTGCTCACCAAAACAGTAGCACCTATACAGTACACGAAAACAGTTTCTCAGATGATGCCACTTGTCGCAGTCTTAAAAAACGATCTTAGAGTATGATTAGGATTCTAGTCGACTCTGATGTCCATTATGTTTGTGTTAAACCAGTGGGAGAAGCCAACAGGCTACTTCCTGTTCAGTCGCTTAGCAATCAGCGCCAAATATGGGGAAGCTTACGCAAAAAAAAAAACAAGTGTAGTGGGCAAGCGCCTTACACCTGCAAAAACACACACAAACAAATAACATACACGCGATAGATTTCAAAATGCCCTACCGGATAGATGCGTGCCATCCAAGTTGTGGTATGTGTTGGTATTTAAAGGAAACAGACTACAGTTTTTAACCTTTTACAGCTCAAACAGAAGCTCTTAAAAGTCCACCAAGATAAAAAAAAAAAATCTATCCTTTGTTCATCTTTCAGCGGAATAAACTGAAAATGGAGCATCAGTGAGCCTGAGGATAGGGGAAAAAAACATCCTGTGACACACTCTGATATCAGTGATAACTCAGACTCCATCTTAAGTATATACAAAAAAAAAAAAAGAATTGGAAATAGAAGCATCACATCTGTGCGGTGACATTTTGAGATCTCAAGATGGAGCGCTTGTTTAGTGTCACTTTCATGGCGGGAATTTGTCATGTCCGCACAGTGCACGTTGTCATTCTTTCGGAGCTATTAAAGATTAGCGTCCGAAACACACACACGAGCACACAAACACTGTAAAGATATGCATCGCTGACCACACATAACACACACAACTCCATGGGTTTTTCCTCATGATGATAGTCATCAGTGGAAGACGCCCACTGGCAACAACAGCAAGCTGCTTGCTAGTCATTACCGTTTGCTTAACTGTTCACACCCGTTAATCAAATTAGCAAGTCACACTCACACAAATATGTGCAGAAATATCAACACACTTGCACATATGAAACACGGATAAACACACAAGAGTTGGAAACATGCAGACAGACTGACGCTTCTATCTTATAAATCATGTGTGTCGCGAAGAAGAGACACAGGTGACGGGAGAACGCGCGCTTGGGGATCCAAAATCCCTCCAGGTAGACATATTTAAACTGGATCAACACGGCGGCACGACAAGGACGGAAGAAAGTGAAAGAGACAAGGGACGTGAGGTGTGTGACAGACAGCGAGGCGGTAAGGAATATACACGGCAGCAGTTTGAACTCCTTAAAATATGCATCAGGAAGGTAGTAACGGCATCAAATATAAAAGAGATGAGCAGCGACAACCAGAACAGGAAGCCCAGAGGCTATAAGAGCTTCCGGCATCTCGATGCGCGTACTTGTGTTGTCTTGAGGCCGTTCTTTTGATGCAATGGACACAACAAGTTTTGTTTCCAGTCAGAGTTGCAGTAAATCGATATATTACGTTGAGCGTGGGGATATATATGAAATAGTAATACCTGTACAGATAGGCGTTGGTTCAATAGCTCGCGGCAATTACCTTAAAATCAGACCATTTCACAGCAGCCACCAGTCATTTTACTGCACACACTGGAAAGATGGTTGAAAAGTGATGACTTAATGTAAGTCAGACTTATAAAGTCAATATTTCACTCAAGATGATTTGTGGCTTTAATTCAAGACAAAACAAGCTAACAATTTGCTGTCTTGTAAAACCAGACAATGAAGCCATCTCAGTCTTAGTTACAAAATGTTCTCATTTCTTCAGTGCAAATTTGAGAATAGCCAAGCATTTTATTCTTCAAAAAAAATCATAAATGTAAACTTTTTAAATTAAACTAAAATCTTCAACTTTATTGTTGTTATTTTTTTGTGCAATGCTAGTAGTAATACAATTTTAGTATTAAAGCTAGAATAGAGAGAGAATATGATAAGAATAGAAAGATAAGATAGAGATTGTATTCTAAGATAGAATCTTTTCGGCAATGATGATCTTTGGAAATAATTTAGACAATTGACAAGTACTGTATCTACTTGTCTAGTTTGTACTATCGTAGAGAGTGCACTAACTGTAAATCTAACGGTAATTTACCAGCAATATTGTCTTTAGACACATTCCCCGGGCAAAGAGTCCTGCAAAGAGAGTGAGAAGACACATGCACAAATTGGCACTTTCAATGCAATCGTGTTGTGTGTCTGTTTACCTATTGCTGGAGTTTGTGTTCAGCAATAGACGCATTATACTTTCCAGAGAATCTGCACGTCAGCACAATATGAGGAGGAATAAAAGCATCCGTCACAGCTTGTCAGCATCTTATCAGGAGCTTTGTACATCTCGTAAAAGGGAAACAATCAGTTTGGCGAGCGACTCAATCCAATAACAAAAACAGAATTTAAGCTTTCTATATTTTCTTCTGGGTTGTGCGAGGGAGGGAGGGGGGAAAATAGATTTTAATTGTTTTGCACGGGGGGGAAAGAAAAATCACAAAAAGAGAAAGAGAGGGGATGGGAAAATAATTAGGCGCATCTCCAGTGTCATGCTCTCCAAGATACTGATGCATCAATTTGCTGCCAATATTGGAAGTTGCTCAATAGAGGAACTCTGGCTGACTTCGACGCTTTTAATATTAGATATTGTAGATATTGACTGCAATAGGTGGCACTTAATGTGTGTTTGCCTTTGTATATAACGTGGGGAGAGGATGGCCAACTAAGGTTGCGGAAGCTCAAGATTAGTAGGCAGCTTTTTCTCTGTGACTAAGAACTTTATCATCATATTTTCGGAACACACGCACACTCACACCCAGGCATTCATTTGTGATCCAATCTGTTTACCCATTACTCCATGCATTGATTTTCAATGACGCTCCCAGACTGAAAATTCGATTGCCTAAAATAATAGTAATCCATTGTGACCTTTGAAAGTACACGTGACGAGACAGAAACTGCATTGTGTACTCTCGTTGCATCCTGTGCAGTGTAGCAATGTGCTTCATATTCATGTACAGCATGTTTTTCCTAAACTGACACATCCTCAAACTTCTATTAACTGTACATTCCGATGATGTAGTTTTTGTATCAGATGCCTGACAATAAACTTTGAAGTGTGTATTGCAGCATTTGAACGCTCTCGCTAGCCAGCGAGCTGTTGAGCTAGCGAGCTTCTGACTCGATGAGAATGTTTTTTCTCCCGTGTGTTATTTTCATTACCGCCTCACTTTTGTGCCGTCTTTAAGCTCTTCTACAAGATAACAACACCGTGTGTTGTTTTAACATTAAGTACGTTTCGACTGTGGCAGCGTGTCATCGTGTTCTTCGTATTTAATCCTTGCTTGAGAGGGATTGAATGAGAGAAAAATGATAATATGGCCTTAATGTTGTTTGATAGTTACTTTTTTTTTTTTTTTTTTTTTTTTTTTTTTTTAATAAAACACATCGTGCAATGCACAATACACATCAAAGCCCATCATATCTATTACCAGGGTCAGAGAATGCACTTGAAATGTCAAGAGAGAGGTTTGTTTTCATAGAGGAGTGTGGCGAGGTGCATCCTACGGCTACAGATGGTCACTGTTCAGACGGACGGCAGTGGCGGCGGTAGGTGGCGGTCACAGAGACAGAGACGTTTTGCTAATTGCGTTCTGCCCCTGCTGTGGCTGGAAATGAGATCCTGAAATAATGACTTCCTGGTTCTATTTTCAGCTGAGGTCAGCGGCGGAGGAGTACGCCACACTGAAAAGGTGTGACGTGGCTCGCTGGGTTTGACCCTCCACCTGCTGCGTACACGCGTTGGCGTGCGTGGCCAAATACGGATGACAGTCAGAATGCAGCCGTTAGGCGTGTTTCTGTGTTTGTGTATGTCGGTGACCTTGAGTAGGAGCACAAACGCACACAAAGTTGAATTTGACTCCTCTGCAACATATACTTGCAGTCAAACTATTTTGGGAGCAAGTTTTTAAAAGCCACTATTTTTCTCTATGCATTGTATTCAACTGAGTCTATAGTACTTAAAGCTCGCCCTCTAATAATTTATGCCCTTGCCTGCTGTGTCTTTACACTTGCTGGTGAAGCTTACACACGCATATGCACACAATGACATAAATATGCAGAATATACACGCAAAGGGGAGGCCATAAAGAATACGCTCAAATGTTCTCACAATACTTTACTGCATATGTAGATGACAATATACCGTTATGTTTTTGCATCATTTAAGATACGACTGACGCCGTATCTTCCTAAAGTGTGTGTGAGAATGTGTGTGTGTGTGTGTGTGTGTGTGTGTGAGTGTTACTGTAAGGGGCCTGCTTTCTCCCCTGCAGGCTGGTTTGAATCAATAGAGCTGGAAAGTGCTGAAATAGCAGCCACACACACACACACACACACACACACACACACACAGAGGGGTGACTCACTGGAGCTGAAAACATGAACAAGTGCTGACCTCTGAAATGAGGCTAAAAGAAGGAAGGAGAATCACAATCATCTTTAATGTCCAATAACATGAGGAATATATTTTTGGCTTCATATGTCAGCATACACCCACAATGTTTGAATATAGTCCAATCCAGGGGACTGGTTGATCTCCAATAGAAATCATCTGTTCCACAGCAAATAGGACATTTTTGGACTTTTAATCACATACAGGTGTAAAAATAAGTGAACCACTGTTGATCTTAAGATGTAAAAAATGTATGTATATATTAAATTAATACAGTGTCAACTTCAGTGACAAAGGTGTAAAGCTAAGGTGATTCACGACCTTTACAAATGAGTATATTATGTTCTAATTCCCTTGACACCCCTTATTGAGACTGCTTCTACTTTGGAATAAACTACTGCACGTTTAAAAGCCAAAGACAAATCAAAACTCATTTGTTGCTCACTGAACTGACGTTTCACAAAATATGCTGATGTCTCATGCTCTGCAACTCACTTTTTTGCTGTGATTTGACATTTGCATCACAGGTGAACGTGCCATAATGTTGCATATCCAATTAGAAATGCCGTCTTTCAGAACAAAAACGACTTTTCTGGGTATGAAGCAAGATCCAGCCGGCTGCCACCAAGCCATACCAATGCAGTTTATACATTATATTGGGTTTTACAATAATACTGAGCTATATTTATGATTACATATGTACCCGTGACTAAAAAGCGCTGCGTGGAGAGTCTCTGTCGCCGAAATTCAGTCAACGAATAGGATGATCATTGTCAATAGGCTGTCAAATATCAACACTCTCTCCTTTATTTCTCACCCGTTTCCTTTATTTTTATAATAATAATATAACTACAGTGGCCCGGGCATTCTGTCTCATGTTGTTTGTGGCGCAATTAAAAGAAAAATACAGTACTGTATATGTGGCGCCTCAAAATACAAACATCAGGGGTCGCAGCGAGTTATGTGTAAGAGTCAATCGTCCGGGGCGGTTGTGAGTCGCCGACAGGCTTATTTTTCCGAATTGTACCACTTATGGGGTATTGAAATGTAACGTTTTCATCATTTTGAGATTTTGTCACGCTGCAATCATTCATTCATTTATTTTCCGTACAACTTATCCTCACTAGGGTCGCCAAGTAAAATGGAATAGTAAATGTTTTTTTTCCCCTGCAGCACGAAGGCAAACATGCCCATAAAATTCACACATTCAGTAAAATTAACACCAACAAAAAAAATAAATGCCTGCAATTGACTGGCAACTAGTTCAAGTTCAGTTGTACGCCGCCTCTCGCCCAGCTCACCCGCGCCCGAATGAGGAGAAGTGCAACAGAAAATATATGGATAGATAACTCATTTACAAATTTTAAATACTAGCATGTCACTCTGATTGTATACATTACAACGTTTATGTGCACATTCTGTATATTCTGAAATAATTCCCAAATGCCATGGCAAAAAAAAAAAAACACGAAACTTTTAACTTCAGAACGCTTTTACAGGCTTCTTTTATATAGGTAGCATGGGATGTATGCATTTTTTAACTGTATGGATTTAGGTCACAATATGTATTAGCTTGTATGCTAGATAATATGATTAACGCCTCTAAAAGAAATCACAACACTTGCTACTTGAATCTATGTGGCTAATTTTATTGCTTTTCTTCCTGGCGTATGCAGATTTCAGTAGCAAAATATATTAGTATAATTAAAAATATTCCTGAAAAATACATGAAACGCACTTTCGTGTTTGTCTTCTTTGCCATACAATATAACAACTATACAAATATACAGTACCACCTCTCATAGGCCAGTAGTTTAACAATTAAGATTCAGTAAAACAAATGAACACAAAATCTCCAATCAGAGGAGACCTTCTACATTATATTTACATTTACATTATCGCATCTCATTACAATTTTTTAATTGCCAATGTAATGATAATCACATAAGCAGTACTGCAATTCAACAGGTCTGAACTGAACTCCAGCAACAAGAGTCCCAGTCAACAGTGTGCGCGCGCGTTTGTGTGTGTGCGTGTACGTGCGTGCGTGTGCACGCGCGTGTGCATGTGTGTGCGTGTCAAAGCTATTAAACATTCACCGGCTCACTCGGCTGCTGCTGCTGTTGCTGTTAGGCTTCCAATCTGGGTCAAGTCTCCTTCCTCTCCCCCCTGAGCTACCTCCATCCCTCCATCCTCCTCCTCTTTCCCTCGCTTGCCCGTTTTTGTCGTTCTCTTTCGGCTCAACTCCCCAAGTGCTTTCTCTCTCTCTCTCTCTCTCTCTCTCTCTCTCGCTCTTTCTCTCTCTCTGTCGTTTGCCTTTTAATCTAATTTCCAATTCTCCTCCCACCTTCTCTCTTTTCTTCCCTTCTCTGTCTGTCTGTCTGTCTCGCTTTCTTTCTCTCCCTCGGAGGGAGTATTTGCTTAGCTACACAGCTCACAGCCAGACCCGTGCTTCCATCCATTCTCCAAGTCAAATAAAGAGGCCTATAAATTTTTGAGCAATGATGAATAATTACTGTTATTTTTAAGTGTGTACGTGTGCGTGCGTGTGTATGCGTGCATGACCCCAATAGCCGGTAATCGTTCACATTTTGTTGTTTCCAACTCCCATCCAGCAAAGAATCAAAGCTCTTATAGCACAATTTTATATTCTAATATTGGCACCATGACTCAAGTTAGGAGGTTCATCCATCACCTGCTTGGCCACCCAATGACTTGTGTCCATACAGGTGTGCAAAGCAGTCATGCAGTACGCGCTATTACTCATGATGACAGCACTCCCTCCTTGTTATTGTTTTATTTGTTTATTTATTTATTTATTTATTCATGTATAAACACACAAATCTACCATTCACATGTGGGAAAATGTGTTATTGTCCGATGAAACCAAGGTTGAAACTTTTGGCTATGTTTTCTAATAATAATGATTTGTCTTGGTCTCATTTTTTTATATCACAAAAACCTGGCATTTAAACAGGGGTGAGTAGACTTTTTACATCCACATTAGAAATAAATTATTTCATTCAGCCATTGTTTATCCATTCGTTTATTTTTATGTGTGAGGTCTGTCACTGATAAACCATCATTTAAGATTTGAAAAATCCTTATGTGTGTACCAGACCTTTTGGGTTTTTGGCTCTGGGCTGGGACATTCCAAAATGTTCTTCTGGTGAAAATAGATTCACATTCACTTGTTGATTTTGGCTCTATTATATAGTCACGGGTGTGCTACATCCAACAAGTATTATGTGCAAAACACGGGTTACAGTTTTATCGTGAACATCATGACCAAAATTGTATAGCCTTCTTCAAAGAGCACAGACACATTTATGACATTTTTAAAGTCTGAAAGGCATCAAATTTACCAACACCGGTTACACCTACGACACAACAACCTTGAATTCTTCGGTTTAATTATTTTTATGACATGTTTTGTCAGTGTGTTGTAGCATTCTTGAAAGGAAACTCTCATGTTGATTATTTACTTGCTTATTAGAATGCATGAGAAAATCCAGTGGATGCCCATTGGGATGCATTCTGGTTCTCTAATGCCATGCATTTCTAATTTCATCCTAAAGTAAAAGCTTGAATATCGTTTTGATGGCACACTTGGTCGTAATAAGGAGAATCGCATTTCATGATCTATAATAATGTCGGACCAGCCAGGACACCTCTAGTACTAGTGTTACTGTCAATACTGAGTTGTATGCAGCCCTTGTACAAACGTTACCACACAATAAAATAATCAAACCATATATATTTTAACTTTTCAGCATGTACATTCATTGGCTTGTTTTTTTTTTAAGGTTCTAACCATGTCTTTGCTGTTCTCAGTGCATTGAATCAATCACAATTTGACTATTCTGGTCGTGATCGATTCAATGCCCTGAGAATTAAATGACCTGGATGAATGAGAATATTCACAGGCATGTCTTTGCTGATTTTTAGTTGAATGAGTTAAATAGCGACATTTCACCTAACCCTAACCCTTTCACCTTATATCATATAGTCTTCTTCACTTTTTAAATGATTGGTGCAGGTTTCCCAAGCTGATGCAAAGTTGAAGTAGATTCCTTCACTAAGCATATTAACTCTGTGGCCAGCATCATCCGTTTAATGCCAGAAGACGTCAAAGTTCGTGGATTGCTGTTGTTTTTTGGGAGTGTCTTTGCGTGCAGAGAAGGATGTGAGCATCGATATTGAGGAAAATCTAACACCACAAACCATAACTACTCTTGATCCCCCATCACCCACTAGAACACAAGTTATCAGAACCCTCAAAGGACAAATCCCAACCACAGACAACGAAAGACAGAAGGAACAGATACACATCAGGGATGCTGTAACTATCTCTGGATATCCTAACTGGGTCTTTGTCAAATCCACTTGGAGAAGAAGGGGTGGCTACACCCGACACAGAGGATAAAACAGGATACGGAAGGTGGTGGTCCCTTACTTGGCAGGTTTGTCAGAGACGCTCAGAAGGATTTTCTCTAAACGTAAGATTCCCACGCACTTCAAACCCAGTAACACCCACAGACAAAAACAAGTTTACCCCCAAGGGCAAATTCCCTTGCAGCAAACTCAGCTATGTTGTTAAAGAAGTGCGGTATAGTGAGGAGTGCAGTGACCTTTACTTTGAAATGACCAAGCAACCGCTGCACAAACGGGACAGGATCGCAGCCTCTTCGGGTACAGTGTCTACAGTTCACTTGCATCCTTAATGGGAAGGACACTTCTTAGAGGACAACAATGTCAAAACCCTGGACAGAGAAGACCGATGGTTTGTGAGAGGAGTGAAGGAAGTCGTCTCTGTCAAAGAGAGCAGCATAAATTTCCCAGTGCGCTCTGTCTTGTCACCACTGCCGAAAAGAAGAAACCTGTTCAACAAAACCAGTTCTCCAAAGTATCAGGCCTGTTGCCACCCAAACTAGAAGAGGCTGCTATTTTTAAAGTAGAGACGTAGCTCGTTGCAGCTTTGACATCCTTTTCAACAAATCTCTTGCAGAAGAAGCAATGCTGTTGGGCTTTTGTTCAGCATCTATGCCCGTTGCTCCTGAAAATATTCTCCTGTAAACGCTTTTCCCAAGGAACGTTGCTCTTCTTTGACAAGTTGGGCTGGATTAACATGCGCATCTACAAGCCGACTGTGATGGGCGTTTAAAAGTGGCATGTGCTTGCTACAATAAGGTTATAGAATGCTCATTCTGAAATGATTAAATAACCAGTCTGATAGAACAGCCCACACCTCCACCAGAGCTGTGAACAGCACTTGTTGATGATGACAGCAGCCATCTCTTCAAATAGCCTGAAATGTGGTGAAAATGTTCACAGCCTTGTCCTTTATAGCTCATTGCTCCCAACATCCTGCACGGGAGTGGGAGCTGAAGATGCAGGAATAATGCTAATGCTGCAATGTCATTTTGTAATGATAAATGGCCTGAATGAGTCATGATTGTGGTACACTCTTTGACTGAGATGGATTCATTGATTTATCAATCTGTACCAATAGCCAAGTTTCCCCTAAACTGTATTCTTCCGGGTGGTACAGTTCTGAATGGTAATCTCTGTTCTGACTTGTGAGGTGGTACGGATGCGCTTTGCTATTAGTGAGACCGTACCATGATGTCACGGGATCACCACACTGTCTTTGGCCACTCAACCAATTTTGTGCTTGTTTTTTGAGTGTGGTTGCTAAATAAGCTAACGTGGGGCCAAAGATGGGTTATTATTCTACTTGCTTTTATTTTGAAGGCCTGACCTTTGACAGGTTGGGTTACGCTGATGTTGCCGAGCAGACCGGGAGGGTTGTTATCACCTTGAGTTGTTAATAAAAGTAATCCCTTTTAATGGATCATTGCAAAAATCTAAACTTACAATTAATGTAGATGACTCCAGAGGTTACACTCAAATAAACACACTGCAAGAAAGTAAGTCCTCAAAACTGAGTGTGTTTGTTCTGTGTCTTGGTTAAAAAATTAAATGTGCGCTTGAGTGGACCCAAAAAAAAAGGGGGGGTTGGAAAAGGTCACATAGTCATTAAATTGCTGTTCCCTCATGCTGCACTGATCACATACAAGTGGAGGTCATCACCATGACATCACATTATTACACGTCTTTGCCCTTTCACGCCCCACGTGACCCCGATTTAATATCATTTTCACTTGAGTAGCCACTTTTTGCCTCTGTGTCCTCTAATTCATTAGTGATACTGCTGCATTAGTATTGGCTAAATTTGAGCCTTTGGAAGACTCTAGAGGAAGATGACTGCTGATGCGGAATAGAAACATATACAGTCACCATAAAGTAACTGTTTAATGTGACACCTGTGGAGGTGATAAATGATACGGGTGTCTTCTCTATTGTTACTTAACCGTTACTTGTTGGATTTTATTTTGCACCCTTGGCTCTCCCTCAGTCCTTGCTAATCACACACACGCAGACACACATATATATATATACACACGCACACACACAGTGTTAATTTGACTTGCCAGGAAGGAAATGGTGTGATTCGCTTGACTTGTTCCCTGGACAGGAATCTAAAGACAGTGGGGAGACTGCAGAGCAATCAAGCGATAAAGCTTATTATCTGAGGGGAGCTATATTCTAAGACTTATTATCTAGCAGGAGTTAAATGACTTGCAGGTCCTCTAAGGCCCGATGGCCTGGTTCAACTTGGCAGCAGAGAGAGGAGAGGTTGGAGGCAGAAGGGTAAAGGAAGGAAGAGGTGATGGTGATGATGATGATGATGATGATGGAGGGGGAGAGATAGAGGGATGAGAAGAAGTTGGTGGTGGGGGGTGCTGAAGGTGATTCATAGGCGTGCACCTGCACCGGCACTGCTGTGAAACCAATTTTCTAGTTGAAGTCGTGAGATGTACTCGACTTGATAAAGCTGCAAAGTGCTGCTCCATTGTGTCTTTTTGAAGCAGCTCAGCTCCTATAGATAGCGTTGATTGTTTTTAGTGTCAGATGCTACACGTGTTGACAGCAGCAACAACAGACGTTTTTGTTTTTTTTTCTTCAGTGAAAAAAAGAAACAGCCACGTTGGATCGTTAGTTCACAAAAAGACAGGCCTGCAGCCCTCTCAGAGTCAGGCTTCGGTAAATAATTAATATAATAGAGAAACCATGAAAATCAAACAAAGCATTTCCTGCAACTTGCATCATAGTGTGGTGGAAAGAGTTTGGGCTGAATCAACACAAAAGATATCAAAACATATCCTTTTTTGTCACATTTTAACATAAATATAAAATATAAAATATCAACTAAGTGAATTCTTTAAGAATCAATATAAGCTAAGCTAAGGTACCACAACTGTAAAATACTTGCAACAGATGTGAGTTTCTCTCAACTGTGTTATGTGAAGCCGCAGCTGACTGTGTGCATGCGCCATGTCGAGTCTTCTGTACACGGAACTATGCCAACTTGAATGGCATTGAAGAGAAATTGCAAAAAGGGCCAAAAATAAAGGTTCCAAAACAATTGTGTTTGTTCGTCCAGTGGTGTTTTCAGCTTCCCAGATAAAGTGTGCCAAAGTGTGGGTGGAGATCAGCTTTCCGTTGTTGATGTGTTCTTCTTTAGGCAGCATACTAGTTGAGACTGAATCAATAAGTACTGCATACCTTAATTGCCTGAAGACACAATCAACAATCAGTTCCACAAATTCACACAATCCACAGAAATCTTTTCAATCCATGAATTACAATTAGTATATAAACAGTCCTTTTTATCCGATGTTCACAATTTGACATCATGACACCAAGACGACACCTAACAATCGATTAAGAGTACATCGCCATTGCGAGGCTTCAAACAGGATCAGAGGGGCGTGCCCACTGAGCTAAGAGTGTCACAGAGTGTCGTTAGCAGAGTCTCTGTGCAACAGAGATGCACAGAGACTGGAGCAGTCACAGAAAGGCATAAAACTGGAAGACCAAGGGAATGTATTAGACCTCTTGTGAATTTTGCCATTCAACTCTTTGTTAGAGGCCCAAAGAACAAAATGAATATCATTCATTTGCAAATGTTCTGCTTGAAGGTCAAGCGCTCAACTGAGCTAAACGAAAGGAAAATAGACTTGAAAGTGAAAGGGGACTCTGCGTCACTCTGGCTAACCGCCGCTAAATGTCCACATATTGATTTCGGAAACTGCAGTGTTTGTTTAAACAAAGAAAAGCAGCCCATTACTGGCGGGCAGCTTGCAGCCTTAAGAGTGCTAATGAGCCCACTGTGCCCTCTCGCTATCTCTCTGTATCTCTTTAAACATACAATGTTGGCTCTGCTAATATAATAGAGATGTGTCCAGAAAGAAGGATCCTCTATGTAAACAGAAGCCGGCACTCAAAAAGGAATTCATTTAAAGGTAGTTACGCAGTTTAAAGTGAATGAAAAGCTATGACGAACGTTATTTGCCCCGCTCATATTTCAGCTATAAAGGGAAAAAAATAAGACAACAAAGCATCTTTGTTGGTTAAGATAGTTCTTTATTATGAAGTGCCACAAAATGCTTTGTGTTCATTGTGCTTACATTGTCTAAATACTGGCTCAAAAGACCCAGGAGATCCTCCCTCTGCACCAGAGAGCCCAGAATCCCCCCGAGATAAAGTGTGTCATATATCACTGTACAGCGGTAAAAACGCCTCAGTCCTTTTACAAACCATCGTCCAATAAGTGATTAGTTCGGTCAACGTTGCGCCCTTCAGCTCGGAAATACAAAAAAAGAAAAAAAGAAGAGAGGTCAAGCTAGTACAAGTTTTCAATTCTTCTCTACCTGAATTCTAGTTAGTTTCATTGTGCTACTTTCTTTGAAGGTGGACATGATTAGAATGGAAGTGCTTGGAGAGCAAAAGATCTGGAGCTCACATGGAGACGCACAACTGCAACCAATGCTGTCATTGCGATCAAACACAAGGATTAATACATTATAAATGGTTGAAGGTAATTGATGGAGACTGAGAACTACAGTATGTCGTACTTAAATGTGGAGACAGAGCGTGATTAAACTGTTTTTCACCATTTCAGTTGTCCTGATTTTTGGAGGGGTGTGGCTAAACACACCTCCCCCGTTATATAAGAACTTGAACGCCTTTGTTCGCATCAGCGGTTATTCGGAGCAATTGCGACGTGCAGTTAGCGAGCTAGCTATGCCAACACCCCGAAAATACACCTTCCCTTCGGATAGTCTGCTGGCTTGGCTGCTCTAGAGCGCCCCGTTGTCGGCCGTGAGTGCGTGCACGTCACGTGGAGGAAAAACAGATGAGCGAATTGACTTGGCAAGCCCGCGAGTGGACTTCAGGCTGGCGTGGCTGCTTTGGAGTGCCTCGTTGTTGGTCGTAAGTACGCGCACGGCACAGAACCTGGCGGCAGAGCGAACAAGTGGGAATTTGGGAGTCCAACTTGATAGTCTATTGAAAATACTGTGACATTTTCAGGGCTTTTTCAGGATATTTGTTACCTTTCCAAATGTAAATTGCACAACGCAATAATCACCTTTTTTTGTGTGTTTTTGTAATGCTCATGACTGCCACCTCAGGACTGGAGTGGAACCTTTGGGCCATGGCTGAGGTCTACACTCTGCTGAATTCCATTCTAATTATTCCTGCACACTTTCTTTACTTACTTCTCTAACTTCATATCTGCTATTAAGCTCCTTTATGGTATTGCATTGATTTCACAGTTGATAAATATTCCAACCTTATCGTCATCGCTGTTGCTTTTGTGCTATTTTCTTTTTATGTTTTACTTCACTATTTAAAAAAAAAAAAAAAAAAAAAAAAAATCCTGGTTAAAAATAGACCAACTTCCGCTTTTGAGGCTCATTTTTCAAAGAGCTCACGCTTAGATCGACTGCTGCAACGTAACAGCTTTGTCCAAAACTGCTGCCTTCACAACACTCTCAGAAGTGTTTGTCTGTTAGTTTATATCTGAGATGAAGGTAAAAGTAGGGCATAAGTGCATGTTCAGTGCAAACTCTTCTTTTATCCTTATAACCCTAAAATAATGCGTACTGATAGGCGAATCACTAATTGATTAATCTCCTTATTAAACTCGGGATCTTCATCTCGGAAGTGTGATTAAATAAAGGTTACACACGCCTGAGGAACTGCCGCAATTAACACGAGTCCTTTGTAAGAGAAGCACTTGTTCATATTAAACCTATTATTTCCAATTGTTGGAAGCTTGACTGGGGCGTGGAGTTTAATCAGACAGCGCAGATGTTTTCTCCGTGTCGCTTTGAGTATGTGTGTGTGCGTGCATCTTGGCAAGGTTACATAACACAAATCGTCGTTCCCAAGCGCTAATGTTTTTTGTGCAGCTATGTGTGTCCTCAGTGTGTCTCCAGGGAAGCTCCAGGAATCTACAGCGGATGTTTTTTGGGCTCAGAGAGCTGGGTTCAGCCGCACGGCTATCAGCCATATGGATCAACACTCCCATCATGTATTGTTCAGGGCCCTTATATGACTTGTGGGTTAATCCTATTGGTTGGCTCAGTAGGAATGAATGGAGCCTGCTGCAGAATAGCCCGGTCTAATGTATAATGGGGACGTTATAACCGTGAAGGTGCCAGGCCATCCAGCCATAAGTGCACCCTTTTTCCGCGGTCTAAGAATGCACGCTTTATGTGCGGTTGAATAATGCATTGCATTTAAAGTTGACCGCAGCGCAACTTCAGTGTTAGCATGCATCGGCCTTCACTTCAGGTGGATGCACCTGCACGTCACTGCGCCACTCCAGTCTTTTTTCTCCAATTTTTCAAGAGGGGTGTTAAACATTTGTTTGTCCGGGACTGCAGTGACAACAGGCGTCAAAGCCAGCAAGCCGCTGATCCCAGCTCCTTTCACCCGAATCCTACATTAGTTCTACTCACTAAGAGGCAGGCAGTGCATAACAAGAGAGGAAAGACTTTTTGTTTCTTTTTTGTTTCGCTAACACTACATTGGCATGTTCCCTGATGTCTGCAATATGTTTCTTTTTCTGTTTATGACTATAGGTGAAGTAAAACATACCTGATTTTTAAAACTGCTATACAGTAGTAGGTAATACTTCGTAAGTTCATCATAAAATACCATGCATTAGTGTGATTATTGCTTTGAAAAAAGTACTACGGAGGCTCCAAGAGAAAAATATTGCCCTCATCTATAGAATTTTGGCCAAAAGAAAAACCCAAATATAATCCCAAACTTTGTTTGACGTTGGCATAGATTATTATTATTTTTTGCATGCAAATAACATTTATATAAAACTAAATAAAATTAACAACATAACAAAAGAAATATCACTTAAAAGTGGCATATGCTTTGGCCTGTAGTGGTAGAAAAAGGAAATAAAATGTAAAAAATTAAGTGCAACTGAAAAAATGAAAATAAATAAATACATAAATAAATAAATAACCTTTTTTTCTAGCTTAGTAGTGTAGAGAATATGGTCACTTGGTGTAGAAGAACATTGTTATTATTATTATTATTATTATTATTATTATTATCATTGTTATTACTATAATTCTTACTGTTATTCCTCCAAAAGCAAAGGGGAAAACTCTTTTTCTACGTTGTAGTGCCGAGAGGAACCCAGCAGCCGTTGGCTTGCCATTGGCACCATCATCCTTGTATAAGTCAGTACCGTGTCTTAATGCCAGACAGAAGCCATGTTTGTGTTTTCATTGTCTCGATCCAGAACAGGAAGAAGAAGTGAACCGTTTTTCTTTGTCGGGAAGTGCATGCGTAAAACGGTTTCAGTCCTTCATCTCCAGGAGAAAAATTGTGCTATCGTCATCGCCGTTAATTGGCTGCAGGGGGAAAGCGAGGTGCAGAATGTGAGCATGGAAGAGAAAGTGAGGTCAGAACAAAAAATAGATCGTTTGTGTCAGTTTGTAAGAATAATGGCGATTTAGGTTTGCAGTTTTGTTTTGTTTTGTTTTGTTTTTTTGCAAGTGGATTTGAGGGGTCATGCATCCAGGGGCCCGAGAGGAGAGAAGGGGCCTTTGAAGCAAGCGGACTCGTAGTGCTTGTTCAGGTAACTCTTGAGCGCGAAGGTCTTGTTGCAGCGTTTGCACTTGAAGTGCTTGAAGGCCGAGTGCGTCTGCATGTGAGCGCGCAGGTTCGAGCGGTCTGCGAAGGCTTTCCCGCAGTGGGCGCACCCGAAGGGCTTCTCGCCCGTGTGCGAGCGCATGTGGCCCTGCAAGAGCCACGGCCGGCTGAAGGCTTTGCCGCACACGTCGCACTTGTGTTTGAGGTCGTGCGTGAGCAGGTGCATGGCCATGGCGGGCATGGACACGTACACCTTGCCGCAGGTGGGACATTTTTTGGCCAGCTTGCTGTCCAGCGAGCGGTGCGTCTGTTTGTGCCGGCTCAGGTTGGACGACGTGGCGTAGGTCTTGCCGCACTCGTTGCACGTGTGCCTCTGGATGGTGCGAGGGCTCCCCATGGCTTTCCTCCTCGAGCGGCCGTCCGTGATGTAAAAGGCGTCCACCGAGTAGCCGTCGCTGACCGCCGCGTCGCCGTTGATGTAGCCGTCGGTGAGCTCGGAGCCCGGGCTGTCGGGAGACTCCGAGTCCGGCGCTCCGTAGTCGCTGTGAATGCCGTCGTAGAGGGGGTCCGGCGAGGGCGCCTTAATCCCCCCGTCGCTCTCGCCATCGTACACCGACGGGCTGATGTAGTCGCTGATGTAGCCGGCTGTGAGGCAAGAAGAAAACAATTTAGATCGTTTGAGCATTGTCGTCGGAACGTACGTGTGCGTGGTCGTCCCATCGCAGGGTCCTGATATGCGGTCAACTGTAATATCAATAAGTAACCAGCAGAGGGACCTGGTTGGACATGCTAATAAGATTAGCACCGATGTTACGGTAAATTCTAATTCATTAAACAACACACAGCAGCCTAGATTGGTCTATACTTCTTTTTTGTAATATTTATGAGGACTCGGGAAACGATTGCATGCCTGCATTTATTGTATATTACTTCAGAAGGTGACGGACAAATGCATGTCGCAACAGATTATAGTTGGGGAGGAGGGGGGGCACCACATTATTGAAAGGACTTCAGATGTACACAACAATGTGTTTTGCTTAAACTAATGCATTCAAATATAGAAATATCAATGCGTGTATTAAAACACTTGGTGTAAAATAACAAATTTATTGAAAACAAATGAATAGTGTTAGGAATGTGCTAATGACTGTACAGTATAACTGGGTGTGAAAAGAAATTATTTTAGCTTCATTTCTGGCTGGACTATTGCTCAAACTACAGTGCATTTAAATACAGGTAGACTTTGTACAAATGACTCAGTCTACTTTTGTGTTCTACTGGGAAAAGGAGAAATGTGTGCTGGTTACGTGGATGTTATTATTGCAATATATATCACAAAGAAAATGACTATCATTTTTTTCCCAATATTGTGCAGCTCTGCTTTGTACTTTGTTGTGGCTCCTTTTTTTTTTCCATTCACGCCTGATCACAGACAGCCTTGCAAGTCCGCTTCATGAAGATTTGGACTTTTTGATATGATAAAAACATTGCTTTTCAGAAAGGTGAAGAGACAAGCAGTGTGAAGATAAGGATTTGTGATATTTAGCTTTGTATTGGAGCTTTTCCAGTGGCACAGGTTTCCAAGCAGGCCAAGCCAATAAAATACACTGTACAGTAAACCAGTGATTCCAAACCAGTGTGCTGTGAGCGAGTAATAATAATGATTAAAATCAACTAACCTGTGTATCCACCTATTGTCATTAATACAACAGAATAATAGCTTTGTGTTCAACTAACCAGGCCCACATTTCAGTCTGAGTTAGTCAACTTGTGAGTAATTGAGAAAAGATCATTATTACTTGAGTATTTATACATTTTGTGACATTGTTGTTTGGTGGTGTGCCGTGGGATTTTTCTCATGTAAAATATCTGCCTTGGCACAATAAAGTTCGGGAAACACTTATGCGCAGCGCTTCTGGGCATTAACTTGTCAAGCAGATTTGTAATTATAAATTCTTATACTCCACAGTCTCCACTTTGCTGCAGCAGTCTTTTTTCCCTGCTGTCCACAGTCTCCTCTCGGTTGAAATCGATCTCCTTAACCGTGGCCAACAGCCGCATGCCACATCCAATGTTGTTATTTGTTAGCATGTCTCCTTTAGTGCAGCGTGGCTTTCCCATATACTTTATTGAAATGGAAACGCGACCTCCCCAAACCAAGGTCTAAAGAGCTGAGACGATGCTGTGCAGTGCTAAAGCAGCATTTGTCGTCTTAAACCTTGCACCGTCAACCTTAACTATTGACTCTATGGTTTTGAACAGATGATGATTTTCGCTCAAGCGAGTCTGATTGATACGTTTGTTTCCAAATCTGGAGCCTTTAACCAAGGAATTATGCTGAGTGCTTTAATGCATGTCTACTTTGTGGATACATTTTAATAAGGTGAGAGGAGCGAGCGCAGGAGATTTGTGAGCCGCCACAAACTATTCTTTTTAGGCAGCCATTTTGTTTCAAACATTAAATGCAGTGCGTAGACTGGATGGTTGTTTCAGTCACTGTCAACAATCCGCAGAACATTTGCATTAGAGCAGTACGCCTTGTAAATGCTTACAATATAAACAAACCAGTCACACTCAAAAGCATACCTATGGACACTTTAGAGTCTTGAGCATAACATTTCATGTTTTGGGGATGTGGGAGGAAGCCCGAATACCGAGAGAAAACCTCACAAGCACGGCAAGAACATGTTAAAGCCACACAGGAAGGCCGGAACCGTGACTTCAACTCCGAATCTCCAAACTGTGAGACAGAGGTGCTAACCACTTGGACACAGTGCTGCTCACATCATTTATTGTTCAACAGCTATTTAGCCATCCATTTTGTACTGTATATGCATGTAGCGAAATTACACATTTTGTTTTGATTTAATCAGCGTAAAAGATTTAATTCCAGGTTTTGTGTAATGACTGTCTGTGTCATATTACATAGCCCAATTGATCATGAACTATGTTTGCTATTGGACAGTAATGATAGCCAACCTGTTCAACTGCAAAGTAGATTACTGTATTCTATATGGGTGTCATATAAAAGCATAGACCAACCATCAGCACTGTAGCAACACATTTTGACTAGTTTTAGCACATTCTAACAACAATTGAGAACCCACTAGGACCCACAACTGTATCCATAGATAATTTAACGCCTGAATATAACTCCTCTGGCTCTTTAAAGTTCCCTCCCCTAATGTCTTTTTTAAAGCCGCGGATCATCTTGTCATGTTTCAAGGTCGTTTGGCTTGACTTTGTGCACATTTAAAAGTACAATCAGATTGTATAGTTGACACCGTATGCTGCAAACTTGTGCAACTCGATGAGATCCGAGATTATAATGTTCACTTTTGCTTGACCTCAACCTCCAGGTGAGTTCGTGAACAATATTATGATACAATATAATATGACAACCTCCCCTCAAACTTGAGAAACAGCTCAATTCTCTCTAACATGTGCATCTGTTCTCCGATGAACATTTTTATTATGCTAGAATAACTGCTGTAAAATATAAAAAAGATTGAAAGGTTTATTTTCCTCGGTTGTAAAGTTCAACAAATGCTGAAGGACAAAGTACTGTAAAACAGTCAAATGTTCTGCTTGTAATTCATATTTTTATTGTTGTAAGCGTTGAGGGAGCAAAAAAATAAGTTCATTTTGTCATTAAATTATTATTATTTTTTAATTGGCTTATTAATCGGTTATCGGAATTTTATTCTGCCAAATATCGGAATCAGCGTCAGCCTTAAAAAAATCCATATCGGTCAGACTTCATTAAATACCAAAAGCTATAAAAAAGCTACAACAACAAGCATAGTTATGGCCTAAAACTTTTGCACTTTTCTGTACAAAATGACTCAAGTTCTTCATAATCTGTAAACACTCTGGAAAATAGTTTGTTTTGATTTTAGTGGTCGTACTTAGCGTGAAGTAGTCTTGGTTTTGTGTAGCTATTATTCAGCTCGAAGAGGCAACGTCGACATGACGAGTTTCTATCCGCGGGGCGCCCCTCTTAGCCGAGCGGTCCCGTTACACACAAAGCAACACAAGTGGGATCTTAATTATTCCCAACTCTGCTTCATCCGAGCAGAAAGTTGCTGCTAAGGCGCAGGCGAAATCCTGCACTGCAGTCAGTGTTACGACCACATGAAGCTCGGAGGGATGGAGGGGAGGGGGAAGAACTAGAAAAAGGTAGCGGAGGACCGCGGGTCGCGTGCGAAGCCGCACGGGGCTTGTTAGCCTCGACATATACGCCACTGACAGATAATTTATTTATTTTTATTTTTTTTTTTAATATATCTTCGTGCGGGAAGCACTCGCTGATGCAACAAGGTGTCAGTGGCGCCCGGGCGGAGGCAGGGAGACGTCTGTTGGAGGCTGTGTTGAAGTTCACCGCACACAACAATGAGTCACACTGCTGCCGAAGGCGGTACAAGAATCGGGCTGACTAAAGTGTGCGAGCACCCAAACGAACAAGATCTGCATTCAATCTGTGACTCCAGCACACTCATCGGTCACATCATTCTGCGTGATCATGTAACTTGTAGGCAGCATAGCATGCTCGATTACTCAAACCAGTGAATGCTTGGAAAGAAGTTCAAGGGGTGTGTCCACCATGAGTGTGCCCGCAAGTGCGCAGCAAATGATCGACAGCTCGTAAGTCACGCCTCCAGTCTCTGATTGGTTGTTTTTCCTCAGGCGCAGTGGTTTCTTGGAGATCCAATGAGACACAACAGAGACGGCTGTTTTTTCCCCCACAAATCATACTTAGGATGTACCACTGTTTTAACAAATATGAGCAAAAGTGTCCGTTTTGGGTTTGTTTGTTTTTTTATCGTAAACTCCCCTTTTAATGCAAACATGTTAACCACACAATTTACAGTTTGAATTTGGATTCGATTTCTAGACAATTTTTCACATGGGGAAAAAAAAGAAAGTTCCTCTCTCAAACTATCAACATCCTAAAAACTTGTTTTAACGCCACTGAAAATGTTTTGATCGCAGATTAACAATATTAGTGGCCATACGAGAAAAAGAAAATAGTTAAAATCCTTCTAAAATTGCTTTTTCTTGGTGTCAAACATTTTACTTGTTACTATCCTTGATAGCAGAAACATTTCAGAACAATCTAGCTCAACTTTGATAAATGACAACGCCGTATCTTCTTCTTTTTCAATTCTTACATCCTTCTTCTTTTAACACCGTTTGAGCCAGCTCTTCCTAACCGAATAAGTAATTTGAATTCTTTGACGCTTGCTGCACTGAAGTCTAGCAGAGGTCTCGCGTGACATCATGCACGACAACGGTTCAAAACAAATGTAGGCGCACATTTGTCCCGAAAACAGTCTTCAAATTCTGGATTGTGCAAGCTCAGGGGCATTTGACTTGATAGAGTTTCTACTGTATGCTTCGTGTTCATTGCTCTATAAACACGCACGTAAAAAAAAAGATCACTGGCAGAAGCCTGTTGAGAATAGATTATTAATGAACTTGGACTTTATGTGTGTATTTCTTTTAACTGTTTGTACAGTGACTTTGAGTGGCTTGAAAGGCACCTGTAAATAAAATGAATTATTATGATTGTGAATATTATTTAAATGACCCATGAAGTGCAAAGTTGAAATGTTTATCTCCTTTAAGCACATTTGGCCTGTTTTGGAGGCCGTGCATTGGGGAGGCGGGGTGTTGGAAATCAATGAAACATGGGAAGGCTTGAGTTCGTGGGACCTTCTCGCTAACATCCACTTTCAAATAACTCCGCTGGGAGAATACTGCACTCGGTTTGGCACTGTACTTTGGTTATGGGAAAGTCGTGGCCGAGTGGTTACGAAGCTTTTGTCTGGCCCATGAGCAAGGCAGTTGAGTTGATTGCTGTAATGCGTGTAATATAATGTGCCCCTCCTCGTCGAGGCGCAACGGGCGCACACCTGTTCGAGCCGAGCCCGACCTACCTTTGTCGTGTAGCCGCAGGCTGAGCTCCGTCCTGGGCCGGTAGGCGCTCTCCAAATCGTCCCCGGTGGAGAAATCATCCAGTTTCACCTTTTTCACCAGGAAAGACCTCGGCATGGTGGTGCGACACACACACTCAGACACACGAGTCCACACACGCACACCACCCGGGAGCGAGCTCGTCAAATAGTTGTGGTCTTTTGAATTTTGGGAAGATTTTGTTTGTAGAAATTCCACCACTGGCTCCTCCTCCTCCTCCTCTTCTTCCTCCTCCTCCTCCTCCCCCTCCTCCTCCTCCTCCTCTTCCTCCTCCTCCTGCTCCTCCTCGGAAGACCGGGAGCAGCAAGTTCAGCACCGGACAGCTCCCCTCGCGCAGCTGGCTGGGCACCAGATAAGCGGAAGTCCACTCGCAGCGAGCCTCACTTGCGGTGAAATATAAATGCCTGGTTTGTCTTAAGAGAAGAGGAGAGGAGAAAGAGGGTGGGGAGAATGGAATTCGGAAAACTCTCCAGTCCCGGTCTCCGGTGCAAGTAGTCCTCAAGTCCGCCGGCTCGCCCCCCCACCCCCCCACCCCCACCTCCGCCCCGCCGTTGCACCTTCTCTCGTCTCTCTGCTGCTTCCCTCTCTCTTCTCTCCTCTCCCGCTTTGTGCGGCGAGCTGCTCCGTGCGTGTGCCGTCTAATGATCAGCTGACTGCATTTATAAAGGGGAGAGAGAGAGAGAGAGAGAGAGAGAGAGAGAGAGAGAGAGATACATAATAAAGAGATGGGGGAGTGAGAGAGGGAGTCCAAGGAGTGCTTAATTTAATCCATCCCTCCTCTCCAGGGAGCGGTGACTGGACCGGATGATTTATTGAAGCTGTTAACACCCCCCCCCCCCCCCACACACACACACACCCACCCTTCTTTTTGTCTTTTTTTCTATCTTTCTTTCATCACTCTCTTCATTTTATTTGTTTAGGACCAGTCGGTCCAGATAGGGGAAAGAAATACTAATATTTGTGTATTATCACCATTGTTTTCACCACTGAGCTCTTGTGACAATCAGGATTCGAGTGCACCTTTGTCAGGGTCAATCAAAAGCACATTCAAGTTATTTGCATGTTTTTGCAACATGTTACAGTAGCAACTACTGTCTTTTATTCTAGGGACAAAGTGGCTTGTTTTAATTGAAAACATCTGCCAATGGAACTTGCATGAATTGAATCTTAAAACAAACTCTTTTTGTCTTGCTAAAAAAAATTAAAACAAAAAAAGTCAAAACTGTCTTAAAATAAGTACAGTAAGAGAAAAACGAAGATAAATTCACGAGGTACGATTTTGCCTTTTTGCAGTGCGGCCATCGTGTAAAGAGCGCGGCTTTCCTACGTACGTCACAATGAGTTTCCTGTAACTGTCACAAAATGTCCCTAAGGCAATTGCTGCCCCCCCCATGTGGTGGCATTTGGAATTTCATAAAAATACAAAATAAAATAATCATTTGTGGCTTGCTGAACTTAGGTTTCACGAGGTCTTGTGTGACATCATGCGCAATAGCGACGCCAACGCTGAAGTTTTGTGGGAACGAAGAGGCATGTTTCCCCCTCAAAACACACTCACAAGGCACATGTACCACTGTATATCTTTTCTGTATAACAAGTGAGTGATTTAGCCAAGTATTCCAACATTGGAGCAAATTGTGCGAGCATTTTAAAGAAACTCAAACACCCGATTAAATGTACACCTCAGCGTTGTCTCCATTTTATCAGCCGCTATATCTTGTCTTTTCTTGCCTTATGGTGACACCAATTTTTTCAGGTGAATCTGAGCGATCATGCCGGAGCGGCTTGTAATTCTCACGATTGCGCGTGAATGTGGCCCCTCAAGGCAAATGGATGTGGACCAAACGGAGTGTTGCTCAGTGGCGCGCGGGAGAGCGGTGAGAACGATCCGGGCTCACTTCTGCAAAGACGACGGCTGTCTTCATTTCGCAACTATCACTTAATTTAATCATAATCATATGTTGGTTGATGAGTATGTTTTGTCTTTTTATCTTCAAGGTCTGATGGGCAATAATAGCAAAAAAGAAGAAAAAAAAACATGCATACTATTCAAAAAGAATTAGCCGATATTTATCGAATTAAAGTATAATTAAATGAATCTTGCTGTAGCTTTAACGAGGCAGTAGGCAGAAAGTTGGTGGTCATCTGTTAAGGCTTGGATTAATTTCAGTGCACGTCTTTGATCTGCAAGGAAACCACTTAAAGATGAAGAATTTGCAGTAATGTAAAAGTTGGTGCATGGGGGCCAACTTTAGCTCAAAAAGTTGGAGTTGTCACATCCCTCACCTCACTGAGTGTCACTATTAAACGTGACCCATTTTTGTGAACTTCATACCAGCCATTTTGCTTTGGAAGAGACACGTTTAAGGCGCACACCAAGTATTCTTTTTTGAAATGACTGCGTTGAGATTCATCAGTGAGCAGATGAAAGAAGAAATAAGAGACCTCAGCAGCCTGAAGATGACTGAAAAGATAAGGGGAAATTATTATTATTTGGATTTTGTTTTAGCTGTTCTTGTCTATGTTTAGGGGACAAAAGGGTCATTTGAATACATTATATAGTCTGTATTGTTGTATTTATGGAAAATTATAATATAGTTTCACCATACTACTGGAGGCACAGCGTGACGCTGGCCGGTCGGATCTCACTTCGTATTCAGACACGTTTGTTTTTGTTTTGAAAGCTCATGTAATGCGACTTGGCATTTTTGATTGGCTGCTACATCTGTGACATTACGACGCCTTCACATGCGATCCAAATTTACTCCTGGGGTTGTCCTGGTTGACATGCGTCTACAACATCGTGTGGACATCGAGGACAGTGATTCTGGATTGGAAGACTGGGTGCTGGTCCTCCTTTTTAGGAAAGGGGACCAGAGGGTCCCCTCAGGCTCCCTGGCAAGGTCTATTCAGGGGTGCTGGAGAGGAGGGTCCGTCGGGAAGTCGAATCTCAGATTCAGGAGGAGCAGGGTGGTTTTCGTCCTGGCCGTGGAACAGTGGACCAGCTCTTCACCCTCGGCAAGGTCCTCGAGGGCGCATGGGAGTCGCCCAAGCACTTGGAGAAGGCGTTTGACCGTGTCTCTCGGGGAGTCCTGCGGGGGGTGCTTCGGGAGTAAGGGGTACCGAACCCCCTGATACGGGCTGTTCGGTCCCTGTACGACCGGTGTCAGAGTTTTGTTCCCCATTGCCGGCAGTAAGTCGGATTTGTTTCCAGTGAGGGTTGGACTCCGCCAAGGCTGCCCTTTGTCACCAATTCTGTTCATGCCTCACAGGTGAGGTGTTCTGGGCACGTCCCACCGGGAGGAGACCCCGGGAACGACCCAGGACACTCTGGCGAGACTATGTCTCTCGGCTGGCCTGGGAACGCCTCGGGGTCCCCCTGGAAGAGCTGGATGAAGTGGCTGGGGAGAGGGAAGTCTTGACTTCCTTGCTAAAGCTACTGCCCCCGCGGCCGGACCTCGGATAAGCAGAAGAAAATGGATGGATAGTTCCATTGAGGTCACATTATGTGAAAAAAGACTGTGTGAAACCTTTTGAACAAGGAATTCTAAGTGACCAATTGTTGGAAGCGCTCAATGAAAATACAACTGTCATTCCATCCAATCAATGACCTAAGAAGAATGAATGTTGTTTTTGGAATGTGGGAAGAATCCATTGTACCCAAAGAAACCCCACACAAGCACGGGGAGAACATGCAAAGTCCACAAGGGAAGGCTGGGGGGCTAAGATTTTGAACCGCAAACCTCGGAATGATGTGAAACACTGACCCACCAAGCTGCCAAAATACTACTCAATAAAACTGTTTTTTTGGGGGGGGGGGGGGGGAGTTGAATTAAACTACTTTCAATGTGTGTGTGCGCGCCTGCGTGCGTGTTGCTACCAGTCCATCTGTTGTCCCTAATCAGAGGATGAGCAGATGAGGTCCATCACCTGGAGACTAGCTCAGGGAGGTCCAATTAAACACACACGCACACACACGCATGCCTCTGATTCACCTGTCAACGGACTAAAATAACTTGCATTAGCAACATATTTCATCATTCCAGGGTACATGAACACACACATACATTGTACATTCAGTACATAAACACTAGACAGTACATACAGTTGAATAACTACACACACGTGACTCTATGAGCCAGTATAAACACTTACTGTAAGTACGTGTGGGCTAACAGACATTCCCTAAACTGCCTACGTGGGTTTTCAAAATGTATAATTTAAAAAAAAAAATATATATATATATATATATATATATATGTGAGTGTGTGTGTATCATCAAAAAATCTATTATAATATTGTTTGCTTTGAATGTTTAAGGCAAGGAATCATATTTAGTTACATGGTGGGCAATCGAATCACATGATTTCTTCCAGAAAATCAGCTAAAAACAATAATCATAAAAATGTTCTAATGCAAAAATATCTATTTGGTGAGATGTATTTCATTAGAATTCATTAGAATAATACAGGGTGACTGAAAAGTAACTCCCTGTTTTAAAATACTTATAATTCATTCATATGTTGTAATATTTTTCTGAATTTTTTCGTGTCTGTTCCATGATTAAAGGAGCAAGTCTCTTCTTCCAAAACCAACGACTTTGGAAGAACTTGACGGGCAAATACGAGAAGTTATGTCTTCCATCCCACAAGAGTTTCTTGTGAAGTCAGTTAATGCGGTTCCCAGGCGGCTTGAGAAACGAACTCGCTAATGCTGGCGCCCATATCGCATTTGAAATAAAACTCCATGCAATACATTTTCTCCTCATGTTCATTTCTTGTAAGAATTATAGTTCCGAAATAAATTACAAGCACTTAAAAATAGGGAGTTACTTTTCAATCACCCTGTAATTCTAATAAATTATTTGAAGTCAAGAAAAATCTAAATATTCTTGTCATGTATTCCTATAATTGTATGGGTTTAAAGTATTTAAATGAGTGCACTATTAAGGGTTATTAGATTGTCAGGTCGTTCTTTCTAACATAAGGTTTAATGAAGCCACTTGCTGTTGCTTTTCTCGTGTTTAAATTCCAGTTTGAGCACAAGAGGGCAAGAGAAATCATTTGACATTTTCAAGAATGTTTTATTTATCCCGGGAAAAGCGAGGAGAGACAGCCGATAAATAGTTAATGCTGACTTATATTAATGATTAGAAAGACGTGTGAGAGGAGGATGTTCTCGGCTCTCTTTGGAGGTTATCCATGATGGATGCCCGCACGCGCGGGCGTTGTACGCCGTGTAGCCGCTGCCCAGCTGGGCTTCACATGTGTGCATGCTTGTATGTGTATGTGTGTGTGTGTGTGTGTGTGTGTGTGTGGTGGGGGGTTTGAATTCAGCGTATGGTGCATATGACAGCAAAGCAGCTGCTTGCAGGCCAGCTTGGACACATCTTATCGAAATCCATTGTCTTTAGCAGCTAATGTCGTAATGCATTGACACAACACCAACGCAAATCACCGTTCATAAATGTCATTAGAAGGCTCATAGAATTAATAATTCAACTTTTATTTCCACTGTGCCTTTGATTGTCTTGCATTTGATCTGTTTCCCCCGTTTTTCTATTTGACTGATTGGGCTTCATCAATACGCACCCAAACACATAATTCTGTTCTCCCTGCATCACAGCGATTCTTGTGCCTTTTTGCTCTTCTTTGGAGGTGAGCCTTGATGTGTTCTGTGCTAAAGCTTGCTCGGCTCCGCAGCAAAGCTAAATATTGCTGAGCAGCTCTTCTCATCAGGCCCAACAATAACACACAAAGACAGATGCACATGCACACACACACACACACACACACACACACACACGCGCGCACATTCGCATCCATACTTGCAGACACACATACAAAAATGCTGGTCTAGGGGAGAAATGTGGCCTCTTTCTTTTCCGTTTTGATGACTCGCGGTGTACCGGTGAACCAGAATGTAGCATACGTTAGCACAGCAAAGTGATGATGATTTCATAAAAGGCCTTCTTGAGCGGAAATATTTGGCCGTGCAGCTGCTGTGGCATCAAGGTGAACTTTTCTAACATGTCCATTCTGCTTCAAAATTGTACTTTCCCAAACTATATGATAACCTAGAAATAAAAATTACTGCTCAAATCAAAATATCGATACTTTGGATACTTCAATCTTTTGATGAACATACAGTGTTGCCACAGTTACTTAGTTCTTGGGTAACTTAGTTACTTTACTGATTACTTGATTTCAAAAGTAACTAAGTTAAATTACAAGTAACCTTTCAGTTACTTAATTTAGACTTAATTGTTAGATAGACAGACAGAGTGTAGCAACCCTGCCGATTGTGTGGGGGTCCATGAAGGCAACTGTGTATGTGTGTACGTGTTGGCACACGCACACACACACGCACACTCTTGCTCCCAGCATCGTAATTTTGATGCAAAGAGCGAGAAAACCTCCCGGTGACAAGATAACGCAACTGTTTAATTAGCAACGCTGTGGGTGATTGACGGGGGGAGGGGAGAAGCGCTAACTTACGTGAACGTCAGCGGTGCAGCGCGTTAAACCAGCTCACGAGCAGTCCGGACTCCAGACAATGTTGAAAGGGCTCACTTTCTATGTTAAATATTATTTAAGCTAAGTATTGTAAGCCCTTCGGTGAATCAGTACTTACCTCCATGACAAAATTCTGACCGCGCAGTTCAGTATGAATAATAAACCCAACAATGCATTCCGCGTTTAACGCGCCCGTAAAACTCGATTCTTAACGTGTAAATAAAAAAGTAACAACAATCACATACACTTTTTACTGAGGAAAATAATTTGGGGGGGAAATTGTGGCGAGAGTAAAGCCGTGCATTTCCATCACTGTGGATCGTATGATAGACAATGACCCGTCAGTCATTTAACATAATTTTATTTTATTGGACAGATGGACTGCTCCATCTCTAAGTCATTATCCATGAATAATTCCTTGTCAAAAGTCAGTGTTGACTCAAAAGTAACTCTTGGTAGCTTGATCAAGTAACTGTGATCTGACTACTTCCCTGGATGTAATACTCAAAATGGCCGCCATTTAATAGTAACGGGTTTCTTTGTAACGCGTTAGCGGCATCACTGTGAATGTACATCATTAACAAGAACTTTTGAGATCTTGTCTAAATGAATAAATGTGGTTTGTGGGAACTACTTTTTCTTGGGTAAGAGCGTAATGTGTTTGTGCAGCATATACTCCTCCCAGAACAAAAATGAACTGTGGAGCAATTTAGTGCGTTAGGTAGACGCGGTCCTGGCTGTGCCTGGTTACCAGATCAACTTCCGCATCTGCTTGCCCGAGCAATCAAATTTGGGCCCGTTTACGCACGCGCAGACGTTTAGAAAAGCAGGCCCGATGTCTCTGAGCGGATTCAGTCCGCCTGAGCGGCCTTCAAACAAATGAATATGTTCATTTTCCACATGGTGGAAGTTGTAATCGCTGTCACTGTCTGACCCAGCGGACACGCTGCATTATTCACCGTGTGATGATGAATTATAAGATTCACTGGTCATTTAAGAGGGGATCCGCTCCGGTTAAGAGTGGATGAGCTAAATGTAGAATCTTTTGTCATAAATCCTTTGCAGGGAGAATTCATTAGCTCCTTTTCCACCAAATGCAGCAGTTTGGTTCACTTTGGTACAGAATGTACCGAGTGCAGCTTACTTCTTGGACATTGAACAAAATAGCAGTTGTGTCGTTCTCGAACCCGTCACCCTAACCAGAATTTCGTAATCCGAGGACCCACTCTTCCCATCAGGAGATTGACATTATATAATTTCATTTCATAGACAGTACTGTTCGCAAAGAACGTGTGAGTCGGTGGTCGTACCTAGATGATTGCGATTCAGAGATAATCATTTACCATTCCAACTGTACCATACAAGCTTGAGCTGAACTGTACCGCTTAGTTGAAATACGTAGCCTGCAGACAAAAACCTCCAAGCGTTATATATGTTGTAACTACCACGAATATCTATTGCTTTATGCTTGTACGTGTAAAGAAAGTGTCTGGCTGATATGGCAAAGCAGTGAAGTGTCTTTGTGTATTTCCTTAAACTCCCGGTGACCCACAGTGAGAGGGCCATCCCTCTTCCTCTCGCCATCTTGGGGTAATTGTGTGAATCAGGGCAGATTGCATTTAGGTAGACAGCTGAGTGGTGAGCTGGCAGGGTAATAAATGGCCTGATAACCAGCACCACGCCGACGCTGAAATAAGAACAAAAAAAAATCATTACCTGGCCCGGACAGGCCTATCCCGCCATGTCACATGCGATAAAGAGGGACATATTTCGGGGGGAAACGCAGCGAGGGGGCGGGCGTACGAGACAGGGGGAGAAGAAAAATGAAGGAAGGGATAAAAGAGTGATGGAGTAAGTAAGAGACTTGTGGAAACATTCCAGGTGACATTTTTATTTGTCTTCTAGATTGATCCATTTATTTGCTCTTTCTGGAGGATGGAGCAGAAATGAGGCAGATGGAACCCAGTTAAACATCACGATGGAATCGTGAATCCTATCCTATTATTTTCTGAAATTACATTGCAAACAAAACAATTTTTTTTAATTATTATTATTGTCAATGAGTGCCCAGAAAATACTCAAAACTAGATCCACTCTGCACCAATTTCTTAAGTTTATCGTGTTATTGTTTTATTTTAATTATGTATTTATTTTATTTTGGGGGGATTCTTATACCGTCATAAAAGGCCAACATAGTTTTCATATAATTGCAACTATAATAATCGCCGTTTCCAATTTTTTACTTTTTAAAATAATTGCTTTATTTGTCAAGTATTTGCCCTTTAGTTGCCTTTTATTGCGTCTAAAACAAGTCCAACTTAGTTCTCATAATATTACAGTCCCAGTGTTTTGGGTAATTACAACCTTTTATAATAATTACTTATCTTATGATATACTTCCTTTATTCCTTGTTAGTAAAATTACCCATTTTTAATGAACAAATTTGTTACAATTTACGAGTCTTTCTACTAAAATCATGGTCTCATAAAAATGGTATATTATTCTAATAATATTTATTTTTAAAAAATTAATAATATTTTTATAATTATAAGTCTTCTGCTTTTCTTTTTTTGTGGTATTTTCCACCAAAAAAATAAAAATGTTATGTTCAAATTATGTGAAATTGCATCATCACAATTTTCTACTTTCTGTTATGAACTATACTACCAATAAAAGTCCAGATTTATTTTCTTAATATTTCATTTGCTTCCGAATGAAGATTTTGTTGACAGTAATTATTAATTGATGAATTCTGTTCTTGTATCCGCTTGAATTTTCTTTTTCTTTTCAGTGTGGCCTTTGTATTATTTATTGACAATACGAGTGGAATGTGCCACACAGATTACAAATAAGTCAAAAGGGAGGGGAAAAGAAATAGCACTCTTCCTCTTCTCCATCCTCTTCATCAGCTCTGAGTGTATCCATTATTATGAGATTTCATTCTTTGGTTCCATCCACGTGTATTGCTTTGTTTCAGCTCACACACTAGCAATCTGTCTTACACACGGTCCTCTATCGCTCTTTTTCACACACACACACACACACACACACACACACACACACACACACACACATTAGTTTTTCCATCACTTCGAAGGACATTTCATTTATTTATATTCCTTTCCAAGAGCTTAACTCTTCGCTGCACCCCAAAGCTTGGAGTTTTCGTCATAAAAATGAATAACTTCGAAAACAGTTTTTGTCTCCAAAAGTGGGACAAACCGCAACAATGCAAACAATCTCAACTGATTTATGTCCTCCCAATATGGGTAAAAACATACACACACACACACACACACACAGTCGGAATGTATGCAACCCTGAGGCAGCGCTTTAGCACCAGTCGCGATGTTCCATCGGCAGTAGTAACCATAACTATTCCAACACACCACTATGAAAATGTTCGCATGTTTCGTCAATACTGCTAAATCCGCTTTATTAACCACCAAAGGACAAAGAGCTTCTGAACACATTTCTGTTGTGAAGTAATGACAACGAACCCCCAGTGAACCCATTACTTGCACCTATATATATTTTTATGTTCATCGAATGTGCTTTTAAAATAAAGCGATAAGCGGCTGTAGTTTCAGTGTTTTTATGTTGTCTCTGATGTACACAACATTGAAGTCGGATAGAAGAGTTTGTGCACTTGAGCCCCCTGAGGCATTACTTGCCCCTTCGGTTTTACACACGACGTGTAGTCATAGAAATGATCTACAGCAGTACAGATTTTATATTTAAAAAAAAGTGCACCAACAGCGTAGGTCCTGTACAGGTCAGGTCACATATTTTGGCCAAGATTCTCTGGTGAACTTTTACGACCAAAAGATTTTTATATAGTGGACAATAATCATCCCAAAAACATGCATGGTGGGTTAATTGACAACTCTAAATTGCCCGTAGGTGTGAATGCGAATGTCCAATGGTTGTTTGTTTATATGTGCCCTGCGATTGGCTGGCAACCAGTTCAGGGTGTACCCCGCCTCCTGACCGATGACAGCTGCGATAGGCTCCAGCACGCCCGCGACCCTAATGAGGAGAAGCGGCTCAGAAAATGGATGGATGGATGGACAATAAACTGGAATTGTTTAAGAAATTTCAAGTCAATCAGATTTTTGTGTTGAGGGTTGATGCCTCTAGAGTTTTCCATTTCGAGGGCTTTAACAGCACCACAATGCAGGCCGTGAATAAAGTTTCAGCTATCAACATCATCAACATTTTTTTATACTTGCTCTTGGTCAAGTCTTCCAATTGCAGGTCACTTGTTGCCAGGCACAGCTCATAGGCTCAATCACAGCTGCCCTATAGACCAATAAAGTAAATGGCACACATTAAACAAATCAATGTAATTGAATCACTGCCCTGTATAAAAATAGAAAATAGATGTTGGAAAAAGTGTTCATCTGTATCTGGTCAGACATTAGTTACATAAATGAGGTGGACTAGTGTGGCTTACTAATGGAGAGAAACAGGCAGCGAGGTTTGTCTCCGGGGTTTCTGCCCGTGCTTGTTGTGTGAAAATGTTGCTGCCGTATGTTTCACTTGGCCGTGACCTTTTACAGATGTCGGGGATCCGAGAGTTGCGCGACACATGGGAATATCTCTGTTGCAAGTAAATCATCTTTAGGTTTAAGCCACCAGAAATGGCATGCTAACCTATGCAAAGGTCATTCCCTGTGTTTTCTCTTGAAGGCACAGTCAGAGGGGAAAAAAAGATGTTAGTATCACGGAATGTCTTACAAACACAGATGACAAATAAAAACACAATTCACTAATTATTACAGCTTGATACATAAGAGTAACAGGCTATGTAGGTCAGTATCATTCTGTTGAGTTTGGTATGTTTTATGTCAGGATGCTGAATTTGTTTTATTTCATTGCATTGCAAGCCAGGTCAGAGACTTTTTGACCACATAGCAGTGAGTCTGACACTATTTGAAGATTGCTCAGCATGTTTAAAAAAAAAAAAAATACTTCTCATTTTTTCTCAAACTGCTTTGGCTCACGAAAAGTACCTGTACTGCGGTAAAATTAATGTGTTAGAATGAAGTCGAAGTTGTGCCAGGTGTGATACTGCAATAACTAGCACTTTTTTTTTTAAATTATTGCTCGTGGAAAGAAATGTGTGAAAGAAATGGTTAATATTGAACAGCGAAGATATAATCTATAAAGTGGGGAACCCATACAGATAATGAGCAAAAGGCACGATTATTGGATTTCTTTATAAAATTATCCTGAGGGATTGTCTTGTGTTAAGAGTCATTTTTCTTCCCTGATCTGACAATCCATTCTGCTTGTCCTCATTTGGGTCGTGACAATAATAAATGTTAGACCTGTTCAATATTTATGATTACATTTCCTGTGTGTGTGGTCAACACCTAGTTCAGCCGAGCCATAAGGCGGTTAGGGTTTACATGCAGCCTTCTGTTCTGATTATAATCAATTTAGAAGCCCAAGCCGAATGAAAAACCTTATATAAACAACTCAGTCGGAATAACCAGTCCAAATCAGAATGGAATTTCATTCGGTTTCACAGGGGTGGAATGTTTCTTTCGCCAAACCGATCAGAAGTGAATCGTAGAGCTGGCTGCTCTGTGGCACCTTGCTGCCCCTCACAGGTCAGTCTTGGCACTGTGACAGTCATTGTCAGTGGAGATATATCGCTACTTGTGTAGTATGCTGTGTTGGGCATCTCGAGTTGACCACACAAGATAGGAGCAGTAAGCACACGCGTCGTATTTCCTCTGCATCTGCCACTTTTTAAAACTGGTCAAGATGTTAAAAGTGTGTACTGTGAACTGTACTTAACATCAAGACAGAAAATGGCTCCAGGACTGCGCCGTGTGGCACACCATTATGGTTTGTTACTATATGTTCTATGTCACTGGCTTGTTAAATGAAAAATTATGAAATACTTTGCATTGTTCCTGAACTTGAGGAAATGACACTATTCCTGCATAATAAGCCACCTACTTTATCAGGAATAGGAAAGAAATATCATATTTAAAAGACAGAAAAGGGATGCATTTCTTACTTATGTTTGATGAATAGCAATGTCCTGAAGGCACTACAGTGATGTATTCAACTTAATTCAATCATTGTTTACCATAACAAGAGCTGATTGCATCTACCCCCTTTCTTCAGTTTTCTTATCTATGATTCAATGACGTTGATAAATAGATGAGAGCAATGGCAAAGAAGAATAAAACGCTTCCAAACAACAGTGATCATAAATGGAGTCATACTGCCTATTCTATAACTTGCTCACATAAAATGTGTTAATTACATTTTTATTGCTACCTAAACAAAAGAGCAGTTCTTCATCTCGGCAGTGCAGGAATGAGTTTATTTTCTTCAAACGTTAACACAACAGGAGATAAGATAATTTGTTAATGTGAGCCATGTAGAAAAAAAAAACTGATTTGTGTTTTTTGCATCCTGGAGAAATAATCCTTTTGAGTATTTGACATGGCAAATGAACTTGATTCAATGGAACAATTACATTAGGTTCCATCCATCCAATTTCTGTAGCGCTTGTCCTCATTAGGGTCACGGGTAAGCCGGTACCAGTCCTATCTGACTGTCTGAAGGGAGTATTTGAAACGATGAAAAATTACTAATGCAGTCAAATCAATTTTGTTGGCAATCTTTCAAAGGCATACCCAAGACTCTAACCACCATCAAACCCCATCTCCCAACTATTTAATATATGGTTAATAATTCACTTTCTGTGTTTATTTTCATTGTTTGTGTCATAAAAACTCAATCATTTCAATCATAAAACTGGCATTTAATGTGTTCAAATGCTACAAAATGACTCATGTTTGGTAGTTTTGACCATGTCTGAAGTTGTTTAAGTACTAATTTATGCTGGAAGAAATTGCTGATGTGTGATGATTTAAAAGCTGTGTTTTCTGCGTGTACATTTTTGGCCACAAAGGTATCCATCTGGTGCAAAATGCAAAAAGAGCGCTAGTAGTTAGAATTAAGACTCTTTGTATTGCCATTAAAAATAATTTAAACATTTTATCACATACCACTGAGCTCCATTACCAGTAGTAAACAGCAAACACTATCAGCAACACATGGGAATAAATTTAGTTAACAGCCTTGCTCATGGGCAATCAAATATGAGTCCTTTTAGTCACAAACTGAGGACTTTGAGAGCTCCTTTTCCCGTTTTAGCACAGAAGAGTTTGCCATGTGATGAATGAAGGTCTGGCCCAACAGAGAGAATCAGTCACCGCTCACCGCTCACCGCTGGACATCCTTGCCAGTCATTAGGGGTTGTGCGTGCGTCATTAGGTTGTATTTAACTGAAGGTAGTGAAGTAAGAGCCGCATTGTAAATTGTAATTTGCTTAGTATTTTTACTAAATTGATTCAAATCACTCTGTAAAAAGCCATTTGTGAATCAATTAACATTTTGTTTACATGTATTCTCTTGTTTTGTGCAAGTGATCTATTTTAAAACAGTGCTAATTATAACATTACCATATGATCATCCATATGGCTCATTCTAATTGCTTCTCATCTGTCATTCCACAATAATAACAAGCTGTTTTTATACCTTTTTTTGTGTGTCTCCACAGTCCACTGTGCATGCTCAAACCTCAACGAATGACAACAAACACAATTAAATAATAAATAAAAATATCACCTGGACTTAGTCCATCGGCTCACTCTGTCTCCCCCTCATCACGTTTGCCAACTTATTCACTGTGTTTCCTTTCAAGCATGTTTATCGACTTACGTTGCCCAAGATTCTGCAGTAAATCTGCCAAGACAACATTAATATCATATTAAATGGGTGCCAGGAACCTGTAGAGATTAATTGTTGCATCAATGTTGCATCTAACTTACTTTAAGAGTTGTGTGGCAGGACGTAATAAGTTTGGACTAGCAAACAGCTAAGCTAACAGCTATACAAGATTTGTCACAAAGGGTACACTGTATATTAATGGGTTTACATATATTTGCTATATTTATTCAGGTCAAGTCAGACATTTTTACATGAAGTACAGTATAACTGTGCTTTGTTGATGTGCAGCACACTTAGATGGTGCTTCGGTTTTGTTTTGTTTTTTGTTAAATAGCCAATTTAGCTCATTCCTGTGAGCAAGCTAAGCTAGTGTGTTGTAAGCCTTCATACGATAACACTCGGGATTTTTATTTTTTTCCATTATTTTGTAACACACAAAAGTAATCACTTCCATTTAGGATAACTGAAATCTATTTTAGTCTAAACCTACCACCCTTTTACCACTTGCTACATTTAAAAAAAAAATTTGTTGACCTGTTATTTAGCAACTTTAGACAGGCAAAATATGAGAAACTATCATTATGCTTTTGTGTAGTTCAACATGACTGTAAACTGCAACTTCAATAATAATAATAATTCAGCTTGAATTATTATTTGTGTTTTTTGTATTATCAGTTGTGCTCATGTACCTAATATTGTGGCTTTGTGAGTTTATGCCACGTACTCAGTTTATTGGAAGCACCTTTCCTGATCCATATTTGTTATGACACACTCCCAATAGCTTGGAGAGCTGTGCGATGAGCAATATAATATTACAAGCTAGTAATAAAACTTCAGTCTTGTAATGTATTTACATAGGTGAAGCTTGAGGCCACACTAAACTAACATCCAATTTCCCATGTGATGTGAATGCATGCATCCAGTACTTACAAACGGCGTCATCGTGTTCACGCCTCTTCGCATGCACTCTAACTTTGTCCCCCCCACCCCCGTGTTGTCCTTCCCCGCTCACTGTGCGCGTACCTCACTCGCTTCCCATCTGTCGCTTCCTTAAGATGGATGGCTGTGTGTCCGTCACCGGTAGTATCCCACAATGAGAATGCATCGTCTGCTGTCGCCCATAATAAATGCTTCTACCGGCGCGACTGTTCCCGCTCATAATAGATGGCCCGTATCTCCACAGCTTCTGTTTATGAGATTATCGCAGCCCTCCGTTGTTCCCTAAACCCTCCCACCGACAGGAGATGAAGAAATTACTTTATCGCTGGGGGGCCTGAAAGTTATCATTTGTGAGGGAATTTGAGGAGTAGTAGCTTTGTGAATTGGCAGCCGCGCTGCCATCCGTGTGGTTGTGTTAGCGTGTGAGGAGAGGTTAAATTGTTGGCTGATTGCTCCGTTATGCTCTTTGAATGGCTGATGTGTTATTGAGAGAGGCCAGCTGAAGGAAAGAGAACAAGATAAGCATCAAACACTTCTCTCTCGTCTTCGTGCTGCATCTTCATTTATCATCTTTTATCTTCTTCTGATTTATGTGAGCATGCACAAGTCATCACATGGACCTTTGTTTCACATTGTGGGGTTTTGGTCTGGATCGTTTGACTGTTGCAAGTTCTTTTTACCATGCTTAAGCACGGTACACTATCCTGGCCCAAGTATAGCTGGAAGAGGGGGATCTGTCGTATAATCGATGCAATTGTTCCTCCTACTTGGCGTCATTGCACAAAATAGTGTAAGGACAGCAGTAAAAATAATATATGACAATATGGTCGTAGAGTTCAGAGCGAATAATAATGTATATCCCAGGTCTCGGAAGACTGTTGCGTTTACGTTTGCATTGGAACTGACATTCCCTGAGTAAAATTATAACTTCCATCCATCCAATTTCTGTGGCGCTTGTCCTCATTAGGGTCACGGGTAAGCCAGTACCAGTCCTATCTGACTGTCTGAAGGGAGTATTTGAAACGATGAAAAATTACTAATGCAGTCAAATCAATTTTGTTGGCAATCTTTCAAAGGCATACCCAAGACTCTAACCACCACCAAACCCCATCTCCCAACTATTTAATATATGGTTAATAATTCACTTTCTGTGTTTATTTTCATTGTTTTTGTCATAAAAACTCAATCATTTCAATCATAAAACTGGCATTTAATGTGTTCAAATGCTACAAAATGACTCATGTTTGGTAGTTTTGACCATGTCTGAAGTTGTTTAAGTACTAATTTATGCTGGAAGAAATTGCTGATGTGTGATGATTTAAAAGCTGTGTTTTCTGCGTGTACATTTTTGGCCACAAAGGTATCCATCTGGTGCAAAATGCAAAAAGAGCGCTAGTAGTTAGAATTAAGACTCTTTGTATTGCCATTAAAAACAATTTAAACATTTTATCACATACCACTGACTCCATTACCAGTAGTAAACAGCAAACACTATCAGCAACACATGGGAATAAATTTAGTTAACAGCCTTGCTCATGGGCAATCAAATATGAGTCCTTTTAGTCACAAACTGAGGACTTTGAGAGCTCCTTTTCCCGTTTTAGCACAGAAGAGTTTGCCATGTGATGAATGAAGGTCTGGCCCAACAGAGAGAATCAGTCACAGTCACCGCTCACCGCTGGACATCCTTGCCAGTCATTAGGGGTTGTGCGTGCGTCGCTGACATTTATTGCTGCTGGTCACCGAGGGAGTCTGTTGACATTTGACCTCAGGTGCGACCACCTGACCTTAGCCTGACCTCGCTGTCTGGCTCGGCCGACGGAGCAGAGGGCCTTATTGGCTCGGACCAATGACTGATGACCCTCCACTGCTGGCTTGGCTAAAAGCCTCGACCTGTTCGCTCCAAACAGGATGAGGCGACACGAGGAGCACCGCATGAACGTGATGGTAAACATACGTTTACAGCACATTTACAGCCTTTTTGCAAGCTTCCCGCTAATTTATGAGCGTTACCAGACACTATTCAGTAAAATGCCAGTGAATGCTAAAACAGATACTGTACATGTTGATATAAAACACAGTCATCTGTTTTGAGAGCTGAAGGCCAGCAGCTGACCGACCATGCGTTCACCATCGTGTAGTTTTGGCAAAAAAATGAAATAAAATAAATAAATAAACGATGACCAATATCTCATACTTGTCCAGCGTTCAGCCCAATGGCTCTAATTGGCCCACAACCTGAACACGGCTTAAATTGGCTGTTGGCCTCGGCTGTATGAGCAGAAGGGACACTTGGCTCTAGGCCATGCCGCCTGCTCTGCTGCACTCGTCTATTAATGTCAGCCACAGTGGAGGTTTGCAGGAAATTCACACACAGCATCCAGTTTTGAATGGGACGTATTACCTATGAGGTAGAAATAATACAATGCAGTTTAGTTCAGTAACAATTTTTGTATTCTACCACAGTAAAATTAAATAAACCTGGAAAGACCAAACCACTCCATGGCCTAACATCAGATCAAAGGTAGTACACAGATTAAGCGTATAAAGATAGTGTGTACCTGTGAAAGAGAAGACAAACAGATAAACATAACAAGGGTAGACCAACCTTAGCACTGGTACAAATATGACGTTTTGCTTCTGTCCCAGGATTTAGCCAACCAATCATACATCTTACATCATTTCACTACATATCATGCCAGTTAGTCTTTTTTTGTCCTTGACCTGTCTGGTAGTACCCTCTTTTCCACTTGCTGGAGTGGAGTGAAGCTGCCAGCTCGCCTCATAAATCCAACAAGGTGTCACCATGTTCTTTTTCCGTCTCAAAGTCTTTGCTAGCCTCGGGCCAGACAGGCTAAACTAACATGGTGGGCAGCGAGGCTCTTCTATTTGATGTCCCACACCTCTCAAAAAATGTTTTAGCTCCTACTTCGTGTTACTACACTAGTGAGAGCAATTTATTCCCTTTTATATGTATTTGTATTTTTTGTGTTTGTCAATAGAATTTTGCCAAATCCAGGCTTGTTTCAGTAATGTTTACAGAGTATTTAGCATTAGTCGGTGAAGAAAACATTGGGAGATCCATTTAGCAAAGTATTGCATTTTCTTACTCTCCTTGAAGGCGTCTAGGACTGTTTACCGTAAACCTGTATTTGTCTACAGGAGCTAACCATGGTTTTGTACAGACAGTGTAAAAATATCCTGTAACATGGGGCAGAGTATAGCTCCCTGTGGAACTCCAAATTTAGTAGGACAGTACACAAATACACAAAGGACAGTGTTAGAGGCCAGAAATGCTGCAAACATTGAAACCAAAAAAGAGGCGTACCCTTGGTACCAGACATGTTTGATGTAGTATTGTCTAACAAAAAATAAGTATGGCAACTTTCATAACAATTTTACATTTGGTCAAAGGTCAATGAAACTACATTTAGTGGTTGTACCGACTTTGAGATCTTGGGTTGAACATGAATAAATGAATAAAATATCCAATCAATGTATAACCATTAGTTTCATACTACGGAATTTAAATGAGTGGATAATCCTTACAGACAGACTGTCATCCAAGTGGACTTTAACTATAGATTTGGTTGGGTTGCATGTTGAAAAGGTCACACAGACGTGCTAGAGGACTCTGCATCTTTTTGCACAATTGTTTTTTGTCAATGTCTTTATGTCTCCAAAGTGTTCTGTAAATTGACTGTCTGTTGTACTAGAGCGGCTCCAACTACCGGAGACAAATTCCTTGTATGTTTTGGACATACTTGGCAAATAAAGATGAGTCTGATTCTGATTCTGAAACAAGATGTGAGGAGGAACTAGTACAAAACTATTATTTCCAGCCACATGAGCGCTTTGTGCACGTGAAACCCACATTGTGGTTCCCTTGGAGTACACTATATAAAGTACCCTATCAATAATTATTATTACAGTATACTGGGAAAAAGGTTTGCACATAAATATAATTATACAAGTTGTAGACAAACTCAAACAAAAAGCAGCTCCTGCAACAGTCCTTGTAATATACAACGTGTAATACTAATTAAAGTACGGTTTGAAATCATCCACGCCTACATTATGTACAATCATGCTTCGGTGAGAAAGAAATCTGTGACGTGCAGATGTCTCCTGTGATGATTCACATTGTGATCTTGACTGGGTATGTGTCAAATGTATTTCCATTCCAGTGTGCTCCACTGGTGGGAGTTTCCTTCTTCTGAAAACAGCACAGCTGCAGCTCTTTTCTCTCTAAAACGCTGGTGAACCAGCGTAATGAAACGTTTGTGCAAAATGTTCCTGGGAAACCCTGCCTCTTTGCTACACTTGCGTTTGCCCCCCGTCAAAGCCGCTCTTTCAGGCAGAAATCACTCTTCCAAGCGCCCGTGCATTCTGAAGTGTTCCCCTGATCAAGGTCATTGTGCTCCGGTTGCGAAGGCCGCCTCCCTTCCACGAGCCGAGCGCTCTCCCGCCTCCAGACGGCAGTAAATTGAAGGCATGTTGGCGTCTCTTTCCAAGCAAAGCAAACTTTTAGTGTCTGTTAACTGCTCATATTGAGTGTTAATGCTTCTTAATGCTCTGCCAGACTGCCACTAGCATCTTATTTCATGCAGAGGTAATGCTGCCGGGGGACTCTGCCACTGCCAGATGCACTAGAAAAAACAACTTGCATGATTTTGCTTGAACTGTGAGAACTTCAATGACTTTATTCCAAATTTTTGAAGAAGGTGAACCATCATCACTGGCCAACAGTCTTCTAATTCTGCACACACCTGCTACTTCATTAGGCTCTGCTGCAAAAGCCAACGAGATACAATAAAAAGATGATACTACTAATTTTTTGATTGACGCCGTAAGATGCATACAAAGAAGCGCTATTGTCTTTGTAAAGACAGAAATGTATATAAATATCAAACTTCAGAGGTTCCTTAAATGTAATATTGTACACCATTGTGGTTATCACGTCTGTCTCAACATTGAGAGGTCCCAGTTTCAAGAATGAGATTTAGCAATAATTCCACTATCATCGTCTCATGGACTGGTAGTGGAGTGGAAGTTACCTCTCGTGCTTTGGCATGCACCTAATTGCCTCCAAATCTGTCTGTAAGACATTTTTTGTAACTGCAGCTTTAGTTTCTCCTGTAGTGTGGGAAGTCTTTTCCAAAAAAAATAAATAAATCATGTGGAGATAGCATTTTAATTTGTGCACTCACTTTTTTAATTTTGAGAGGGGTTTACCGGATAGATGATGTCTGGGTAGGTGCAGCATGTGGTTCGCACGCCTGCCTCACAGTCAACTGGTTCTGGGTTTGAATCTGGGATCAGACTTTTCTGGGTGGAGTTTGCGTCTACCTGAGCTTGGGTACGCCGGCTTCTGCACACAAACACCAAAAACATGCATGATACTGTCGGTTTATTGAGGATTGTCAATCAGGGGTGGGCAAAATCACTTGATTAAATTGTATTGATACATTTTTTTACATTTATTTGTATTCATTTAGCTCAGTAAATAATTGCTTAGTTCGCTATAATTGCATTAATTATCAATAATGATTCCGTTTTAATTTATTTTTTATTATTTAGCTCAATAAATAATTGGTTAATTCACTATAATTGAATTTATTTACAATAATAAAATACAAAAATGAGTGAATTATTTGACATACACATTTTAACCTTTTTTTTTTTTTTTTTTTTTTTTATACCTCTGTCTACGACTAACCTGGCCCATCTGTCCAATTTAAAAATCAAATGTCTGTCCATACCCTTCAATTGGCTGGCGATCAGGGTATACGCCACCTCTCGCCCATAGTCAGCTAGGAGAGGCTTATATCATAAATCACGCCTTCTATGGATTACATTCAAATTAGGTGTGTTTGTAACAGTAATTGACACCGCACCACGGGCCAAACATTGTACCCATTTCTTGTTTTTTTTCTCTCCTAGGTTGTATCACAAACAAGTGGAGGATGTTCGATGGGTTACATTGCGGTCAGCTACAGCCATACATTTCTAATCTCTTTTAAGTATCTTCAAGTTTTCACAATATTATAGAATAAAATGAAATAGGTGATTCGTCAGCTGCGTACCACCCAAAAAAAATAAAAAAAAGATTCTTTATTTATCTGTCTTTTGTTTGCGTATGCCGCCTCCATGAAATGATAGATTACCTTCCTCCTCACGTGCACAAAAACACACCTTCAAGCATGTAACTGAGACAGGAACACAGGTGTGAGATGTAGGCTGTGATTATGTTTGTAATGAACACATAAACCCGCGTGTGTGTGTTGAAGCACGCGGGGGAGGTAGTTGTCTGTGTTTTGAGAGAACCCCCTTTGCGTCTCAACATGCTCCTGCTCTCTCTCTCTCCTATATACCCCAGATGGTGTTGGTGACTCACTGAAATACCCTCGCACACGCACACACTCATACTAGTCGACAGACTTTGTAAGCAGCACGCTGCAGTGACGTAAATGCTTACAGATCGGTGACAGCAATTGATTAATTACGCCCGATGAGGGGGGCCATTTTTGCACTGATGTTCAACAAAATGCGTGATGGCGGAGCTTGAATAGAAGTTATTTTTGTCCTTGTCTCACCAACTCAACATTGACTTCACCAGTAAAATTGAGCATGGACATGAACGTTATTACTACTGCGTGGAATTCATGCTGCTGGCTCCCGTTAGTGCACAACGAGGAATCCAATGAGCTAGCGAAAGTGAACAAAATGAATTTATCCGACAATATTGTGGCGAGCGGCAGTTTACGCACCCGGCAGTGTGCGGTCTGACAAGAACGAGGCATTCTAAGGCAATGAATAGCATTTAGTGTGAAGCCGCATGTAAAAATGGAAAAGATTAAACGCCAAGATATTTGTCCGGCTAACAGCTAGTTAAGTCCAGGTGCTCCATAACGGAACGAAGCATTTCCTTCCAGCTAAGGTAACTGGCCTATAAAACGAGACCTGGACAAAGCAAAATTGAATATCTACAATGTCTTTTTATATTTAATTATTTATTTATTTATTTTTATTAACACAAGATGTCCTCAAGAGCTACCCACGATGTCCATATCTGATGTTCAGGCTTCATTTATGTTTACAAATAATCATATAGTCTATATGTATAAATAAAGAATATACTGTAAATGTATTTGACATTTGTCCGAAAACACCAGTGCTAAAGAAATAAATATTCGAGCAAGTTCGAGGCCAAATCATTGCTTGAAGTTGTTGAATACCATTCCCAAAAGTTACAAATGTTCGCTATCTTAATGCTAACACACTATACAGAATGCCATAGATGGGCTAACAAAACTAGCAACGATGTTGCGGTTGTTCTAACCCTTTAAGTAATGGATATTTGATGACAAACAGTGCAGCAGCACGTGGACAATACTCACAGGCATATATTCTTTATCCTCTGCAAAAAAATAATGTGTATGTCTGTACTGGCCTCTGGAGGCCAAGGCACACACACACCAGAAGGAGCACAACATGAATGGACGTTGAAGCATGAAAGCATGTTGCACAAACTGTTTGTTTTGATTACGTTATTGCAGTATGTTTTTGTAAAGTACATAATTGTAGTGTTATGTCATTGCTGTTGCATAATTACAACGTACTGGATCAAAGTCAACATTATTTTAAAATGGCTCAAATTGACCAAATGAATACAAACAAAACACTTGAGCAATGTTGTGATTTGTTGCTGTCGGCTACGTATATTAAAGATATGTTCTCGACACATCTCATAATTTGTTTTGCGGACCATCTTGAACTCGAGATTTGACCACTTTTGGGACGTTCCATTGGGAGGCTCCACCGTAATTGCCTGTTGGTCCTATTCAACGTGTAGGCCTCTGCTGATTATTTTCTCAAGATTGTGCTTTTAACAAGCCGTCATATATTTTGTTGTTTATTTGCTCAGCACAGACAGCGTGAAACCAACAGTGTGTAACTGAAAATAACAAGAAAGAAGCAAACGCCTATAACGCTTCCTGTTCAACAGACCAAGCATTTGAGATTCCTGGGGTCTTACATAAAGCAGGAACTCTGACGGCGGGACTCTAAAAAGTTCCTTCCTCCATCGCCCTCCGATATATTTCTCAGAAAATCCCCAAATTGTGTTCAAAGTAAGAATTACCGTGGCCTCTATTTGTTGGGCCGAATGAGTAAATGGCTCCCTAAAGGCCGAGCGATGCGACTGTGGAGACAATGGAGTAGTTTACAACTCCCTCCAGCCGTTCGTGCGGCTATTTCTAAAGCAGCGGCAACCACTTTAGCCCACCGGCTCCCACATGGCTCTGTGGGTGGATATGGATGGACAAGGCAATTACAATGTAATTCCCCCCCCCCCCCCACCTTTTTTTTTTTCTTGACACACACATGCTTAAATGCTTTCTAATAGCTTTGTTCTTGAAACGTAAACACATATGCTGCCCTTTGTCTCAGCTTAATCTGTCGTGTCATTAGCCACAAGTAATTAACACTAAAAACCTTATTTACCGTTGGATAATTTAAGCCGTTTGATTGGTCAGCCCACCCACTTAGCGCTAAACGCCTCTAGCGGAATGAAGACTTTAATATTAAACCTGATCTGATTGTCACAAGGGGGGGAAAGCTTAGATTTAAATATGGTGACATTGTGGCTGTCAGGTGCTTTCTGCGGGTGTGTATCTGCCGGGTGGTTTAGATCATCCCCGGACTCCCGCTGTGACAGACTGCAGCCTGATAATGATTGTGTTGAATAGCTGCATGATTATACCTCTTTCTGGGATATGCGGGCCCCTCGCCTCCCCTCTGCTTTTTGCCTCTGTAGAGCTCTTTCTTTCATTTGTTCTCCTGTTTTTGTATGTTTCTTCTCTCAGTGGGACCCCCAATCATCAGCATCTTCAGACTTTAACTGCACTTTTAGGCTGGATTTACACTGTAGGTCTTTCTACTCAATTGAGTCCCTAGATTCAATTTATTTGGACAGTCTATTTTATGTCTACCACAAGTACCCCATTTCTGATATCACTGTGTTTACATTTACTGAACACCGTAAACAACCCCTGCTTGCTTGCTTTGCAGGAATAGAATTGCAGGTAAATATACATTATCACAGGGAACGATGTAAATGGGGAACAAAACATTTTGCAGACAGATTTTCTGTAAATTTGGTTGTTTTTCTACCCTGCACTACGCATATGTTAAATCAATGCACGCACCACCCATTTCTTGTCACGTCAAAAGCCAATATGTATATTATGTTTATATACAATAAGGCTTGTGAAAATATTTGGTTCATTCCCATTAATTCTCCTTAAAATATTTTTTTAAAGAAATGTCCAACTTTCTCATCTCAACTTTCCAAAGGTTCCAGAAATGCACTTACCTTTTTTGAGCTTGCCTGATTGTTGGAGGTGTTATCATGTTCACTTACTGGATACTCAGTTGAGAACAACTGAGCAATCTGATTAGATCAACTACAAGAGTTAAATATAAAATATGCTCCCTTCATAAAGATACCTTTTTTACTAAAATAGTAGCCATCCCTCTGATAGTCTAATAATAAATAAACTCCTCCCTTAAATAGACACTTCCTTTTCCCATGAGGAAAAAAGTGCGGAACTAGTTATTAACTGTTCGCAAACGGTGAACTGCTGAGCCCATTTGAACTTTGTTGAGATGATGTCTTCAGGGCCCGATTTACTTAAGGTTTACAAGTGTAAAAATGGCCACAAACTCGATTGCTCTCAAACCGATGTGGGAGCTCATCTACTGACTGGACGACCCAGAATTGCGTCTGCCAAATTAGTTTGACTCATTGGGCAGAGACATCCAATTCGCACGCACGGGGATGAGTCACTCAAACACAGCGTGGGCTTTTATACAGTTGCTGGCCTCCCCAAAATGATCTCAGTGCAGTTATATGTTTGTTTGCCTCTTCCACTAACACTTCCAATTCCATCACTTCAACCCCCCCCCCCCCCACACACACCCCACCCCAACCCCCCAAAAAAAACATCACCTAAAACGCAAAACCCTCTTTTAAATACAGCAACAGCACCACCACTTTTACACCAATTGCCAATTGCGTCACAATCTGTTAGAATGACTGAACTTGCAATTTAGCACCGACTATTTGGGATCTCAGTAAATCAGGCCCTTTGTGTTCCAATGGACCCGAACATGTGATCACTCCAGTATGGGTTCCACCCAGTATTTCTCCATAAGAGCCATTTTTATTTTATTTTTCCTTGACATAAATTGTAAAATACAAGTCATATTGTTTAATATTAATCCAAAAGTATAATTCAAATAAAGACCTTCCTCTAATAAACACCTCCCACCATCTGCAGTTGAGTAAGTGTGTTGAGATGATTCTTTATTTCGTGCAAGTTGACCTTGTTATGGCTTATAAAGCAATGATATATCCTGTTTGGTGAGCTATGCTTTAACAAATGCGTGCGGCACGCTGTGGTAAAGCCCTCACCTGATAGGACCTTCATTGTCCTTTGTCTAATGTCTGCTGTAACCTTCTTATTGAGGCTCTATGATCTAATGTGTGCTGTCTCACACAGACACACACACACACATGCATACGGAGGTAATGATCACAGGTTTTACGCCATGTATACCTCTGCTGCATTGTACTCACAGTCCTGCATAATGCATGCTACGGTATTGAAATAAAGTAATGCTAATCTCACAGCATCGCATTATTAGCTGTTAATGTATTCGGGGACACTATGAGCTGCTAACACTAATGCCCGGCCACTATTAATGCTTAATGCTAATGCAGTAGCAGTGAGAATCCTGAGCCAGCCCGCCCGTCCAGGATTACGTGAATCTTTGTAATCCCTTGTTAGCAAACGGCGGAGGCATACATCACACCTCCGTGATAATCTGTGTGACAGCTACACACCTCGACGGGTCCTCATCTACTCCTCTAATCTACTCCTTCGGGATGGATTGATGCTCCGTCAGCTACTTTGCCGATGATATGTACACGCTGAGTTTCATTTGAACTACTGCACTAACCGATGCAATTTCCGCCAGAAGGCTCCAGCTATTACAAAAGCAACGTGTACTTGACGTTTGGGTGGCGTTTACTGTAAATTCTCCGAACTGTTTTGGTGTGATATAGATAGAGGGACCTTTACACTACCGGGTTTCATTGAGCATGTAGTTACACTACATTCTTATGTAGTTTATCAGACAGTGTCTGTACAAGACACTAAATCTAACTGCAGTCTCGTGAGCATTAAATACAAGTGGTGTATAAAACTAGCAGACCTCCACCAAAGTTAAACTGATAATAAATGTGTGTGTGTGTGGGGGGGGGTTAATTGTGTTGCAGTGTCATTGTGTTGGTTTAAACGTACGTATTTGTTAGCAGTCTACTTAGTGGTTCAGCGAGAATCACATAAGACGACAAGACCGTACCATTTTTCTTTTATTGTTCCGTCATGATTTAAATCCAAAAGTTCCATCATTTAGATGTATTTTCATTTGCACGTCCATTTGTTCACAAGCTGACCACTTCCTGGTTCACAGAGGATCACGTAAGATGACAGAAGCTGACCATTCTTTTCTCCAAGGGCAGTTCCAGTAAAAACAAAAACAAAATAATAGTTGGTCACTGCAGAAAATACTTAAAACATAAACAAACGTCGTAGTAATACACTGTTCAGTTTGTTAGTTTGTGTTGTACTTGCTGGTTAATGGAGGATGCCGTAAAATTACATGATGGTTCCATTTCTTATCGCAGGGTCAATCGGTGAAACACTTACTTTGTGACTAACATGGAAACAAATGAGAATTTCAGTGCTTCAAATTAAAAACATTGTGGAGTGGTGCATTCATTTTCGTGTGTTTGTTAGGTAGCAGGCTACTTCTTGGTTCATGGAAGATGACGTAAAATAGTTGGACCCAACCATTGTAGCGCAAATATTATTCTACCAACTTAAAGACGATACATTCAAAATTCTATTGATTCAAGAGGCAAAATTCCTCCTGCCTTTGAGTTTGCATTTACTTGGCACAATAAACAGATCAGTATAGACCAAATGATTCAAACCGGAAGACACAGTTAAAATATTATTGCATGTGGTAGCTAATAATTTCACAAAATAAGCTACATCCCCCCCTTTACACATGCCACCAAACATTGCCTGCCTACATGATTTTACTGGAAAGAATCCCAAATTAAAATTGTGCCAACTGTATTACCTCTTGGCTGGCAATGCTTATAGAATTCTCTCTCTGTTTTCATGTGTATAAAAAAAATAAGGTAATTACTTTCCTCTACACCCGTCCTGCATGACCCAGCTGTATGTAAATGTGTAAACTAGCAGGCTAAAAGTATGCGAATAGACACAAACGTGCAGTTTTCTCAGCCATGATAACAAATCAGTGCATGGAAAGCTGAAGAGGGTGATAGGAGGGGAGGGGGGGAGAGGTGAAAGAGGGGTGATGGTAGGGATGAGAGGAGGTAAAATGGAGGGAGTGGGGAGATAATGTACTGTAGGCTGATTAATGTCAAAGGCACTGAGCACTGAATACTTATGAAGCAGATGTCAATGGAGCTTTACCCCGCAAGGTTACACCGGGGGAGGCTTGTGAGGGTAGGTGGGTCAGAAGCAGAAAGGAGGGGATGCGAAAATGACGACGAGGCGCATCCTTGGTGTTCCTACTGGGCATACGTCACAAAGACAGACGATAAAGCAAAAAAACGAACAAGTATGGAAGTGATGCATGTTACGTTCACTGCTACTCGAGTTTTCCATCCATTCATCAAGTCCGGTTTTCAGTCCTGGGTGTTTTTGTGTCAGCAGAATTATGGAAACGCTACATAATTTATGTCAACAAATTCTTTGGGCCGAGAAGAAACATATTCAATTTTGGTTTAGGATAGTACGTCTGCCTCACAGTTCAAAGGTGCTGGGTTCCAATCTTGGCGAATGGCACATCGTTTTCTGCAGGTACTCCTCCTTGGCTTCCTTCCGCAATCCAAAAACATGCATGTTAGGTTCATTGAAGACTCTCAATGAAGTAAGTGTGAATTATTGTTTGTCCTGCGATTGGCTGGCAACCAGTACAGGGTGTACGCCACTTCATGTCCACAGCTCATCTGTAATCTAATCATATAGAAGATATTAATCAATTAGAATTGATTAATGGATGGATGTGCATTATCACCACCTACAGGACTGGAGTGGAACTTCCATTTTTAATTTTTTTTAATACATTTTCAAATGAAACCTTTATTAACAGGGGAATAACTGTAAAAATGACTTTTTTTTTTATTCTGGGTGAGAGAAAAAATATTTTCATCATAATTGAAGCGACAACAACTAAGAAAATACATTTCTCCAAAAGCAAAAAAGAAAAACTTGGTTTGTTTCCTCTTTTTCTGGCAACCTACTTCCTCCTTGACAATCGCACCTTGTTTTTGTGGTTCAATAAAGAATACTACAGTACAGTATACCGTATACTGAATACGTTGCGCATCAAAAACCAATACAGAGTCGCATAATAACCGCTACAGGTAGATGTGTGTAGATGGTACTCAGTTGCTTGGCGTACAGTGAAGATTCGCCAACTGTAATTTTTTCGCGATGGTTCACTTCACTCAAGCCAGAGTACCTTCAGAAAACATATCCGAGATTCAAACCGCAAACCTCAGAACTGTAAGGCACCATTGTTGCCACATTTTGAAGACAAGTTAAAAAATACTATTATACCATACAGTTAGATACACTAAAATAGAAAACCCTGCTATCTTGCTGTGCTCTAATGAGAGCCACTGGAGTTGTTAAGGTTTTTTTTGTGTGTGTGTTTGTTTTGTATGTATGTTACGTCTCCACTGAAAGGCGCGTGTCTTTTTTCGAAGCCCAGGCAGGACAACATAGCCCGGGGCGGTACAACACCGTATGCAGCTTCGCGCTACTTCTGAAGCCTCGCACTTTACGCAGAGTGAGTGAGCAGGAATAGCAAACTGTGCCAGCGAGACGTTTTGGATGTTTGACTGAACCCTGCATCACCTGAGATCAAACGGTACCCATGTGTCAGCACTTTTCAAAAGCTCTGTTGCTCCATCCAAATAAAGAGTGCGTGTGTGCTTGCATTTGTGTGCGTGTCCTTAAAAAAAACATGAAACCTGTGGACTGAGTCAGTGCGTGTCTATAAAAAAAAAAAAAAAACAAGCGAGTGAACGGCTCGCAAGGTGAACATTCATCATAAGTGAGTGCATTCAACACCGAAAGGGCATCGCAGACTGCACCTGGTGTTCTCGGTGTCAAATCAGGACCAAAAAAAAAAAAAAAACCACAACGCGTTGACGACTTGTAGACAAAAGACCTTACTGCGCTGTTTGTTATTGATGACAGAGCGGCGACATTTCACACCTTGACCTCTAGGAGCAGCTTTGACCTCTCATTTAATGACCGCATTTCATCGATTCAAGGTCAAGAGCAGATGTTGCGCAGACACAAAGGCTTATTATCTCAACGGAGAGTCCGTTTGCAGAGAACGATTACCCGCTAAACGTGTGCTTTATTTTTACTCAAGACTAATATCTTTTTCCTCGGCAAGCGTCATAACTTGTTTTCACGTTTTGTTAAAGATTTTCAATGCGGGTCTGACCATCATGAATGACCTCATCATTACATCTTGTACATCTGCACTACACAAACCCAGGTATTTTTCCTACCCCCACACACACACACACACACACATAAACATTACAGTAATCAAAATAGAATCAATCCGTTCCAGAAGTCAAACCTTTGCAATCATAGAACTTTTAAATACCGTAAGACGGGTGTTTTGGGTAACATTTTATCATGGTTAATTGTCATTAAGCGGGGGGGAGACGGAACTTGTTAATCGTAAAACTTTGTTTTGAAAATGTCTTTTGCAGTTTTATGGGAACACACTTTTATGAGTACCAGAGATATTTTAGAGATAAATTGCTTTTTTAAGTCTACTTTCATAATTACCATTGGACTCTTTGTCTTATTATCATTGATACACTTATAAAAGGCTTTATTCATATCAAAGCTAAATAAAATTGTTCTGGAAAATATGGACTGGGAGGATAAGTGTGCAAAAATAGGCTTCCTTCCCCTGGGTGTATCTTCACAATATATATAAATATTTTGTTCCCTCTCATTTTTAACATTATGTTGAAGTTTTATTGATGAATAACACCACTTCACAATCTCCATAGACATGATTCCCCTCTTATTCCATTTACCATTGGTGGAGTGACGATACTTCAAAGTAAAATTTTTCAGTTTGACATTGTGTATAAGTGTTATATTTCAGTGAAACAAATGCTATGTTCAATGAAAGTTTGTGTTTTTGAGCAATATTTGGTTCAAATAAAACACGTTTTCATCACAATTGCGAGACATAGCGGTGTTATCAATGTATTATCGATTAGGGTTAGTCAAATGTAAGTACTTGTACTTGGTATGGAAAAAAAAGAAGTATTGGTCCTTTCCTAATACATCCATACTATACAAAAATTATATTTAACAGTACACAACTGTGCCATGTCTATCATCTAGACTGAGCATTTCAGAATCGATATTTATCCTAACCTGAAAATGTTTTGATAAAAATACATGAAACTCACCAGAGATGTTAATTATTAAATGTATGAATTTGTGCAGATTGTAAGCGATCCGTGTGATTGAGGGCCAGCTTGCTGGCCTTGTGAGGACGAATTTGAAAAACCTCCACATGTTCTGGAATCAGTGCAGCCAAGAGAAATGCTATAAAATGAATAGATTTGGGATTAAATGAAAACAATTGCATGGAACAAATATTATAATTTAGGTCATAAATGTAGGTCAGTGCTTCTGATGGTGTTTAGGCCAGCAGAGAGGACCCGGGGGGTCCTGACCGCCCACCATTTTACTATTTCCTTATTTTGCTTTTTCCAAGAAACATTTCTTTCTTCAGGCTTCTAATTGGCTTAAACGGCTTTACAGTTCGGGGTTAAAGTTCCCTCTGGTATTTTGGCAGTCACACAATAGCCTGTACATATATTTTCAAGATTTTTTTTTTTTTACATTTTATTTGTAACTGTAGATTTTTTTTAATGTATTTTTTTTCATTCTGTGGTGTGGAAACCGTCTTTTTTAAAAACATACATGCATACAAGGTTTCTTATTTGTTTTGTCCCTTTTTTACTTTTTAGGCTGTTAACCCCATAAACAACATTTGAATTTGTAATCAAATTAGATGGATGGATGGATTAAAAAAAAAAAAAAAAAAACAGTTTCCCACTAATTCCATTACTTTTTTTTTTTTACACAAAATGCTACTAAATTTACACAGGAAAAGGTTCAAGCTTCCATTCCTCACATATTTGACTATTTTGGAGCAGTACCGCTCCATGTTTGGTACCGTAGAGTAGCAGTTCAGGACACACAAACTCAAAGAACAATTCCTGTAGTCTAGTATAAAGTTTTGCTGCTACAGGTGTGCCTTTGTAACAGCTTCCCAAAGTTCCGATGACATTGTGAGATAAAGCGTGGCTCCGTTGACATTACTAGTCATCTCACATCTTCTCTTTTGGTATCTCTCCTCTACTGTCCTCCTCCTCACCACTCCTCTAATCTCGCGCTCTATTAGTAGTCTATTTACGGCCTATTCAGTCCGGAGCCTGTCAACACTTACTGCTCTCCAGAGCTTTATTAAGCCATTGGTAAACTACAACATACACACACACAGACACACGCATTTACATATTGGCATGCTCATATGAAGTCATCAAGAGTGCATGTACAGGATGAGTTTGCAGGCATCCAGCGATAGCATGTGAGTGCAATCGTGTTTCGGGTTTGGTAAGTGTATAGAGCCTATGCTGGGATATGTTGTGGGTATACTGTACGTAAACGTGTGCGTGTGTGTATGTGTTTTGACGCTTGCATTTGTGCGTGTGTCAGTGCACACGGGTATATGTTATCAGCGGTGTCCCAGTGTGCTCGCCGAGGGCCAGTCTATTTAGTGTTCATAACAAAGCCTTTTACTCGGGCTCCAATCAGGATTAAACCCTTATCAGCGCTCGCAGACCACAGGACACAGCCAGCCAGCGCCCGTGTGTGTGCACGCGCGTGTGCGTGTGTTTGTGCGTGAGTGGCCGGGAGACGTGCTTGCGGGTTTATATGGGATTATTTTTGCACCTTTGGTTTGTATCGTTTTTTTTTTTTTTTTTTTATCCTTTTGTTGAGAATTGTTGTTTCTTAATTTGACTGTTTTCTGCAAATGTGCGCACATCCAGGTACAGTTTGACAAGTGTGTGTATTTTTTCTTTTTGTGGAACGCTTGTTGCAACAGTGTGCATGTGTGTGTGTGTGTGTGTGTGTGTGTGTGTGTGTGTGTGCTTCAGCGGATGGGAAATTGTGAAGCCGTATTAAATGCAGATCCAAAGCTGTAACCCCCATGTGGGTTAGATAATTATCCTCACCGTATGTGAAATTGTTTATTTGAGTGCACTATGAATCATATCTTTGCCTCGCTGAACCTTTTGCACTGTTGAGGTGAAGAGGTGCAAAGATGGAAGGAGGAAAGCAAAAAAAAAAGGGGGAAGGAAAACAACAAGAATATGAGCGACAAAGTAAGGAAAGAAACAGAAAAGGGAAATGAAACAGTGGGCGAAAGTAATTGGAGTGAAAAGGCAATACAAATGGAAAGGCAGAACAAAAGAAAAGTCAAATCAAATGAACAAACAATGAAGGAAAGAATGAAAGAGAATTGTCAAAGGTGGGAACGAAAGGAACTAAGCAGATTAGATGTCGATAAGAGGGAAAGAAAGGAAATACTGTAGTAGAGAAAGTTGCGATTTGCTGGCAGCCAGTCCAGAGCGTACCTTGCCTCTCGCCTGATGTCAGCTCGCCAACAACACTAATGAGGACATGGGGCAACAAAGAAAGAAAGAAAGAAAGAAAGAAGGAAGGAAGGAAGGAAGGAAGGAAGGAAGGAAGAAAGAGGGAACTAAGGAAAGGAGAAGATGTCCAAAATGACAAAATGAAAGACAACAAATAACTGAGGGGCAAGGACGACAGGAAATGAAAAGGGAAAGACGGCGCTAAGGAAGGAATACAGGAAATAGACTAAAAAGTGAAGAAAGAGGAAAGAAAGGGAAAGAAAGGGAAGGGGACAAGACGGAAGCAAAGATGATTTTTTTCCCCCCAAAAGTTAAACAAGTACAAACTCAAAATGAAAGGAAGAAAGCAGAAAGAAAGGATGGTAAGAATAAGAATGTCTTTATTGTCATTTGAAGGCTGTAGAAAAGTGTAAAATGATATCACACGACAATAATGAAATGTACACTGAAAATAAGAAAAGAGGATCCTGGTTGGCTTAGTCACTAAAATAAAGAAAAACTGCCCTGCCGTCATAGATTTTCCCCATAGTAGTAGTAATGGTAGTAGTATGTTGTACATTATGATAAACAATACAGTTTAGTACCGGTATGTCTTGTCGGCCTTAGTGCACAAAGTAGAGCACAATCGTCTTTGTTGTCTTTTTTGGGTTCAAACTCTAAGCTGTGATTGGCCGCGGAGCCTCCTTTAAGTTATAACGTATACAGCAGGCCTTTGTTGTGACGATAACGGCGCGTCTAATTATGCAGATAAGCCTCATTCATATTAATGAGCCCCGCCGCCGCCTGGGAGGAGTCACCGCAACAGACACAACAACAATGAGCTGGCAAAATGAAGACCACACTGAATCTATGAATACAAAGCGGGAGGCCACATCCATCTGTCTACTGTACCACGTGTCACCCAAAATCATACACACACATACTTTATTTAGCGTATATGCCGCCTCTTTCTTTGCACTGCATTTCATCTCTGTTCATCAAAAGTTATGTCAAACTTTAAATGAGGAGTATAAATGCAACAGCTGACGTCTGCATTTTTGGGCGGGAATTTAGTCAAATGATTTCTGGTCTCCAGGTTAAAGCTGCTAATTTTATTTCGGGTATTCGAAGTTAAGAGGCTAATTTGATTTTAAAAAAATAATAATAATAATAATCAAACTTATTACACACATTTTTAATGAGGTTAAAAAAACAGACAGACCTGCAACACTATGGAGAATAAGAGGTATAGAATATGGATGGAGGGATCGATTTTTTAAAATGACTTGGCTCGCTGTTTCCATGCATCACAGGAATTGTACAAATACAAATCTTAAAGGGCCACAAAGATCAAAAGTCAAAAGTTCACTTATTAAGGTCAGTCAGGCCACGTGCGATAACAGCGCGATATTCGATATTTCATTCAAAACCTCAAAACAAATAAAATGTCATTTCCAATTTGACATAAATTAAGATCAATAGTTTTTTTGTTTTCCTTCAGACGCATTCTTTTATTTTTTTCTGCATCTATTCGTTATTAGGAGATAGACACAGACATCGCAATAAATTATAATCTGCTAGAAAAGATCATCTATTTCAGTACGCATACATTATATAGCACGGGTGTCAAACTCAAGACCCGGGGGCCATATCTGGCCCTCCACGTCATTTTATGTGGCCCGTGAGTGAGTTCGACTTGGTGATGAGGTGACGGAAAAATGGGATTTGCATTCATTTTAGAACACATGGAAAACACACAATTGTGCTGAAAAGATCAATGATGAACTAAATCTATCAACGGCTCTCTCCAGGAGACAAACAATCAAAAAAGAGCCTTCCTGCGTGAAACAACGATGAAAATTTCACATGGCACGTTGTGTCTGCTCACGCTACCTGACGAACTGTAAAGCTACATCAAAACTGAGCGGCCCGTCACCACACATTTGGATGGAGGGAGGAAATTAGGCTGAAGTGGACCCATGAATAAATATGTGAGTCCTCGGAGGATCATTAACACCTGTCAGCCTGCTCACAACCACTACTGTATGCTAATGCCTCCAACATTGTAACCTGCCGCTAGCTTTTATATATCCACTATGACAAAACTCGTGTATTCTCTAGATGCATTTCTGAATCAGATATTTTCAATTTGGAATTATAGCCAGTTTGGTCTCATTTTTTAAAAAGTGAATATAGTTTGTCTTTGTGTTTGATAACTCCCAAAACTTGGAGACACTACTATTTTTTTGTCTTTGAGCTGTGACATATATACCTACATATGTTTGTAAAATGAATTAGTAAATTTCTTGTATAGATTACAGCATGTCATAATCCATGGATACCATGAACATTTGCCCACTCCCAGCTGGTGTAAAAAAAAAAAAGTTGCAGTTAGCATATTATATTTGCAGGATAAGATTACTGTAGGCAGTGCAGTGGGACATGTGGTGAGCACGTCTGCCTCATTGTCAGGAAAAAATGTGTTTGAATCTCCATTTGAACACCTGTGGAGAATTATCAAGTTCTGCCTGTGCTTGTGTGGGTTTTCTCCGAGTAAACGGCCTCAAACATTCCAAAAACATGTATGTTACGTTCACTGAAGACTCTAAATTGCGCATAGGTGTGAGTGTGAATGGCTGTTTGTCTATATACAAGGTGTGTCAGAAAGGCCTTCTCGACGACTGGCGTCGAGAAGGCTGGGAAAGTGCCTTAGACTCCAGGGGGATCACTTCCCAGGGGAAAACTTGTAGTTTGTTATTTGGATTTGAAATCTATCTTTTGTGACACTAGTCCTGGAACTTTTCCGATTCACGTTGAATGACGAATGACCTGCGATTGGCTCGAGACCAGTCCAGGGTGTAGTCCGACTCTCTGAACACAAGCTTGCAAAGCTCACTCAGTATTTAAAAAAAAAATAATTATATATATATATATGTATAGATATATATTCAACATAAAGTTGGCTATTTTGGTTTGGTACATCACCGAATGTTGGCCAATCATGGTGTCAAAGATTGCTAATCATTTTGAGGAGTTGGCATGAAAAAGGGTGTGTGAGGGGCCATTCATCGCTACTCTGTTTTTTTTTTTTTTAATCGTTATAGCAAAGTTGGTGTAATAAAAAACACAATTAGCAAATTTAAAAAAAACTTATTGTCGCACATTGTCCACTTCGCATACTGTTAAAGAAGAACTTTTCACACTTTGCTGAGCCGACAGGATGCAGAAATCTTTTATAGATCTGACTCTAGCAGAGTTGAACTTTTCCTCTGAGAAGAACCTATTATCAGCCGTGAATGTGTCTTTGTCTGCCTGTTTGTTCTAATGAGCATCTGTCAGTACAGACCTGATAACCATGGTAACACCCCAGGGTTATTTTCAACTCGTTGTCAGAGCAGCTGTAGGGCTGTTCAGCAAGGTCAACATCTGGACTTAAAAGAACAACTCTCACACCCGGCATCACTTTTATCTCGGTGGTCATTAAAATTGTTCTATTTGTAGCGCCCATCCAGCAACACAATTTGCTGGTTTCTGATAAAAGGCCAGTCAGTCGGGCTGACCGATGCTGTTTGGGAAAAGTAAACAGTTACTTTGTTGGCGACCTCTACTTTTCAGCTGCACTGCAACTGTGCCCCAAAGATGACACGATACCATTGGCATTACCATTAGCCTGGGAAAATGTAAAGGCTCGTTTGGGACCTTGTTCGAGCTGTACAGAATTATGAGGAGTTCCATATAGCGGTTAGTGTTAGCGCAAAGCCTTCAAACTTCTACTAGAAGGCAAAAATCATTGACAGAAAAAAGCCTATTAGAACATCTGAACTTTATTCGGGGTTAATCGGAGGCACTTGAAATGGTGGCAGGTGTATCCTGACGCCCATTTAACACAAGTTCGAAGTTAATTGGTTCATTCTGAACACGGCCACATCCCCAGTCATAAGAGGGTGTGTACACTTAATTACACAGTTAATTTTTACTTCCTCCTTTTTTAATTGAGTTGTACAGGTTATGTAGGTCACATTCATGGTGGAAAAAGTTTTGAAATTATTCATTTGGTGTCTTTTTTTATATCACAAAACCTGATGTTTGGACAGGTGTGTAGACTTTTTATACCCACCATGAAAATGGTGATCAAAAGCAAGGTTTGATGCTCTGTGGTACATCCATTCCCACAATTTTGTGCTTTTTTAAATCATTTTAAGTCTGTGCAGCATAAACTCATGTTAAAAGCTGTGTTTGTATATCTATGGTGATAAAATAAAATAAAAATAAGTACAAAAGATTGTGTAAATTGTTCAGGAAACATAATAGATGTAAAATATGCATTGTAGTATCGACAACAAAAGATACTTGAAATATTATGACAGGACAGCAATCATAAATTAAAAACTTAGATTGCATGTGTGACTTGTGGAAAATTGTTTCAGGACAAAAATCGGATCCTTATAATTCAAAATATTTTTTTAGGTGTCCTCTGAAGTGATGGTCACAAGTGTTTGTGTGTGTACGTGTAGTGGGAGGAATGTGTAATAGTTTTTTTTACGCGTGTACATGGGTGTAAATGCGGCGGTTTACGGTTATAGTGGCACATTAAAGTGAACAACACAGAACATCTGTCACTTGGAAAAATCACAGGGGACATTGCGTGTGCGTGTGCGCGTGCGCATGCGTGTCAGCCCCCATAGGTACGTCATGTGGACTGTGCGTCGAGAGGCAAGGCAAGGTCACCTCACGTGCACGGCTCAGTGGAAAAGCGCCTGGCGAGCGTGCACGAGCGGCCAAGCACCGGCAGTCTCCCAAGGACAACAAAGTGCTTACCCGTCAGGAAAAAAGGTGGCTTTTCAGTTCTGTGAACACACATGCACAGACCTCAGTGTGACACTGACACATGGCCATAAAGAGAAAAACAAACCTTTTAAGTTTAATGCACACAACTGAATTCCACAGCTTTCCTGTCTCATTTGTCATTCTCCTTATTCTCACCAGTTGCTATCAACAAAATGATGTTATTATTATTACTTGGAATTATTCTGATATCGATCCATCCATTTTCTTAACCGCTTATCCTCACAAGGGTCGCTGGCTGCTGGAGTCTATACCAGCTATCTTCGGGTGGGAGGCGGGGTACACCCTGAACCGGTCGCCAGCCAATCGGAGGGCACATAGAAACAAACAACCATTTAAACCTACGGGCAATTTAGAGTCTTCAATCAAACTACCTTGTACGTTTTTGGGATGTTGGAGGAAACCGGAGTGCCCGGAGAAAACCCACGCAGGCACAGGGACAACAAGCAAACTCCACACAGGCGGGGCCTGGATTTGAACCCCGGTCCCCGGAAATGTGAGGCAAATGTGCTAACCAGTCCTCCGCCGTGCCAGTAGGAGGCTATGTTTTCCAAATTTTTGATTTGGTAGCAGGAACTTGTTAACTCAGTTTCCGCTAGACCTCGTGAGAGTATGCAACCAGACTAGGAAGAAGCTGTTCAATGTTGGGACAGATCCACATAAAGTTGTAGATCCAGCTTCAAGGACATTTTCACAATTCATTCTACATTTATGTCTGTTTTCTTTTGTGTGCAGTGGGCAGTTTTGTTTTGTTTTTCACATTGCATTGCAACTCATACATTCTAATTTTAAAATTGTCTGTAAGGCTGGATTTCCACTATATGGTTCAAGTCCCGATTTTTGCGCTCAAGTGACACAATTCGGAAATGCGTAATGACATTGTTAATAGAAAGAAAAACAAATTCACACATATATGGGATTCACTATTTGCTAATTTACCTATTTGCATTTTTGTGCTCTTTCTGAAATGCCCGAAGATGTCGCAAGATGAGACCAAAGCCCTGTCTGAATAGGAATTGGTGTCAAGGAAGTATGTTGAAGTGATACATCTCAACTGAGACACAAGACAGAGCTTCGTATGTCGGAGAGAAGCTAAGTTTAGCCTGGGTTATTCGTGGAAGTTGGAGAGTCTTCGCCGAATGTGCATGTACCCACGCGAGTCAGATATACCCCATCAATGACGTCACCAAAATACAGGTTGTTGACGTACTGTATACTGTGTACACAGCCGCATATGCCCAAACAACACGAACAAGCACATCTAAAAAAATACCAGCTTTAAATATGAACTACAGCAAAACCTGTATGTTTAATATTATGTAAATACGTTACGTGTGTGTCGATCAATTAAATGAGCTAAATAATTGCAGATGGCAGCCAGTGGAGTAATGTGGAAGTCACCCTCATTCAAATTACTGGGGAAACAGTCTGTCCAGCCCGACATTTAACAAAAATATTTTTATGTATGATTGTTTACTTCAGTGTTGTCACTGCATGATGTTGAAACTTGTGGAGTTACTTAGGTTACGTGTAATGCGGGCGTTCATGCATGCTGCTTTGAATGTAAACACGGCCAAATCGGATATGTGTTACTTTAAAGAGACTCTCCAAATTTGATTTATTTTTTTAATTTTAAATTTAGAATTGGGTAGTTGGACATCCAGTGTAAAACCAGGCTAAGGTCCGTACCCACACATAGAGAAAATCAGCATGTTTTTGTGCCGATTCTGCCCCTTCCCGACCAAGCACGTCAAACGCCGACAATCTTAAATAATGAACAGGTTCAATATTTACGACCAAAACTCTTTATGGTGTGCGGAGAACGCCAGCTTCTCCCGCGTCATGATGCTGACAATGGTGACGTGTAAAATAATGTAGCCAAATAAAGAAGCACCCAAGAATGACGAATACGGAAGCGACAGTAAATGAAAACAAAAATATCTTGATCTCGTATAAAATGTACAAAAGTGGGAGTTGAGATTCTCGGAGCCCACCACGCACATGACGACCAAAACTGTTGAATGCCCGATTTTTTTCATCCTTATGTTTGGGGTCTAGAGCAGATAAAAAAAATCTTCCAAGAGTGGAAAAATCTCGAAGTGTGTACCAGGCCAAAGAGTACTCGAGATGTCAGGATCGGTCAAAATGGCTTCTCCTTTCCTGCTACATTTAGGACTAATTTATGTAATGTATGTATTTTCTGTCAAAGATTTAAAAGGATTTTTGAAAGTGTAACTTACCAAATTCCCCTCTTGGTGTACCCTAATGGTGTGTCTGTGACAGTGACAAGGTACCCAGGTTTCCTCCCACTTTCCAAAAACATGCATATTAGCTCCAGCAAAGACTCAAAATTGTCCATAGCGGTGAATGTGAATGTGAATGGTTGTTTGTCTTTACAGTATGTGCTCTGTGGGTCTAGCCCACCTCTCGCCCAAAGTCAGCCGGCATAGGCTACAGCCAGCCTGTGGCCTGTATAAGCACAAGAGCTGTTGAAAATAAATAGATGACTCTAACATCCGAACCAGTTACAGTGTAAAGCATGTATACCAAAGTGTTTGGAAATTAGAACAAGCGGAACAGATTGCGTTCAACGTAAGAGTCCACTGTAATTATGGAACCTTGTCGTATGTGCGCCAAAGTCAAACTACGTTTACATAATCGTATGAACAATACATACCCATCATCCATTGCACTCCACTTTCGGTCAGGGATGCATTAAACACCTCCATCTGTTACTTTATTTCATTAAGTATCGCATAACAACCTTCTTATTCAGTGCAGTGCCTTGTTTAGTACAGTAAGTGGAGCTCTCCATTGCCTGCAACCCTCCTCATTCCTCATTCTCTCCTCCGCCATCGGTGCTTCAGCTGTTGTTTCTCATTAGAAAAAAATGATTCTTATTATCTCGAGATGCTCCAAGCAACTTGTGTGTGTGTGTGGGGGGGGCGCATGTGTGTGACTGTGTATATACAGTAGCTGCCAAACACACCCTTTGTCTTTGCTGTTTGTCTCTTCTGTCCCCTCATTATAAAAGACACCTTACCTTGCTCTTTCCTCCCCATTCCCTATCGCTCCCTTTCCGCCTCTGCCTCGCTGTCACTCATTATCCAACAGCTTGAAGCAACCAGTCAGCCATACGAGAATGAAACCTGACGCCTCACACAACCGTTAGTTTGTATGACTGTATATCGGGTTGGCTCCTCGCGCCTTAAACTTTGCCCTAAACCTTTGGCTAGTTTGCTGCTTTTCGACAGTCTAGCTAATTAACCAAGGCGCTCGCAGCCAGCCAACCTGCCACATACTGTATGCGAACGCTATCTCAGGATTGTAGCTTCTCTTTGCCTTCTTCTTTTTACAGTATGCTGCAAGTTGTTCTCTGTAGGACTAATTAACAAAGGAGTTAATCATCAGCATGGCGTGAGGTTCACGTAGTTGCTTTGTTTGCAGTTCAAGCTGATGACAAAAGGCTCTTTTATGTGCAAAAAGTGTTTTATCTGTACACACCGCGCACTTCATTTATCTTGCATATTTGCATGTAGTCACTCTCAAAACAATACACTGGAGGGGGGGGGGGGAAATTACCTTTACAAAACAAAGTAAAAAAATATTAAAAACAAAAAATGTCCCTAAAATTAGTAAAAAAAAAAAAAAAAGACAAGATTTTAAGATTCTTAGAATAAGTTCTTGTATAAGTCTTTTTGTCTGGTTGAAAATTTCGGCGAAAAAAAAAGTCAAAACTGTCTTTTTAAAAATGTACACTAAGATGTTCTCACGAGAAAACAAAAATTGCATTTTTGCAATGTAGCCCAATATCAAATTGACTCTCACATTCTAGGGTGTTTCTCGACCTCCTGTCAAGTGAATAATTGACACCAAAAAATTGAATAACAAATAACTTACCTACCAACAATGAGAACACACTTCACACATATTGTATGAATATAACCCCGCACTGTTGCAGCGTCTTTGCTCACACTGTTGTGTAAGGTCCAAACGCTCTTTAATTCACTTTGTCCTCTGACAGAATCGCTCAAGCAAAACTGCGATTCAATTTACTACCGCGCGGGTTAACGAGATGATACGTTTTATTAAACAAGCGAGTCAGCATTCCTCTTAAACGTCCTTCTTACAACCATGACAAGGCAATAATTCACCTTCTCCGTCCCAGAGGTCCCAGTTCAGAAATCGTGCCAATTAGACGCCTCGACTGGCACTTAATTGCCACTCGAAAGAGGCTGATGGGCCATTAATTAGCAGGACATTAACGAGACTGATTATTCATTAACAGCGGAGCATATTAGAGCAGATAAGAGGCGATTGTAATGAACTATTGGTGGAGAGAAAGGCAGTGGCTGTCTTCAGTAGGATCATGTGACCTGCTATGGCACTCAAGACCATGACAATAATGTTACTAGTGGTCATTAAAAGAAAAGAAAAGAAAAAAAATGTAAAAAGAAAAAAAAATCATTCATTTTATCATTGCACTATGTCCCTCATTGCTCAGTCCATATTACTTCTCCTCAAATGAACATTATCATCATGAAAAAGTATTTTGTTGTAGTAAACCTACAAAATGAAAACACCAGAGGTGGATTACAGGTGCAACTGTTATATTGTTCAGATAGAGCAGTTTAAAAAAATAATAATAATAATTTTTAAAAAAAAGAACTTTTAACCCTTTGAAAATGAATCCATCCCTGTAGGTTATCATATTGTTAGATTATCTAAACTTTTCATTTTTTATTAATTAAAGTTCACACTAGTGCATACCAATAAATTAGAGCATTCAAAGAGAAACACAATCCATTTTTGACAATAATGTGAAGTGAATTAATTTGTTGCCAGAAGTTTTAAGTAACAGTGCATCGCTACAATACAACTATAATTCCAGTAAACAAAACAAACCTACTTACCCTTTGATGACATCTGGCATCCTACACAAAAGAAATGTCAAAAAGCCCCAAGACTTCTGGATTCAATCACACAAGAAATGCTGAATTCTCAAGTGGTGTCGTGCAAGTTTGACTTTTGAACTTTTGGCGAACTTCAAACACTGTTGGTTGGGGGTGCTGTAAGGGAGATAAAAGTGAGTGTATTGTATATATTTTAGCTATCAGCTTTTTTTCCCATAGTTATCATGACGTTACAATGCTTGGCCACCTCCTCAGCTGTGTGGCTCGGCTGTGGCCACTTAAAGCGTCTCTCTGAAACCTGGAATGAAGCTCAGCTGTTCTAGTAGGCTTTTCCTGACATTTTTCTAGTACCATCTTACAGCACAAACCATGGTCTACAGAGAGCTTCCACAGCATCAGAGGGATGCCATTGTTCAAAGGTAGCAGTCAGCAGGAGTATTTCCAAGGCATTAACTCTACCATTAATCACCAAGTAGATCAAATGTTTTGGCTTTTGGGTGGGGGGGGGGGGGTTTCAATTGAGTCATACAGGTTATTGGTCACATTAATGATGGAAAACATTTTGAAAATATTTATCTTGGTCTCATTTTTTTATTTCACAAAAATGCATTTAACGGCAATGGGCCAGATCTCGAATGGCACCAGCAAACATAATTTTGTTGTGAAGGTTTATGTGATATAACCTGTTATTTTCATTGGGCGTTACATCTGTGCTGACCCCATTCCCTTGCGATAGCTGCAGCTGGTCCGCAATTAGTTGCACAACCCCACACACTGCACATCTCAGATGAATTTTTCCGTGACGTACGGCCGCGTCGCTCAGTGTGTGTTTGGTTTAAGTGGTGCACCACAGGGAACGTGTTTCAGCCCCTTGCAATTGCTGGATGCCTGTCATAAGTGGTGTAGGTTGGGAAGCCATGTATTTCCACTAGTGGGTGCACTAATGCAGTGATATTTGTTTCTGATTGTCTTGATCTATGTTGACTTGGCCGCTGTCAGTCTTCTGTGGAGATTCCCCAGCGGTAGTCTGTTCTAACACCTCTGACTCCTCATTTCACGCTTCATTTAGCATCCCTCTCCCCTCCTAAAACACCCGCTGTGTGTATGCGTGTGTATTTGAGGTCGTTGCTTCCCCTCCACTCAGTGTTACTACCAAACAAAATCATAAACTCTTGCTTATATAAGCTAAATGAGAGACCATCTTCTATCTCAAAAGGCTTAGTGTTGTTCTGCAAGGACAATGATACCGTTGTCCCTACACTGACACAGACAAACTTGTTTTACTTGCAAAGCCAATGCAATTACCCCTCTAATGCAGAGAGCATTATACATCATATTAGAATGTCTACTTGTTGTTATTGGAGATACAGCAGCTCATAAAGCCTCCACATTATCAATATAAACATTCGCTACGGTCACACAATGGATTTTACTGCAAGGCTTTTTCATTTTCACAGTGCAAACCAACTTATTTTTGCAATATATTGATAGAAACACAAGTTGGGATAAAATGTTATTGATGAAACAAGCTGGGGGGGACTAATAGATTCATCACTTATATGAGTTTGTTCTCCTAATCTGAGACTGGAATTGACATTTATAGCTACATCAAATACCAAACTGGCTGGCTGAGTTGGTGGTAAAATATCAGGTGGTACACACACACACACACACACACACCTGAGAGCACATAAATCCACTCTTGACATGTAATAGCTTTTAAGCACAGACGTTGAGTTGCATCTGCAGCAGCAGCAGCTATCATTACACACACACACGCACACACACACACACACACCAGAAAAGTAGGTAAGTATGAATAGATGGTGTCCCTGGGAGAAGGTCGCTGGGTCCCATCTCCTACTAACACTCTCACTGCCCAATGGCAGATAGATAGATAGATAGATAGATAGATAGATAGATAGATAGATAGATAGATAGATAGATAGATAGATAGATAGATAGATGGATGGATGGATGGATGGATGGATGGATGGATGGATGGATGGATGGATAGATGGATAGATAGATAGATAGATAGATAGATAGATAGATAGATAGATAGATAGATAGATAGATAGATAGATAGATAGATAGATAGATAGATAGATAGATAGATAGTGTGAAAACTGAGTGAAAACACAATTGAATCTTTATGGGCGCTGGCTTTATGGAGGATGGGGGTATTGTTCAATTCACCAGTGGTGGCAAGTGTGATTCAATTGCAGTCTGGACACAATGGAGAACAGTCTCTGGAAGTTTCTTTTTTTTTAAATCAGCGTTAGAGGGGTCGTAAAAAGTCACCAAGTTGCTGTTCTCGGCATTTGCGTGAGACGAATTGCCCCCCCCCCCCCCCCCCCCAGACCAGATGATTTGAACTCAAGTGTAAATAGTGGATATTAGGTGTGCTGTAATTCTTTATCCTCTGTGTATTTTGGTGGAAGAATGTCAGTGGCCTTTTATTAAGACAACTGGAAACTGTTTTAAACTGTTAAACAATTACATAATACGTCTTCTTTGATTATGACACCCTTATATAAGTGGTTCCCCCCAAAGTAATGCCTCTCCAACAATGTCAGTAGAATTGCTAAAGCATTCCAACTCATCTAAAATTGGCAAAGCACACATTATCACACACATTATCTATTCTTTTCTAACACATTCTTCCCATAGAAAAGAATGTAAATTAGGATTTCATGTTATTACATGAAATGTTATTATACTGCATTAATATTTGTAAATATTTTATTTGGACCCATTTGTGGGTGTTTTTCTTGCTTAGTTGTTGTTGTTTTTTTATTTTGTTTTTTAGTGCTATCGACTAGATGTGCCCTGAATAAAGTTTTGGATTAATTGATTTATTCATTGAAATAATGGGATCCCGTGTCAAACTGTGGTCATCACAACATCTTTAACTGTGCAGGCAATGTTTTAAGTCAAATGTCCTCAACAGTCATAGAAGTGTATAAAATCATCAAACCACTGTTAATATTAACGCATGAAAACAAAGATAGGGGGGAGACGGACAGATAGGAAGGGACAGACTGAGAGACGTGCTATCAATCAAAAGCCCAAAGCAGAGTGTTAATCCCTAAGCCAGCAGCAATGAGAGAGAGAAAGCGAAAGAGAGCGAGAGAGAGAGAGAGAGAGAAAGAGAGAGGGAAGAAGGAGAGAGGAGATAGGAGAGGACAGCGCAGGAAAATGAAGCGAAGGACAGACAGAGGAGACACATTTGGTGTGGCCGTGCGGTTGAAGGACAATCGTTGTCTATCAACATGAAGAATTACTTTTCTTGCCTGCCCGTATGCAACACATGTGTATGCGCATATACGCACACACACACACACACACACACGTACACAGGGAACAACACTTATTGGATCTTCAGTGGGATTAGCAGGGGTTTATCCCTTCAAGTGTAATGATATGTGAATGACTTGATTACAGCTATCTGATGACACTTTGCTGTTTGACCTCCAAAGCCCAACAATAACAACTGGTCACCTGTCACATTGACTTTACATCTTGATTGGATCTACAAATGCTCATCAGTCGCTCATTTTGAAAAGAATATGCACTCACCAGCACAATATCTATTTCGGTCCATTTTACCCTTTAACTACCCGTTCAAGCGCATGAAGAAAGCAAATAATCCCTTTTAAGGACCATAGAGTCATTTACCAGTACAACAGTTTCGTAGACTACGTTTTTAGAGGAATGATTTAACATTAATAACACTTTTCATTCATGCGGAACCCAAATAAAGGTGTGGTGTTGACCCTACACAAATGAGAGGAAGATAGAAATAGTCACAGTGGTAGTATTGCAGAAGATAAAAATATGTTTCGCAATATGTCCGTGCGTTGAACAAAAAAGCAATTAAATAATACAAAACCTTTAAAAAATACAGTGAATGCGATGTTGCTTCAGGTAATTATGCTACTAATAAGCAACATATGCTCAGATAGGCACTCCCCAGTGCAATAAATAAGGGTTACAAAAACATACGGGATAAAAGGAGCAGAGGTGCACATCAAATTCAGGCCAAAAAGTGGGGGGCATGCGCCCCCAGTGCCCCCCTGGTTCTGCCGTCTCTGGGAGAAACTCAATGTGGGTCCGGTTATGATGTAAATTAGCTCCACTGTTACGTAACAGTGAGGCGGGCGTGCAAAACGGCCAAAAGATTGCCATGGTTGTTGGATGGGCAGGCAACTCTTTGTACACAAACACTTAAAAAGTCAATTTAGCATAATAATCTATGATGGATCGCGGCAAGGCTGAGCGAAGATACCTTAACTGGAGCTATAATTAGGAATAATATGTTCAGCTTCACGTGAGAGTGGCCTGCTGTGTGCTGCACAAAGCGTGAGAAAAGCCCCCCCCCCTTACACTGTGTCAGCATTAGACAGCATCTTCTCCCTCATTAGGCACTATAACAGTGACAAGAAAAGAGGAAGGGCCCAATGAGCACCCGAATGGCGCTCGTTTGTATCATGTGCCTCCCAAGACACGTGTTCTGTACAATACAGTGTCCTCGATAAAAGCATGATAAGACACATGATGCTAGTCTTAGTACATTTGTCATCAGCCTTTTTTGGAACAATATAAACGTGAACATGAGCACCTGATTTTGTCACTAGTACTGATTGATTTTTTTGACATATATCTATGCTAATATTATCATTATACTATGGACCAGCATCCATACCTCCAGTCATGCAAAAAAAAAAAGAATATCAGGCCAGTCTTGTTTCTTCAGTTTCTTGTTCATTTTAATGCCTGGTACAACTAAAGGTACATTTGTTTGGATGAATATAAGGATGAGGACAAAACTAGTTCATAACACTTTAATTTGAGCTGATATGTAGCCTTTTTCTATGGTTTTCTTGGTAGCAACCAAAATCACTGGGGATAGAATTATGCTTAAGTATGTCAAATAGGACGTCTTGTGGATTCAGCTGCATTTATTTTTTTGTCACTTTCATTGTATTATTCCATAGGTACCAGGCATTTAAAAAAAAAAAAGAAAGAAAGAAAACAAATTGAAGAAAACAAATGGTCTCATATTTTTTTTGCCAAGACCGTAGAAGCAGAATAAACAAACGGGTCTCTAGTACACTCCGGTGGTAATAAAGTGTAATTGCAAGACTGACTTTCTTTAAGTACTTGGCAAAATCTTATGTGCAATTCAAGCCTGCGGCCTGTGTATTTTGCATCCAAATCCTTGCTGCATTTGCATCTTTGCACATTCACAGCTGCAAATAAGTATCATACATGCCAAAAACATGCATGCATGTTGGGTTAAAATTGGTGTGAATGTCAGTGTAAATGTTTTCTTTGTCTCCAGCTTGCCTGGGACCCAAGCACAATAGAAAATGGTGAGATGGATGTTAATTGTTGCAGTTGTTGAGAACTGCACTATGACACACTGAGAGCTATTTTTCACATTCAACCCTTCTGTATTGTAGGTTAATAAACAAAATAAATGAAGTCAAAACACTATCATCAGGTGTCAGCATGATGTAGTGCAGTTGTACACCATTACATACTTCAACCACAATTATAATTCATCTACTATAATCTGTTGGCTGCAAACCCCTTGCACAGCAGCACTAAAATGTGTACGCACATACACAGATGCACTATTGGGTGGCATGCTGTGTTGGCACAACTTGTCCTGCCCCTCATTAATCACTGCATTGAGGTTTTGATGTCACAGCAGGAAAGAAAGTGCTGCTCTAACATGAACAGATGTCCTAGAGTGCCACCATCAGCTTCACTTTCGGGCCCACAGCAGCCAGGCAGTGACCACTGCTACTGACGACAACACCCAATACTTTTTTTTTTTTAATTAATATTTTTATTTTTTTTGGTCCTGTTAGGTCAAGAAGAAAGTAGGATCTGTATCCCTTTAATGCCGGAACTGTTTTACTGTGTCACAGTGGAGTTTTTAAGCTGCCACTGTGGTTTCTTAGTATTATAATGGATATTTATTGAAAATTTGAGTTGACCAGTCGAACAGAACAATGTTTCTAGAGGGGAGTGAGAAAAGAAGACAACACAAGACAAAGCACTAACTGTAAACAAGATGAGGAAAGAGGAAAGTAAATCATTATACAACCCCAATTCCAATGAAGTTGGGACGTTGTGTCAAACATAAATAAAAACAGAATACAATGATTTGCAAATCATGTACAACCTATATTGAATTGAATACACTACAAAGACAAGATATTTAATGTTCAAACTGATAAACTTTATTGTTTTTAGCAAATAACCATGAATTTAGAATTTTATGGTTGCAACACGTTCCAAAAAAGCTGGGACAGGGTCATGTTTACCACTGTGTTACAGCACCTTTTCTTTTAACAGCATTCAATAAACGTTTGGGAACTGAGAACACTAATTGTTGAAGCTTTGTAGGTGGAATTCTTTCCCATTCTTGCTTGATGTATAGCTTCAGCTGTTCAACAGTCCGGGGTCTCCATTGTCGTATTTTATGCTTCATAATGCGCCACACATTTTCAATGGGAGACAGGTCTGGACTGCAGGCAGGCCGGTCACATACCCGCGTTCTTTAACTTCGAAGCCATGCTGTTGTAACACATGCAGAATGTGGTTTGGCATTGTCTTGCTCAAATAAGCAGGGGCGTCCATGAAAAAGACGTTCCTTGGATGGCAGCATATGTTTCTCCAAAACCTGTATGTACCTTTCAGCATTAATGGTGCCTTCACATGTGTAAGTTACTAAGCACTAACACAGCCCCATACCATCACAGATGCTGGCTTTTGAACTTTGCGTCCATAACAGTCCGGATGGTTCTTTTCCTCTTTGACCCGGTGGACACGACGTCCACAATTTCCAAAACAATTTGAAATGTGGACTCGTTGGGCCACAGAACACTTTTCATCAGTCCATCTTAGATGAGCTCGGGCCCAGAGAAGACGGCGGCGTTTCTGGGTGTTGTTGATAAATGGCTTTTGCTTTTTATAGTGGAGTTTCAAGTTGCACTTACGGATGTAGCGCCGAATTGTATTTACTGACATTGTTTTTCTGAAGTGTTCCTGAGCCCATGTGGTGATATCCTTGACACATCGATGTTGGTTTTTGATGCAGTGCCGCCTGAGGGATCGAAGGTCACAGGCATTCAATGTTGGTTTTCGGCCTTGCCGCTTACATGCAGTTATTTCTCCAGATTCTCTGGAACTTTTGATATTATGGACCGTAGATGATGAAATCCCTAAATTCCTTGCAACTGTACGTTGAGGAACATTGTCCTAAAACTGTTCGACTATTTTCTCACGCACATGTTCACAAAGAGGTGAACCTCGCCTCATCTTGTGAATGACTGAGCAATTCAGGGAAGCTCCTTTTATACCCAATCATGGCACGCACCTGTTCCCAATTAGCCTGTTCACCTGTGGGATGTTCCAAAAAGGTGTTTGATGAGCATTCCTCAACTTTCCCAGTCTTTTTGCCACCTGTCCCTGCTTTTTTTGTAACGTGTTGCAGCAGTAAAATTCTAAGTTAATGATTATTTGCTAAAAATAACGTTTATCAGTTTGAACATTAAATATCTTGTATTTGTGGTGTATTCAATTAACTATAGGTTGAACATGATTTGCAAATCATTGTATTCTGTTTTTATTTATGTTTAACACAAAGTACCAGCTTCATTTGAATTGGTTTTTTTTATCTAGAACAATGACACATTCGATATGAGTGTTGTATGGGGCAGTTGTGCTACACCCTGTGAGGGAAGCACAGGACAAGATAAGACAGGACAGGAAGCATGCAGGACAAGGGTAGTGAAGCCAGCTGTACAACTGAAGTGTGGTGGGAGTGCCTATGTAAATTATAAACGTCTATCGGACGAGAGTGTGAAGGAGGGGATACCCAAGCAATTCCCATATTCATGTTATTTGTCGCACTAAGCGAGTGGCCCCACACACAGCATGGTCTTCCTCCTCCTCCGGAAAAAAAATGTTTTCACCCAGTACCTGAAGCTCAAATGGGGGGCCCATAAGCAGTAAAATGCTGGTTTTCAGTCTATGATATAAAATTGGGTTGTCAGTGACTTAAAGAAATAAAAGACAGCTGTTGCTTCAACACAAGTGGCTTACTCGTTGATTTAGGATTCATTTCAGACAACAGCAATCCACTCTAAATCCCTCAATACACAAATGTATCTGTATGAAGACTTGTTTTAGATGTACTGTACATTTTACACACCTAAAAACCCGTGAGACTACAGCCTAATGTAAGAATTAGCATTTGGTGAGTTTTTCCCCCCCCCCATGAATAATAACTTTTATTAGGCTCCGAGTGTAGTAATAATAGTAACAAGGGAATGTTGATTTAGCAAATCAACAGGTTATAATTTGACCTCATTTGTCAAATTAATCAAATCAGCATAGAACAATGTTTGGAAACAATACAACCCATCAGCCATGTGGGAATAGTAAAATTCAAAAATGACTTTTTGGCTATAAAGAGGCTGAGGGCTTTATTTGCATAACATGCATGGATGTGAACTCCGTGAAACGTGTACAAATCACAGCAGGGGTTTAATTACACTTCCATGTTTTCATAGAAAACATTCATATTTAAACCAATTTCAGCCCGTTGAACTGATCCACCAGTGGGCACATTGCATTGCATTGCAACAAACTTAACCACAATGATTAAGCCCCCTTACACCAGGTAAACACAGGAAACTTTGCTAAAAAGAAAGAAAGAAAAAGATAAAACACTTCCTTCCTTTATCACGTCACTGTTCAAAGGTTTTCCAGCCGGCTTGCAATTTCCAAAGCTGTCCAATTTGTACTTGGGACTTGGCTATCAAGGTACGATGCAGGTTGCCTTCCGCAGGGCCAGGTAGCCTGTCACAACATCAGTGGGGAGGAGGCGGATGTAGGAGAACTCCTCTGTGGATGTGAAGCGTAGTTTGGTCTGCGGGTCTGTGTAGTTTGCCTGAGGAAAAAAGGCCAAACAACAATAAGTCACAGTTTGAAGATTTCAGAATGGTGATGGTTCCTCAATAAGTCCTGAAATTACTCACAGGGAGTCCAGAGATGTCTGAGTATTTTTTGGATGGTTTCAGAGAGGGGGGAGCATCAATGTTGTAGTCTGTGGTTACAAAAGGTAAAGAATTGGATGACTACATTATTTGTCAATGAACATAATCTTTTAGTTAATTCACTGTTTTTGTTTTTTTTTTTATTGTATTGATTGTGTGGAATTGTTGATTGTCCTGCAAAGGCATTGTTGATTCGGTCTCAGCTAGTTTGCAGTCAAACATGTCAGCTACGGTAGTGCTTACATAGAATTTAATGTAAGATTGTTCCAGAAATAAAAATACAGATGTGAAAAAAAAAACACTTTCCTCAATATTGTCTGCCATCTAGATGATACTGTATGTGTACCATAAAAGTTATTAAAACAAATGTATTCTCTAGGTTCCCCAGTGGGAGATACAGTACAGTATTATTATTATTATTATTATTACTATAACAAAATGTGGTTAATGTGAATTTACTATGAATACCACTTCAGTAAAATGAATTACATTCAGAATCCACAAGTGTCAGTTAAATATAAAAGATTAATTTACAGTTTGGGTCGTCGAGCTTCCAGGGTAAAGTCCGTTCCAAAACCAGAATTTGTTTGAGATTCTTCCAGGTTCTGTTCTTTTTGCCTGCTGCTGCTCCGCCGATCCCAGAGTGCTGGCAATTTGGTGAGAAAACATTGACATTTAAAGTTGACGTCACAAACTCATACCGGTGTTAAATAACAAAATGGCCCTCACTCACCATAAATGAGGGGTCTTTGAACGGCGGTGGCTTGGAAATGCATTCTGTGCTGGTGCTGATGCTTGTTATCGGAGTGCTCTCCACCAGTCCAACCGCCTTCATCTCAGTGACAACTTCTACCGTTGACATCTGATTGGAACACAATCAATGTTTGAAATAACTATGATTTAAGGAGACTGTAACCAGACCAGCTAGAGCTGTGCATTTTATCGACTGTATTTATTTGAATTTAGTCGTCAGGTCAATTTGAAGAATTTGTTTTAAGGACCTCTGCGGTTCGAAGCATGTGGCTGTTGACATGCACTGCTTGCACTAACAGAAAAAAACAGAAAGTTATTGTTGCCAAATTACCAATTTGGTCCCTATATTAAGCGACTTTTCCAACCACTCTGGACACTATCTTTCAAAAAAGCGAGTTAGCAGGTTTAATTCCCACTAAGAAGACAGTATGAGCGGAACCATCGAGGGATTTACCAGCCTGAGATATTCCTTCCGGGTACAAGCCATTTCAGCCGCGTGGGGATACTCTATGGTAAACACGGATGATAACACTTTTAGCCAACTGTGAATGATGCTCTGCGAAATGGCCGATGAACTCTGCTCAGGTGGGGACGGAGGCATTAGAAACTTTTGACCTGACCTAAGTGCTTCCAAGCCTCCAATATTTTTCGCTGACGTCGCCTTGCCTTACCAGTACAACTCTGCGTGAAAAAAAGACAGCGAGAGAGCTGGAAATCGACGTGCACCTGCTGAGCAGTTTGACAGCTCATTTTATGCTCCATTGTTGAACATTAAAAATGTTGATTTACTAAGGACCAGCTTCTTTCAATGGTTCCGACTAAAGAGACAATTTTCCAACAGCTGTATTTTTTTGGCTATCTGTAAAGAAAAAAATATATATATATATTTTATATATGATTCATAATGTTTCTAAGTAGGGTGGGAAAAAAAATATTTTAATAACAGATTAATCTGTCAATTATTTTTAGATTAATCGATGAATCGGATTAAAAACAACTTTTTCACTTCCATCCCTTCATTCAAAAACAGGCCATTATTGCAAATTGACAGTGTTGCAAATGGACAAACATAAATTGATTATGATTCAGTACCTGGTTTGGTGCACAACATGTCAGAAGAATGCTGATGATTGTTTTCCAAAGCAGAAGCAGATGTTTGCAAATGTCTTATTTTGATTAAACACCAAGACATTTAGCCTGTTTTCATGGAGGGCTACACACATCTGATAATATTTACTGTTGAGAGGCTGAAATTCCGAGGATTTGGGCAATTTTAAGCTAAACAAGGTCTCTAAACATATAATCGATTGTTGAAATAGCTGTCGATTACTTGGATAATTGATCAATTGTTGATTAATTATTGCACCTCTATTTGTAAGTTTGTGAAAATTAATGTTCGGGGGGAAATTCAATGTTTGTTTGGTATCAGGAGGAATAAAGCAAATCCCAAAAAGCCAAACTTGTTTTGAATAATGTCATTGTATTTTGCTTTTTAAATAAGCAAAGTCGATTGAAATCGCATTTTTGTAAGGAAAAAAAACGTTATTTTATTTTCCCCCGAAGACCCTATTGCCCAGCCCTATCTGAAACCCAAAGTTGCAACACACAATCAAGTCTTGATTCTTTACAAGTGAATATGGGAGGTTTGCTATTTAAATAGTTGTGGAATATGTTGTACTGTGTATAGTCAGATGGTATAAACAAACATGGCGACAGCAGCAGAGTCGAGTACCTGTGTATTTGTTTTCTTTAGATAATGAAAACTAAAACAAACAAGGTGACAGAACGTTATGTTGCACCCTGGAAGTGAGAGTTACTTTGTTTCTACCTGATTTTGTGTAAGTTGTGTCATCGTTAGCGGAGCTTTCTTCTTCTTGGTGCCCCCGCTGGGCGTTTGAGCGGCAAACCCCGCCGGACAACCAGTAACACCGGGACGTTTCTTCCCTCGCAGAGCAGCGGAGCCGGCGGCCGCCGACTGGCTCTTTATCGTAATAGGGAGCAGAGATGCCATGTGTTGCTATACAGTGCGGCGTTCGATTAGCATTAGCCGCTCAACCAACAGCCGGACGAGCAGGCGTCACCCGGATGTTGATTTATTTAACTTCCTGTGACGCGACACTGAAGGTAATTTAGGTAATTTATGAGATTTTATTATTATTATTAAAGTGCTTCAATCCACTTTAATAATAATAATAATAAGTATTTTAAATGAAAAAAGGGTTGTTTGTGAACGTGTACGTGTAATAGTGGTTCGCACGACTGCGTCACAGAGTTCTGAGATTCAAATACTGCACTGGCCATCTATTTTCAAATGAAGGGAGTAAAACAAATATCTGAAAAAAAAATCTATATAAGTACGGTAATAAACTAGTTGTACTTCATTACTGAGAATACATCATCATATGGCGCAAGAAGGCACACCCGCCATGCTTACGTTTTTTTATTTGAATGTTTTACATGTTTGAATGTTCATTTTTAGCCTAAATGTCCTGTGATTGGCCTGCGATCTCTGTGTACCTCTGAGTATCTTTCCTAAATTTACACCTGCATACCTGTTTAATATTGTAACTATTTTAGCAATCGAACATATAATAGCATAAAGGCATAAATGTTGCTCACCATATCAGAGACAGAAGCCTTTGACAACCTTGATGATAAATGTTGCCATACCCAAAATAAAAACTAAACATTTTCCAGTTTGGATAAAGAGCAGGCAGTTACGTCAAGTACTAAGTGAACTACAACATGTACAACAACAGTATTCTCATCATTTATAAGACAGTACAAATCAACAGTAAAAATCCGTTTGGCTGATTCTAAAGGAATTCTTAACTACAGTATTTTTTAAATATTATATGTTATGTAGATTTAACCAAAGATGCAGCAGATTTCCAACTGGCATTTTCAGGGGAAATGCAATCATTACAATATGCAGCAGCATTTTGTACATGCAACTATTTGTCATCTTTGCTCTGCGACTGCAACCGCAATACTCAGACAATGTTAATAACTGAGGTCTTCTGAGCAGTCTTGTAAGCTTGCTGACTAGCCATTTATCTCACATTTACACTAATTGTAAGCAGGGCAAGTGGGTGTGGTACAGCATGCTGGTGACTTTGGCCTGTAAAAGATTGGACAAGACATGTCGATCTTGCTCATTATTAAGCTTATAGGTAAGCTTTGAAAATAAACTTAAACAAGCCATACCTGTCAGGACAGCTTTGAAGGATTTGATTGGCTCCAGTAATGTGCTGATTGGTTCGAGTAGAGCTATTCAAACAAACACCTCCGACGGGAAAGCGCTTTTAGCGTATCCATAAGTCTGCACTAGAGAAAAGATCTGTCAGGATTCTAACTCCGTACTACAATGAAGCACCACATCTAAATTCAACACAGCATCCCTTAAGAGAGACCTTGATTAATGGAGGGCTACCGTTGTCATTTGTGTGACATATTCTGCATATGAGTGGGTATACAGAACAACAGGCCGGAGTAACGTTCGCTTTTACGTCTAAAATTGCATGGGGAATGCTGATTCAAAGGCACATTTTTATAAAACCTCTCATTCATTTTTTAACGTGCTGCTGTCCTCTGTGTGAATAATACATGACATGTAGTTGGGTCCAGTTGAAAAACAAATGCTAAGTTTAACTTTGACATGATACGACAGAGTTTCCTAATGCAAATGTCACCTACACAAAATAATACCAGTAGGAAAAGAGGATCATGTTAGGATCAGTTAAAACAATCCCTTCCATTTCACCACAGCATATTCAACTTGGCAGTCCTAACTCACTGGATGCCAGACTGAGCTTTTCCTGTCAAACTGCTGAAGCCTTTTCTTGTCCTTTACAAAAGAAAAAAGCCATAAAAACAGAGCCACAACATTCAGCTTGAGTTTGACACGCCATACGGCGCATGCTCTTATTGATGTCATTTTGAAAGCACATTATGAAAAAGGGTTAGTGGCTTTTTCATGCTCCAGTGACTCAGGAGGCAAACATGTAAGCCAGAGCCTAAAGCTACTTATTGATCTGTGTGTTGACAGGTGCTGGATATGTGTCAATGTTTATAATGGGAATGGGACACGTGTGTCTGAGCATGGAGGCAGATAGCCTTTTATGAAATGTCAAGAGACTTTTAAATCTCTACCGCCCACCTCTATATGTAGTAGGAGGCCTATTTCGATGTTTGCTCATCCATAATCATATACCCTTTTGAAAACATGCTTAATCATAGTTTCAATTGTATTACATGCACTGTACAGGTACAGTTAAGGTGTTACAAAAGACATCATTTGGATTGAATACCGTGCGTCTCCGTGAGTCCCAAACTTTTTCATGTTCTGAAGCCCAAGAAAACTTTTACGGTAATATGTTTTCCACTGCTTACCTCAATCGAAAGCTAGAAAATTGGAACAAAACAGACTACACGCTACAATCAAGGTTGACAAATGTCAAATTAGTATTTCCATTAAATTTGAGTCTTGGGGCTACAGGCGGAAGCAATTTTGGAAAACCTTGATAAAGGAGGAGGTCAATTAATACTTTCGTTTTTAATAATCATTGTATTCTACAACCCCAATTCAAATGAAGTTGGGACGTTGTGTTAAACATAAATAAAAACAGGATACAATGATTTTCTAATCATGTTCAACCTATATTTAATTGAATACACTACAAAGACAAGATATTTAATGTTCAAACTGATAAACTTTATTGTTTTTAGCAAATAATCATTAACTTAGAATTTTATGGCTGCATCATGTTCCATAAAAGCTGGGACAGGGTCATGTTTACCACTGTGGTACATCACCTTTTCTTTTAACAACATTCAATAAACGTTTGGGAACTGAGGACACAAATTGTTGGAGCTTTGTAGGTGGAATTCTTTCTCATTCTTGCTTGATGTACAGCTTCAGCTGTTCAACAGTCCGGGGTCTCCGTTGTCGTATTTAATGGTTCATAATGCGCCACACATTTTCAATGGGAGACAGGTCTGGACTGGAGACAGGCCAGTCAAGTACCCGCACTCTTTTACTACGAAGCCACACTGTTTTAACATGCAGAATGTGGTTTGGCATTGTCTTGCTGAAATATGCAAAGGCGTCCATTAAAAAGACATTGCTTGGATGGCAGCATGTGTTTCTCCAAAACCTGTATGTGCCTTTGAGCATTAATGGTGCCTTCACAGATGTGTAAGTTACCCATGCCATTGGCACTAACACAACCCCATACCATCACAGATGCTGGCTGTTGAACTTTGCGTTCACAACAGTCCGGATGGTTCTTTTCCTCTTTGGCCACAAGGACACGACGGCCACAATTTCCAAAAACAATTTGAAATGTGGACTCATTGGACCACAGAACACTTTCCCACTTTGCATCAGTCCATCTTAGATGAGCTCAGGCCCACAGAAGCCGGAGGCGTTTCTGGGTGTTGTTGATAAATGGCTTTTGCTTTGCATAGTAGGGTTTCAAGTTGCACTTACGGATGTAGCGCCGAACTGTATTTACTGACCTTGGTTTTCTGAAGTGTTCCTGAGCCCATGTGGTGATATCTTTTACACATTGATGCCGTTTTTTGATGCAGTGCCGCCTGAGGGAGGTCACTGGCATTCAATGTTGGTTTACTGCCTTGATGACCGTAGATGAGGAAATCCCTAAATTCCTTGCAATTGTACGTTGAGGAACATTGTCCTTAAACTGTTCGACTATTTTCTCACGCACTTGTTCACAAAGAGGTGAACCTCGCCCCATCTTAGCTTGTGAATGACTGAACAATTCAGGGAGGCTCCTTTTATACCCAATCATGGCACCCACCTGTTCCCAATTATCCTGTTCACCTGTGGGGTGTTCCAAACAGGTGTTTGATGAGTATTCCTCAACTTTCTCAGTCTTTTTTCCACCTGTCCCAGATTTTTTGGAACATGTTGCAGCCATATAATTCAAAGTTAATGATTATTTGCTAAAAACAATACAGTTTTACCAGTTTGAACATGAAATAAACATGCATGGTAGGTTAATTGAAGACTCTAAATTGCCCGTAGGTGTGAATGTGAGTGTGAATGGTTGTTAGTTTATATGTGCCCTGGCAACCAGTTCAGGGTGTACCCCACCTCCTGCCCGATGATAGCCGGGATAGGCTCCAGCACTCCCGTGACCCTTGTGAGGATAAGTGGCTCAGAAAATGGATGGATGGACAACATCCCAACTTCATTGGAATTGGGGTTGTACTAAAGACACTGATAATTGGATACGTTACAGTATTGCCAGTGCAACAAATGATGACCTTTTGCACAGTGTTATCTATATATATTTAAGGATCAAATCACTCATGAAAGCTTCAATTCTCTCACACTTTGTTTTTGTCATAAAATTAACCGTCGAAAAATCAACAGCATTTTTTTTTTTTTTGTACATTATACTTGCTACAGTTAAAAGACTGGGGATAGATTTTATCCCTCTGAATATGGACGACACCTTGGTCTTTGCTGAAGAAAATGACCCCCGTGGTGGAGGCAGCCAGCTATAAGAAACAGTCTAAGCAGTCACAAGTGCGGCTTTTGCACAGGTAATAAAGTGGGGTGACAAAAAGGCTGCGCCTGGAGCTAAGACATTTTAAATACTCCCCAGGCGGGAAGAACTGCTCGCCATAAACACTCCCTTCTTGGTGGTGGTAAAGCACAGCCAATTTCCCTCTTACATCTCTTTTACCGCGGCACGGTGTACGACTGGTTAGAGCGTCTGACTCACAGTTCTGAGGACCGGGGTTCAATCCCCGGCCCCGCCTGTGTGGAGTTTGCATGTTCTCCCCGTGCCTGTGTGGGTTTTCTCCGGGCACTCCGGTTTCCTCCCACATCTCAAAAACATATATATATGTGCCCTACGATTGGCTGGCAACCAGTTCAGGGTGTACCCCGCCTCCTGCCCGATGATAGCTGGGATAGGTTCCAGCACGCCCGCGACCCTAGTGAAGAGAAGCGGCTCAGAAAATGGATGGATGGATGGATGGATGGATGGATCTCTTTTACCATGCTTTTCTCCTTGATAACACATTTTTTTTTAGCCTTAGTAGCTGCCTAGTAAACCTTTAGCACAAGCTGAGGTTTGCAACTTGTTAGACTATAGCTGCCTGTATCTGTCATTCATAAGTTTATGATAAAATTGCAGTTATTAAAAGTGTGCCTCCCCTGGGGGGCGCCAGAGGACTTTATGGGTGGTGCAGAAGCTTGAGAAAAATAAAGAAAAACATGGTTTCTATCTGCTCAAATAACAGCTATGTTAGAATCTGAGGTGATCAGAAAATGCTACAAAGTGCAAATACTGAGCAGATGTTGAGACAGTGATGCAAAAAACAGCTAATTTATTTTGGTGTCAAACTCAAACCCATGGTGTTAAAAAAATGTCAATCATCAGTGAAATTTCAGCAATTTAATGTATTGAATTGTTGAGGTGTAGGAATACATTTACATCTTGGTGTTGAGCAGGTAAAAAGTTACAAAAAAAAGTTACAAAAAAAAGTTACAACTTACAATGCCACACCAGCGCTTTCAAGATACAGCACTTTAAGGATTTGATTTCATTGGATTCATTTGGATTTATACAATCAGGTATCTTATAAAGACTAATGAAGGCATCATGAAAAAAAAGTTCTTCATAACTTCTATTTGTGCTGGCAAGTCAATGTTGCAAAAATAGTGAAGAGGAAAGACGGCTGGGCAAGCTTTACGTGAGTGTCTTTGTTTGTTAAACACATAATTTGCCCTGGGAGTATTTTTTCAAAGAGAGGGGAGGGGTTGCATTAGGCATAAGTAAATGTACTCAGTTAACATACTGTAAGTATATACTCTGCTTGCCACTCGAAGAAGACATATTGGTGTTGTACTAGCTCAGTGAAGGCTATTTACGGTAGGAAGATAATATCTTTTAAGAATGTTAAGCCTGTGTCCTCTACCTTTCTCTACCTTAGGAATGTTTAAACAAATTTCCTGTTTTGTGCACCAGAAGCTTGTAAACATGCTGCACTTTGCACTTTAGGCAGTCCCTCCGTGTTGTGATGTGTTGCGCTTTTAGAAATTTTCGCACCACAACTCATAGAATCGGCTCGTGCCGAAAATCAAACAATACCCCGGAAATGAAAAATATTTTTTTCTGTATCGGCCCAGTTCATCATGGGATATATTAGATTTTTTAGTGACCATCATTGTTCACTACTTTTCAAGATGCGTTGTGGGATACATTGAGAGCACTACATTGGGGATAACCAACTGTGGAATAAAAAGTCTACACACCCCTTTTCAAATAAGTGTTTGTGATTAAGAAACATGAAACCAATATAAATAATTTTAAAACATTTCCCACCAATAATGTGACCTGTAACCTGTATAACTCAAAAATTATATATATATTTTTAGAGAGAAGTAAAAATAAACAACTGAGATAAAGTGGTTGCACAAGTGTGCACACTTTCTTATGGGGGATGTGGCTGTGTCCAGAATTAACCAAGCATATTGAAATTCATGTTTAATGGGAGTCGATATAGACATGTCACCATTTATAGTGCTTCTGATTAACCCCAAATAAGGTTTGGATGCTCAAGCAGGCTTTTCCTGACATTTTTATTTTGCTTTCTGGCAGAGGCTTGAAGGTTTTGTGCTAACACTGACTGCTACGATATGGAACTGTTCATAATTCTGTCCACCGTGAACAAGATCCCAAACTAGACCCAAAGTGCCACCACCATGCTTATACTGCCACCACCATGCTTCACTATATGGTATTCTTTTTGGTGATTAGCAGTGTTGTGTTTGTGGCAAACATAACTTTTGGAATCATGACCAAAAAGTGAAATCTTTGTTTTCATCTGACCATAACACATTTTCCCACACTTCTTTGTAAGATAAGGGTTTTATCTTGCCACTATATCATTTAGCCCAGACGTATGAAGAAGATTGTTGCCACACATACTAAACAGGCAGTATTTGTCAGAAATTCCTGCAGCTCCTTCAAGGTTGTTGTTGTCCTGACCAGTTTTCTTCTTGTCTTTTCATCAATTTTGGAGGGACGTCTAGTTCTTATGTCACTGTTGTGCAATATTTTCTCCACTTGAAGAGGACTGTCGTCACTGTGTACCATTGTGTAATTGACGCCGTGGAAATTCTTTTGCACCCTTCTCCTGACTGATACCTATGAAAGGTGGTTCTTAACCTAACGATAGGACCCCAGGGGTTCGGCGAGTCAGTCTCAGGGATTCAGGGGAGGTTAAGAAGACACACACACTGTGTCTGTGTGTTTGTGTGTGTCCATTCCTTGACAAATTGTCATATAAACCGCGCTCTCAGCCTTTTGGTGCCACCAAATTGTGTAAAGCCTTTGAGATACTATTATTTGCTACAACATATCTTTGTGAGCCGTTCTTTTTCAGGATGGTAGACATAAAACCGAAGAAAGGAACACACTTTGTTGCGAAAATTATATGAGTCTAATTTCCCAAGGTGAAGTCGAGCATTCCTCAACTTATATCTGTAAGGCAACAGCAAAAGTTACATTGTTTGCAGTATATATCCATTGAGTTATGTTTTTGATTTATTTATTTATTTAGTCTGAAAAAATTCACCATTTGTTGGATTTGTTTTTTGACGACTGATTTTGTGTGCAACTGATGTATGGTTAATTCTGTGCACTGATATAAAAGGTACACTGTGCACTGATATAAAAAGTACTTTTTTCATTAAAAAAAAAAATCCAATTTATTTTTCCAATTACAAAGGATTCTGTGAATGAACATGACAATTTCTGGGTTCAGTTCCTCAACAAGGTGAAGAACCACTACCGTTGAAAAATGTGTTCCCTGTGATGCTGTGGAAGCTCTCTGTGGACTATGGCTTGTCAATGTGACTACACAAATGTCAGAAAAAGCCTACTAGACCAGCCAAACTTTGTTTGGGGTTCATCAGAGGCACTTTAAATGGTGGAAGGTGTGTTTTGACACCCATTCAACTTGAGTTTGAATTGTGATCGGTTGATTCTGAACACAGCCCACATCCCACACAAGAGGGTTTTCACACTTGTGCAACCACATTATCTTTTTATTTACTTATCTTAGTTTATTTACTTCCCCTCTCACAAAGGGTTCATCTATTTGTTAATGATATAGATAATGGAACACAGTGAAGACAGTCGTCATCAAGTGACAATTTTTTGTTCTCGCAATGGAATTGAATAAATTATAGTTCACATTAATGGTTGAAAAGGTTTTGAACAGGGGGGGTGTAAACTTTTCTGAATGTTCACTACACAAACTCAGTATAGGAGGACACTATGTAGTGGATAGGGAGTAATTCTGAACACAGCGTTTCTATGTCCACGAGGTTTTTCCGTTGGGCACTTGTCAAGTTAAATTGAAGTACAGTTATACTACTACTGTGTAATTTATTTAAAATCACAGGGGGGGGGGACACACATAGACTTTTGTGCCTCTAGGTTTTCCTTACGCTGTGCTTTTATAAGCATTTGTTTTGGTCTAATAGACTACGCACTTTATGGGAGTCATGAAATCCAGTTACATCTGAGTGTGTGTGTAGATCGCGTTTATGTCTTTTTAGAACCCAATTAAGGGTTCGGCTGTGTAATTTCTTCCGGGGTGAGGCAGTGAAGGGAGGGATGAGCAACGAAGCTGGCTGTCTGCATTCGCTCCGCACATCAGCAGCAGCAGCAGCAGCCAAATCCTTCCTTTCCTTCCCTCCCTCCCTCACGAGGACTCGGCCAGCCAGAGGCTGCACGCCCCCCACCCCCCACCCAAACCGCCGCCAGGGACCGACCTCAGTCAGCCGCTCACTCCTCTCCGACAGAGCGACCATCCGTATTTGCCCGTCTCCCCTCATGGATGTCCCACCTCGTAACGACCTTAGACGACGGATGGCGGCGGTGTAGATGTGTCTGGCGGCACACGCCTTTACGTTAAGCTTCTTCTGTTTTTTTTTTTTTTTTTTTGTTAGTTTGTTTTCCCCACGCGCTAACCGGTTGGTGTTCGCCCGCAGAGAGGAGGAGCAGCAGCAGCAGCGCTTGTCCTGCGCTAAGCCCGAGAAGCTAACTGAGCTAGCGAGCTAACTTTAGCCCCAACACTTGGTACCTGGTCGGGGGAGTTTTGTGGTTTCCAAGCTAACCTGCGGCGGACTTGGGCTGCCCCGTCACTCTTTTAAATTAAGGTAAGCGGGCTATATTCTTCGTACATTAGCGACCTCGCTGCTCTTCTTGCCATATTAAACTAGCGCCGGCGAAAGTGATATGTTCGTAGCCGAGGACGGCTGCTATGGCAGCGGGCTTCTTGTTGACAGAAGCGGACTGGTTAACGGAGGGAGGATGCCACTCAGCCTTAAAACGCAGATTGTCACTTTTCCTTGACTTTTACTTAGCTTTCAATTGCCGTGACACTAATCGATGCTAGTCAGACTTGCTTCAAGAAATAATGCCAGTTTTGCTCTTAAGTACTTTGTTACAGAACAAATTGCTTGCACATTATACCAAAACCAGATGCAGACTTGTGAAGGGACATTTTTATAATAGACTATCATTGCGCCAACAGGGACTGTTTTGTAATATACCCTATATCTTCACTCTTATTAACCTGTATTAATGAGTTTTGTGTGTACCATGAACTGGGTCTGTATCACTATCTTAACTGAGGTCGGATGATTCAACTCAGTTTATTACCCTCTTAAACTACCTTTCATTAAACAGCCACTTGGCGATCTTTATACTGAGTTGCACAATGTGTCAGTTGCAAAGAGGGAATGCATTAACAGCGCTGTTATCTTTTGTGGTGGGAAAATGGATTCTTCATAATCGCAAATGAAGATGACAATGATCCAGTTAAATTAACCTGTCATGCTCCTTAAAATGATAGAGGGGAGACTGTATTATCTATTACGTGTGTGTTTGTGCATAGTACAGACCACGACCTGGTGTCCTAGCTTTGCTTTCTGACAGTTTTGAGGTTGGTGGGTTCAAATCCTGGCTCTGGCCTTCCTGTGTGGAGTTTTCATGTTCTCCCCATGGTTTTGTGGGTTTTCTCCAGTTACTCCTGTTTCTTCCCACGTTTCAAAAACATGCATGTTAGTTTCGTAGAAGATTCTAAATTATCCTTAGTTGTGAATGTCAGCATAAATGGTTGTGTGTATGTGCTGTCCATGGTGTACCCTGCTTGTCACCCAAAGTCAGCTCAGATAGGGTTCAGCACACCCGTTATCCTACAGAGAATAAGCAGTATAGAAAATGGATGGATATCTGAGTAGCTACAAATACTAATAATCATTGTCTTAAGAAGTGAAAGTGGCATATTTTTCTAACCAGAGTTGTATTTATGTCATGATAATTCACCGCACCTCAAACTTGTGTTAAGGCATGACTGTCTAACATAAGGAGGAAATGATTCATGTTCCTCATTTCAAGGCCGTGGACTTGACATGATGCATTTCCTGTGCTGTGTGCGTGTTGACAGTGTGTTCTAGCCTCAGCACATTTGCCTGCTTGTGTGCGCTTTTTAGTTTCCTAAATCAGTGATTCCCCAACCAGGGTCTTGTGGCACACCGATCTGCCGTGGAAGATAAACGGGTGCTGTGTGAAATGATCCAATTTCACTTAATTGATCTGAAAAGTAGTCTCATTTGATTACATCTTTGTTCATCTATGCCAGCAACGTATAGTGACAGGCAAAAGAATACATGTTTTTTCCATTAGATGGCACAAGGTACAATAAACCTGTGTAGCCACTTGTTGCCATTCATACAACAGAATCAGTCATGGTTTCATGCGAGTATATCAGCTCTGTGTTCAATTAAATAAGCTCACGTTACACTGAAGAAGTTAATTTGTGAGTCAATTGAGACATGATCAACATTATTTCAGTATTCATACTTTGGTAGTCATATTTTTTTTGGGTGGTGAGCTGTGAGATTTTTCTAAAGTAAAATGGGTGCCTTGTATCAAGAAAGTTTGGGAAATATTTTCCTAAATGATTTATATAGAATGTTTTGCCAAAGTCTAGAATGAGAGCATATTAGCCATATATAGTGCATTAAACCACATCCCATAATTGTACGTGTCACTGTTGTTTTAGCTCACACACACACACACAAACACACACACACACACACACACACACACAATGTTGAATAGTTTGCGGCGCCTCCTATTTCTCCATAGACACCTGATAATAGTCGGATTCATAGGATATAATGGTACCTTTGAGGTCAAAGACAACCTGTTCCGTGATGTTGGTTGACCTCCGATTTGGTCTGCACAGGCAATGTCTTGACTAACACTGACCATTTGGAACTGTTATACAAGTGTAAAAATAAGCTAAACACTATATATTGAAAGGTAAAAACTATCTACAGTGGTACTTGGAACTTTGAGTTCCCTACTACGGTTTTTGGGAGTTATGAGCTGTTGCTTTGGTCAGTGCCCAAATTGTCCAACATTTAGAGCCATTTAAATATTAAAGCTCCTCTGTATGTTGTTGTTTATATTAATGGCCTATTGTGTAATGTTATTAGCCTGCCAGATACACATTTTAAAGCATACAAATGCATCCAAGATGTTTTACTAACCTTGTTTGTGAAAAGAGAGCGTCTTTTTCTCTTGTCTGTCAGTTAGTGGAGTGAAAAGTAATATCAATGTGTAAATCTGAGTCAACTTTTGTTTGTCATCCATGGCAATTTTGGTGAATTTATTGTTGCTACGAGCTTGTCAGGAACAATAGCTCCATTCTGGCACATGTCTCCGGAGGGAGTCAGCAGCATTCCCGGCACTCTGTGTGCCAGCGAGGCTTGCCTTAGGATTGGGTTTCCACAGCCACCTGGAGCTAGCATGCACAGGAATGCCATTGTTCCCAACTTTGGGACTGTAGCGGGATCACAGCTACTTGCACACACACACACACACACAAACAGACAAATTCAAGTACACACGCTTTGTTGCTACTGTTTATAAGCTTCAGCCTTGTTGAGGGTAAATAAAAGAAAGTAACAAGTGGCTAGAAATGAAACTTAAGCTGTTCGCTGTTTGATTCATTGTATGCAGTAAATTTGTGTTTACATTTATCAAGAAATGAAAGTCAAAAACAGTCCCACATTTATTAGTATTTCAATAGTTTTATTACATTTTTAGTGTATCGGTTAGCTAAACAGATTTGTTATTCCCTTGTTCTCAGCGGAGTTGAACTGGACTTATTTTTAGACATTTTGGTGAGTAAGCCACCTATGAATCAGTCTTGGAAAGCACCAGCAGAAAATATATATGAAAATATGATTCCTGCCAATTTCTTAGCGGGCCACTTCACTCCATTGTTGACAGACAATGTGTTTATCTCCTTGTTTGTGACATCATTAATTTGTGTGTGTGGCCGCTGCTGATAGGTGGGTTGGGCGTTGGGGGGTGCTCGGCACCACTCATGGGAAGTGGGGTAGGCAGAATAAGAATCACTGAGTATGCTTCTCCACTTGCATAGTGTGTTAACATTCTGCCAGTGCAGAATGAGGTAAAAATGTTTGCGACCTTGTTGCAACCTTGCTTGAAGATTAACGAGCAACATTAATCACTTTTATTTGTTTGTTTAGATGATTGGAAAGTGTGTGTCCAGAGCAAACTGAAGCAGATGATGTGATTAATACTGTCAATGTTATCATTGTTGGATCAGGAGTTCCACATTTGTCACTTTGTAATTAAAAAGGGGAATGGGAAGTTAGACATTATTACGCCTTTGGAACGTTTACACACAGTTCTCTAGCAAAAGAAGCGCTATGACATACCTATCAAATGAACACAATAGGGGTACACATATACAGTTGTACTTGATTTAACAGACTTCAGATTTAATGGGCAAAAATAGTGCCCAGTTGGAACTCAAAATAACCCCTCCCATGCACTAGCGAGGTCAGTTTGGATACACTTTCAAACTTTTAAAACATTTCAATGCTTTTTTGAAATATATATTTATTTACAATAATTTTTAACTGTATTGGAGTTTTTAGTGCTTCAATTTAATGGACAATTGGATTTAACAGATGACCCCTCCCCCTATTTGTCTGTAAAATCAAGGTTCAATTGTATAGTATATTTAAGCATCAAAACGTTGACCCAAACCACATAATTTAATCAAACCAAAGTACGCTAGCTTAATGCTCACATGTGAAACACCTTGGAATTTAACGGACATTAGTTGTAGATGTTACGGTGACTATAAGCCTTCAAACACCTGCTACTTTAACAGTAATGGAGGAAACAGTCAACCATGTAAATACAGTGTGTGTGTTTGTGTGTGTGTATATGTGTATGTGTGTGTGTATATATATATATATATATATATATATATACATACACACATATATACTTTCAAAAAGGTTGGTTAATATTACATCACTCCCTCTTGTGTGATATTGTTTGACTGTTTGCTTTTTTAACCATTAAACAATACCTAATAAACAACAATAATCAGTTTATAAATAGTGTGGGGAAACATTTTTTTTCAATAAATGTTAATAGAAAATAAATTATCAGATTATTTGATTAATCGATGGACTAATCGATAGAATAATTTATTCTAAAAGTATTCCATAGGCCTAGATAGGGTTCATTGTTGGGTCATCGAGGTAAGGAGGTTCAGTCATAAACACTTTTTAACTGCCATGTCCGGTTTTTTTTTTAAATGAGCTGTGAGAAGAGAACTGTGTTTGGATCCATGGGATTGCTCTGATGTTCTTGTAATTATGTACTAAAAAAAAAAAAAAGCAACCCTTAGCAGGGGTGTCAAACTCATTTGTGTTCGGGGCCACATTGTAGTTATGGTTTCTCTCAGAGGGTCGTTAATATTTTGAAATCATATAAATATTGAATCAACTCCTTATTACATAGACAACAAATTGATAGATTAATAGTTTGGAAATCGAAATTCAACTTTATAACTATTGTTTAAGTTACTGTATTGTAAAAAGAGGTTTGGTAACAAAAACATGGTTGGAAATATTTATTCCATATAACAATAAAAAAAAATTATACAGATTTTAGCGAGAATCATGGCAGTTCAAGCACATGATTTGCTTACGTGGGCCACATATGATGTGGCGGGCCAGATCTGGACCCCGGGCCTTGAGTTTGACACCTGTGCCTTATTATGATTACTAATTGGTAATATATCAACGGCGCCCGGCATGGATCCTTTATTATACCAATTCGGTGCATAGAAAAAATAATAGTCATCAGTGAATTGTAGTCGTGTCGTGACACTGGATGTTGCAGGCTCTTTAGCTAGATCAGATAGTAGGACCATAAGGGCTGAAGGAAACAGAAGGATGAGGGGGAGAGAGATAGCCATCAACAGCTTTGTGGTTTTTTTCCCCTCTTGAGTTTGGTCAGTGTGTGTTGTTGTGTGCGTGTATGTTTGTATCTGTTTGTGTGTGTTTGTTTTTGTGTGTGTACGTGTGTCGTCGTGTGTGTGTGTGTGTGTGTGTGGGAGTGGGGTGGTGGGGGGGGGGGGGGGTGCTGTGGTCATCCTCTGAGTCACGTCAGGGATAAGAGTTGCGTAGAAGTGGGTCAGCCAGTGCCACCAGGGAACATTTCCAACTCCCTCTTTGGCTTGAGCCCACTAAAGGCCAATGTAAACATTTACATCCTAGTTATTTATGCGCATAGACTGCTCACCACTACATGGTGTTTTATGTGTGTGTGTTGTGTTGTGTATGTGCTGGGATGCGTCGGTTCTTTCCTCATTGATTTACATTTGTGCTTAAATGTATTTTGAGACTTCACAGGAGGTGTTACAGAAAGCAACATTCTAAAGACATTGACGAACACAAGGTAAAGTTATGGTGCAATATATTTGGACTGTGTCAAGAGTGTCTCAGGAGGATGGACATAGTGTTTCTGCTTGCTAAATGATAAGGGAATTGGTTTCTGCTTCAAGTTTTATTGAGTTGCAGCCTCAATTTTTCAAATCTGATCCTGTCTCATTTAGTTTGCCTTCATGTTGCTATGTAAGATTGGAGTGACTTCATATGAATAAGGCAATCAGTAGATATGAAGACAAGCAGAGTATGACGTCCATAGACCAGACCGAGACGCTCTGTCTGACCCAGCCGTCCTCCCACCGAGCGGCCGGTTGCCGGTCCGCAGCCCAGTGGTTGGGGGGGACCCCCAGCCATAGACCACCCTTGACTGCAGGGTTTTCTGTTTCACTGCATCTGAAACAAATAGAAGCTACTTCTATTTACACATGTTTGTCTAGTCTGTATCTACAGCTTGGCCTTCAGTCAGTCTTCAGCTTGGTTAGGCGAATGGCTCAAAGTGCCCCTCTGTTTTTTTATTCGCAGTCACTTCCTCCTCGCTGTTGACTCTTTGGCCACTTTCTGTGAAAAGCTTTGACTCAAGCTGTATCAGATGAATGACAAGTAAATTTTTTCTCTTTGTGACTTCATACAGAGGAATACTCTCCTCACAGAGGATGACGCTGCAGGCAGCACATGGAACATTTAAAGAGTGTGAACTAACGTGGACTTCAGCTGTCTCACGAGGTCACACCCAGTAACCCTTTCCAGTTGCTTCCAGTTTCCTGCTTTGTGACAGTGTGTGGCGTTCAAGCGCATCTGTATGTTGCTCCCGAGATAGAAGCTGACAGGAAAATGGCAGAGTTTCCATAGCGACAGCCTTGCTCCTTTCCCATCCCCCCTTTTTACCCACCATTGTAGTATGTCGAATACATGCACTTTCTGCTGACTCTGGGACAAACTGCTGTGTGACGCACACTTTCACACAGATGTCTCCTTTTACTCTGAATGGTTGTATGCGCATTTTAATAGCACACATTGACACTGAGGTCACAATTTATTTTAATGGTTATTGGACATACCCTTTTATAACGTGTTTTTGCCTAAACTGTCCACATGCACTGAAGAAGTTGTGGTTCGGGTAGATTTAGTTGGAACTTATGGTGTTTAAGGCAAATATTCTTTTTCTCAGCAGACCAATCGTGAGTGAAGTTTAGAATGAAAGTACTCCATTGCAACATGGGCCAAAGAGTATCTTTTTTTTTAAAAATGTGACATTGAGGTTTGATAAAATTGCTCCCCACTCAATACAACAGCTATACTCATAAATTAACTTTGGTAACACCAGATGTTAATAGGACTATAACACAATAGGATCATTTATTACATGGGATTTAAAAAAAAACAAAAAAAAAAAAAACAAAACAGGGAACCATGTCTGCTAAATAATTGGAATGGAATTACTGTTGTACGATTTCTTGGCGGCTGTGACATATCGTTCCATTTTCAGACCAAAAATTATTTTGTGGCGAATTAATGCACGTTTTACTTTTTTTTTTTTTTAATTCCATGTCCAACTTCAAGCGTTTTCTGAACAAGCAGAACGTTGTAAGTTCTCAATTCTTCTCGTATCTTTTTCCGAATCGTCTTGCACAATTCAACATATTCAATTTTGTTGATAATGCTGCCCCTTTTCTTCATTTTACGTCGCTTTTTCATTAAGTCGAGTGTAGCTTTAGATATTCTGCATGTTGTCGTCTTTCTAGTTGATGGTGCTACTTTGTGTGCAGTTTCTGGCTTCGAGTGCTTTCTTTTCATTGGGAGGCGTTCCCAAATGGCTCTTTGAGTAGAAAAGGTTGCCGACCCCTGATTTATACTTACATTAGTATATTGATGTGGTGTATCTTTTAAGAAACAAGTGACTCATAATACAACCGAAGCGCTCACATAAATTCATTGCAGCTTGCCTCAGAATAGTGATTAATGGCCTCACCTCGTTACACACTGTAAATAACCAGACTTTTTTGCATTGTACAACCTGTCAAACAAAGTATTGTTTTAAAATAAGAGTGTATATAAATGACATGCTATAAATGTCAACAGTGAAAGTGATGTCACTATTAAAAAACGTAACAAAGTTTTAATAGCAAACTTACACACATAGAATTGTAAGGGTTGGCCAACGGCCGAAGAGTGGACCAAATTCAAACCAAAAGTTGTACAAGGGTGTGATACACAACAGAACTACTCATTCATCCATCCATCCATTTTCTACCGCTTATCTGAGGTCGGGTCGCGGGGTCAGTAGCTTTAGCAGGGACGCCCAGACTTCCCTCCCCCCAGCCACTTTATCCGGCTCTTCCGGGGGGATCCCGAGGCGTTCCCAGGCCAGCCGAGAGACGTAGTCTCTCCACCGTGTTCTGGGTCGTCCCCGGGGTCTCCTTCCGGTAGGACGTGCCCAGAACACCTCACTAGGGAGGCGTCTGGGAGGCATCCGAATCAGATGCCCCAGCCACCTCATCTGGCCCCTCTCAATGCGGAGGAGCAGCGGCTCTACTTTGAGATCCTCCCGGATGACCAAGATTCTCACCCTATCTCTAAGGGAGAGGCCGGATACCCTGCGGAGGAAACTCATTTCAGCCGCTTTCATCCGGGATGTCGTTCTTTCGGTCACGACCCACAGCTCGTAACAATAGGTGAGGGTAGGAACGACCGGTAAATTGAGAGCTTCGCTTTTCGGCTTAGCTCCTTCTTTACCACAACGTACCGATACAAAGTCCGCATCACTGCAGACGCTGCACCAATCCGTCTGTCGATCTCCTGTTCCATTCTTCCCTCACTTGTGAACAAAACCCCAAGATACTTGAATGCCTCCACTTGGGGCAAGATCTCATCCCTGACCTGGAGAGGGCAGAAGTACTCAAAGGAAGAAGATGAAAAACGGTCGTCACGAAAACTAAAACATGACTACAGAAAGCACACGTGAAACATTATACTAATGGATAACAAATAAACTACGATGACAAAGGGTCATCGCAAAAACTGAACATGCGAAGAGCAAAACAAACGGCGATGGACTGAGCCTCAGTGGAAAGAAGGTACGAAAGCGAGCGAGACAATTATCGACACAAGCTAGAAACGTAAAATACAAAATATCACAGAAGTACAAAGAAAAGTTCTTCTGGAAGGCATAATTTAAAGAAAACACAAAATAATAGGAGTACTTAAAGTGACCTCCGTTTTCAATGACATGTTTGGTATATATGATCTCTTTCAACTTGAATAACATAAGATACAACTTTCGATAATCACTTCACTTCCAGATTTATATATTTTTACAAAACGTAATTTCAAAATAGGCTGCCATTGTTTTTTCGTCGCAGTGCATTCTGGGTTGTAACGTCAAATGGGGATGTACCCGACGCCCGGAGTAGTTTTTAGCAGTTGCCACAGTAGCAGCCCCTGGCAGCGATGAACGTTGTTCAGCCATTTCAGTTCGAGCCAGAGTGCGATCAGGAAAATGAGGAGAGAGAGGAAGAAACAAGAAATGAGGATGAAGATGACAGGTGGGAAGAAACTCTAGCTGGTCATTTTTAGTGGTGTGCTGCTTGTCAATGCTTACTGAGAAAGAGAGTATTGGCGTGCTGCTTGCCAATGCCTACTGAGAAAGAGAGTTATCTGTTCAGTTTAATTTCTTCCGCTGCCAACGGTACTTGTTAAATTTGCCCGATGTTATAAATGGATTCAGTAATAACAGAGTAAAGTTATATGCAGACCAATTTTGCTATTTTTCAATGCTAACCCGCTGTAGTACGACAACAGACAGTCAATTGACAGGGAACATTTCTGAGACATGAAGACATTGACAAAAACAGTCACTGAGCAATAAAGGGTTGCTAGTTATCTGGTAATGCCAGTACAAATTATTAATTTTTTTTTGACAATTGTGCATATAGATGTCCTCTAGCACTTACAGCAGTTTGAATGACTAATATAGCAATAGTCCGGTGCAACGACCATTGTGCAAAGGGCGCAGAGACTTCAAGGAATGGGGCAGATGCTACTCTGGCATGAGTGGCCAGTATTGGTCAACAACAGATATGCAAATAGTGCAGTTATGCGAGACTACTACAGTGAGAGTAATATATAATTGGCCTGATAGAAATGTGACAATAAACTCAAGACAAAAAAATTGGCAGCGTGTTGCAATGGAATTGTAGGTTAGCTGTTTAAGAAGAAGAAGAAGAATCGCCTTTATTGTCATGAACATGCATGCATGCACACGGAATTTGTTCTCTGCATTTGACCCATCATAGTGACCACATACACATGTTAGTGGAACACACTGGAGCAGGGGGCAGCTGAAGCGCCCGGGGAGTATTTCGGGGTATCAGTGTCTTGCTCAAGGACACCATAGCCGTGAGTCCAGGGGATGCCAAAGTTGATTGCAAGAGGGAAGAAGCTGTTGGAATGTCTGCTAGTTCTAGTTTGCATTGATCGGTAGCGCCTGCCTGAGGGAAGGAGCTGGAAGAGCCGGTGACCGGGGTGTGGCTGGTCCGAGAGGATTTTGCATGCTCTTGTCTTAGTTCTGGCAGCGTGCAAGTACTCAAGGGTGGGTAGAGGGGTACCGACAATCTTTTCAGCAGTTTTGATTGTCCGTTGCAGTTGGAGTTTGTCCTTGTTTGTAGCAGCACCAAACCAGACTGTGATGGAAGAACAGAGGACTGATTCGATGACCGCAGTGTAGAACTGTTTTGGGAAAGCTATGAATGCTTACCTCCTTTTTTGCATTCCACCCTGATTGGAAATTGCATCCCAAAGCGGTGCAGTATGGCATTTTTAACTCTTTTCGCTGATGATAAATTGTTCGCAAGAGGCTAGCTTAGTTCCGCAGAGAGTAATTTTACAACAACCATTCTACGTCATCATTCCCAGAATTCTTTGCGCACGGTAAACATGGCGGCGACAGTGTCTCAAATTATGGTCTAAACAAAATCTTTTTTTTAACTTATAGGAATAATTTATAAATATATACCACTGTATTTCAGTAGTAGAGGTCAGTAGTTGTAAAATTAAATGTATTTGTCATTTCAATTGGAGTTTACTTTAATACAAAAATAAACCTTTATTCCTGGAGTTAAATCCTGCAGTAACGAAGCGAAGTGACAAGCAAGACTGCAAGAAAAACTACGTTCCAGCATCTTCCTTCCACTGGAGCTGCAAAAAAATATAGCCAATCAGGCTGATTGCATACAGGTGCAACTGGTTGATTGCAGGCAGGTGTGTCGAGAGGACTCCGCTCACCAATTAACCAGGCCAGACTGGGCAGAGAGAAAACACATTACCGACAGGCCAAAACACAGAACGTGACAAGAATAAAGCTAGACGTTTCTAGATGGTCCTCTCTGAGACTTGGGCGACAGGAGCTTTAGGACATGAAGCAAGGAAACAAAAGGCCTGAATCTCAAGACAGATGGGCCTCATTCACAAACAGAGCGCAGGCACAAATTTGTGCTGCGATTGTACGTACGAACGTTTGATGCTCAAATCTGTGATCATCAGTATGTTCTTACTCAAATTTTTTTTTTTTTTTTTTTTTACAAATTTACATATATAGAACCTCCTCAGACCACGCGTACACACAAATAATGATCAGCTTTTGAAAAAACACCACTCATCATTTACTCAAGATGCTAAGATGCATTTTGAAACTAAATTAATTTACAAAAACCGTAACGATGATTGAACCCAGGATTTTGCTAAAGTGTTGACTAAATTTCCAACTGTCAAATGGACATTTTTCTGCCACTCATATATTTACATCTCATCTTCAATTTATTTTTGTCTTCACTTGTTCATTGCACAATATTAATCATTTCAATCAAATAGGAGCAAATAAATCATTACCTGTACCGTAATTTCTCATGTATAGTGCGCACCGATGTATTTATAATACGCACCCCCAAAGTTGAACTCAAAATTCTGGAAAACCCTTCTACCTATGCACTCCATCTATCCATTTTCTGAGCCGCTTCTCCTCACTCGGGTCGCGGGCGTGCTGGAGCCTATCCCAGCTATCATCGGGCAGGAGGCGGGGTACACCCTGAACTGGTTGCCAGCCAATCGCAGGGCACACATAAACAAACAACCATTCGCACTCACATTCACACCTACGGGCAATTTAGATTTAGAGTTGTCAATTAACCTAGCATGCATGTTTTTGGGATGTGGGAGGAAATCGGAGTGCCGGGAGAAAACCCACGCAGGCACGGGGAGAACATGCAAACTCCACACATGCGGGGCTGGGGATTGAACCCTGGTCCTCAGAACTGTGAGGCAGATGCTCTAACCAGTCGTTCACCGTGCCGCCTACCTATGTACTGTGTAATGCAATTATACAATGCATGATTTTGCTTCTACCCATATGATCATATGGGTAGAATCATATCTGTATTTTATTAGCTTTTCAAATAATTATTCTGAAGTTAAGCACTTTATTTGAACACGTAATACTTTATTTTTATTTACTTGCTTTCATTTTGATATTCACATAACTATAAAGAAATTAATGATGGTTGTTGTTCAGTCATCAGTTGTATTTATAAAAAAAAAAAAAAAAAAAACTACTTCCCAAATTGTGACAAGGTATGTAAATTTATTACCACAACTGCACATATATGCAGTCATATGTATCCCTGTCATATTGGAATAAAAGTATAGCCTACACCTTTTTCATAACCTTTAGGTGGCGGTGGCATATTAGAATGAAAGTGTACACTTTTCTCATAACGTCTAGGTGGCGGTGGCATATTGGAATGAACATGTACAGCTTTTTCATAACCTCTACATGGCGGCATACATTTATAAAATGTGAAAGTCTTTTTTTCCATTTTCCCATATAACTATGTATAATGCGGACTATTGACTTTTGACAATTTTTTGGGGGGTAAAATGCGCATTATACACGAGAAATTACGGTAAGTGATGGATGAATGTCATCACGTTCACCCTCGTGCCGTTCACATATGCTAGAGATGGCTGAGTTTCCTATAGCAGCCAGTCAGTCATCCTGTGGAGTCAGGTGGTCCTTGTCCTCTTTCTTCTTTTTTTCTCTGGTCGGATATATTTTTCTTTGTATCCACCTATCAAATATATCAAGCCACTTTTTCTTTATCTGAGCCACGGTGCGCACCTCAAGTGACACTGTATTTACAGAGTCTGTGAATAAGGCCCAGGTATCTTTTTATTTATTGTCATTGACTCTCCAGTGGAAACACTTCGAAAAAGTTGAGTTTTTCTTCTTTTCCTCCACCTCTAACAGGGCAATCTCAATTTCTGCTGTTGCAAAATTTCTATTTTGAATTTTTGGGGCTATCTCTCGCAACTGCAAACCTCATCGCTGATCTCATTTTGAGCATCACACGGAAAGAAATAGGGGCGTGGTTAATGCTGTTTGCAAAATGTGGGCACAAGCCCATCAATTACAATGATTTTTTATTCATTAACATAAGCAAGGTGGTGAGAAGAAAATTGGGTGGTGCGCACCTGTCATGAATCGACTGATTTCATACTTTTTTTTACATTTTAATGTATTTATTAGTCATTGAAGGCCAATGTATGAAGGATCATAGGTAAACATTGTTGAGTTTTACTTATGTTTTGAATTGTGATGTGTGCTCATCGTTCCCTCATTCATGTTTCAATCTTTGGATGTTAGCTTTGTAGCTAAGATCTTGGATCTTAGGGTTAGCGCCTACGGCAAGCGGAACAAGGTATCTTCTTTGTACTACTAGTTTTTACGGTGTTTGATGATTGCACGTGGTGTACCAATCTGCAAATAAAGTGAAGCACCCATCTGAAAAGATCTTGCCTGTTGATTGAGTTGAGGGGCAGCTACAGTTTGTTTTTGAATCAACGTGGCTGTTAAGGGGCAGCCATAGAGCAGAGCTCCAGCTTGGTAGCTTGTGAAGGCAGGGCCTTGGTCAAGGGCAATGGCAGGAGTGCCGCTTGAGGCTGAATTGAAACTCACTCGTCAGTAGCAGCGGGAGTACGTCTTGCAGTGTGGTGACACTTAACAAACACTGAGGCGCTGTGCTGCTTATCAGCACAGAAGCTAAATCTCAAAAAGCAGACAGAGTATTTATTGAGATTTAGCTCTCAACTCTCACTTTCAACCTGAAAGAGAATCCTGTTTGTAGCTGGGTGACAGCTTTAAAACGGTCTACTCACTTTCACCTTCGTTCCATATTTCCTCTGTCTCATTACTAAAAGACTCTCACTCAGTTTCCAAAGTTGACATTAATGTCCAGTAGAATGAAAAAGGCGCATTTATAAAGTAGATTCAATGTCATAAAAAGACAGGCAATCTGAGCTGAGTTTATTATTAGAAATTCATTGTTTTTGTCTTTGGACATTTTTACGGTACGTATACACTACATAGGCGACACGTTGGACGACTGGTTAGAGCGTCTGCCTCACAGTTCTGAGGACCTTGGTTCAATCCCCGGCCCCGCCTGTGTGGAGTTTGCATGTTCCCTCCGTGCCTGCGTGGGTTTTCTCCAGGCACTCCGGTTTCCGCCCACGTCCCAAAAACATGCATGCTAGGTTAATTGAAGTCTCTAAATTGCCCCGAGGTGTGAATGTGAGTGTGAATGGTTGTTTGTTTATGTTTGATTGTTTGATTGGCTGGCAAACAGTGTACCCCGCCTCCTGCCCGATGATAGCTGGGATAGGCTCCAGCACTCCTGCGACCCTTGTGAGGATAAGCGGCTCAGAAAATGGATGGATGGATGGATATACACTACATATACATCCATCCATCCATCCATCCATTTTCCATACCGCTTCTCCTCACTTTCATAAATCATTGGAGAATGCCTGCTGCGATACAGTGTCACCTTCAAAGCCAGAACCTTTGCTGCTTTTTCAACATTTTTGTTTAGTGAGGTCATAGAGAAAAAAAACCTGTATAGAAATGTGCTTTTATAAAACTACAATATTTGACCTCATACAACTAAAACCCTTTTTAATTAGATGTGCAAGGGGCAAGTATGTTCCCTCTCCCAGGCTGATTCTAATTAGGCTTTGTAAACCCAAACAAATACTTTCCATTGTGTAACTAGTCTCCTGCAAGGTGCACTTCTAAGGCTGTTTAGATCCTCGTGTCTTTTTTGTATCTTTAATCGGTTCCATTTACCCTAAACTTTTAAACAGTGTAATTCAGCAGGATTCTCACGTAGAGGAAATCAAGAAGGGGAAGGATGAGGGCAAAAGAAAGACCCCCGCTGGGGCAGCTGTGTCCACTAAGGCCAGACTTTCCTTGTCCAATATTCAGCTTTCTCTTATCTGCAAGCAGGCAGCTTCCCTGAGTGTGAGACTATGGACTCTTTGAGTGGAGCAGTTGTCCCAGTCACACTGATAGCTGTATCAACTGTTACTCCATGCTGATGGTTTACTGAGCAGCAGCAGCATTGTCATCGTGTGCGCGCACGTGTATGCATGTGTGTGTACGGAGTCCCCAAACTCTGCAGTTTCAGATGTGGTCAGTGCTTTGTCATAGCAACCGAACAGTGTTTGGTGTATTTTTGTGTGCAACAGCCCATAGGAGGACATCCTGATAAACGAGTAGAAAGGTTTGTGCACTTCATAGAAGAGGCATATGCATTCATTCAGGGAAGACATATTTCATGTCATCATATCTTATGCATAAATATTATGTCTGGCAATGGGAGGCAGCATGGTTACGTAGCCTAAACTGTCTGCATTGATGGTCGCTTACACTGCTGGGCCAGTTCAAGTGATCTGATCTATGAGACTGTACTGTAAAAAAAAGACACTCAATAGGTTATTAGTGGCTGCAAAATGCACAATCAATCATGGCCCAAAGATCTAAATATACGCTTGCAACTTCCCTTTCACAGCAGCACAACTCCAATACTCAATTTAAGCAGTTCCGTCATGAGGTCGATATCACCCCAACACACACTACTTAACCACTGATAAGCTTTAAAATGTGGCGTCTAAATGTTGCATTAACCAAACTCATACTAATTCAATGACAGCAAGTGAGATCCTGTATGAAGCATTGGCAAGACTTTCTATGCTCTGCATTTGAAGTTAATATTACACAACCCTGCAGTGACTCAGCACCCTCAACCAGCCGTTATCATGAAATGGGATCACAAATCAGATTGGCTTAACTCAGGATATAGTGGTATTTTTTGAGTGGAACGTTCCATAGGGCTGAAAGATATATCATTGTTGTATTGATATCTCAGTTCAGTTTTCTTTTGAAAGGGGACAATGCAATTTCATAAAACACATGAAGTACACATGGTTAAAAAAGCCAGAATTAGCCAGAAGGCTAGTTTTCATCTGTAGTCCCCTGGCCATGATGTAAAAAAGCAGTAGAATACATCTACAAGACAATATAATACAGGATACATAATCAAACTATACTATTAAGAGAGAATAAAACCATAATTTTTTTTATCAAAACAAAAAAACAACATAACATACTTGTCTTTTAGGGTTGGCAGCTATAGGTGTTAACTAGCCACATTTTCATTTTTTTTTGTGAAGGCCTTGTATGTTGTAAGCAGTTTAACCTCCTCACGTACTGAGTTCCACTCACCAGCGCTCCTCACTGACCAGGCTGACTTACTGAAAGTGCTCCTGCGCAGAGGAATGAGACAGTCACCTCTGACAGAGCCTCGAGTGACACGCTCAGAGCTGTTTCTATATCTAGATATGAACATTCAAGATATTAATATAGGGAGAGGTTGTGGTTGTGACACTTTACCTGCACTGACGTCTCAAAAACAAAAGAAAAAAAAACAACTCATACCGCTGATGGAAGGTTTTAGCATTTTTTAAACCGTGACTTTTTAAAACTGGCCCATGTCTACTATCGTAGATATAGTTTACAAATGCAGTAAGCCTCCGCTATTTGCAGGGATAGTGACGGCTGAATAGCGAACAGTCAGATCTAATTGATGCATTCCATTGAAATGTTTATAAATGCCCCTCGTTTATAGTTTAAACTGTACATACACCACAAGCTCTGATCCGAAACACTTCAATATAATTTTAAATTCATATCACAATATTTGATTTCTAAAACATGCAGCGAAGACCTGTCATAGCTTCCACTAACAACCCAGGCTAATGTTAGCTCTAGAGGTGTAACAATTGCTGGATTAATCGACGACTAATCTGTGATCAAATTAATTGACAACTGTTTTGCTAAACATTTTTGATAATCGATTAATCGTTTCGAGACCTTGTTTAACTTCACTCAATCAGGGCCAAAGACGTGTTAACGCATCTTTTTAGAATCCAAACGTTTAGTGCCAAAGACATGTTTTCACATCTTTTACGTTTTTTTGATGGGTAGGCGTGCGGTAGATTATAATGCTGCTCTACTGTTACTACTGCCTATTAGATGCCATAAAATGGCGGCATCTAATCTTCCCCTCATTTCAAGGTAGTTCCTTGGCACCAAGATGCCAGAGGATGGCGCCAAAGCAATATTTGTACATACATGGCTTTACCCTGAGCACAAAAACGCGAATATGCGAAGTCGCAAAAAGTGAAACGCGAATACGCGTTAAGTTTGAACCTCTGAAGTCAAATGCTCCTGAGGTTCACGCAGTTTGGTTAGGTTTTGGTTATATAATTAAACACATCATCTGGTCATCTGAGTCCATTTGTTCCAGCAGGCACTGTTCCACGATTGGCATTGTTGTTGCTTTGTTACTTGTTCCGGAGAGTAAAAACGGCTACCGAAATTGGCCATAAAATGCAGAGGAAACTCCACCCTGTGTTGTCCAAGCCAACACCAGTGTAGCGACACCCCCCAACTTGGAGGAGAACTGTAGCACATTTTCAAAACATCGTGCGTGGGTTGTACTCTAGCATCAAAGCAAACTGCGCACGGGATAGCCGCAGTGAAGTCAACGCGGTCGCCGCCCGTGCAAGTATAAAGAAGCCTTTACTCTGTGTCGTTGTTTTTCTCAAAAACAAGTCCACCTGTTCCGAATAAGGACCAGTCTTGACAAGGATTGGTACCCGAAGAAGAACATGAGGACAGACATTTCACAAACAACCTTGAAAAATATTTTGTTTCTTCAGTTCTACTGTGAAGACTTTGAAAATCATTAACTTTATTTTTTTCCCCTCCTGGTTTTGAAGTGTGTTTGCTTTCATGCTACGGTACATTTGAATCAATTGCAGTAAAAATGAAATACATCTGTTAATGGACAAAATTACCTCTAGTGTTGCCTTAGATTTAGTACACTGTACAAAGGAAGAGGTTAAAATAGTTGTTTATCTGACTTTCCTGCCAGCTCACGGAACAGCGACTAGAACATATGTTCTGCTGTTCTGCGTCACACTTTCGTCTCGGGGAATATTTCCAGCCTGACTGTTATCTCGCATTGCTTCATGGGCTCTGATACTGATTACAAAAAAAGGAAACCGAAATCTTTATCCCTTCTGCTTCTTCTCTCACAAGCTGTCTGCAGACAAGCACGGCTTGCTTTGCACATTTTAACGGGATGTCAAACAAGTTCATCATCAAGTTACTGGAGGGATTCACTGTGATGGGTGATGTAACATGCTCATGGCAACATTTGTCATTTTAAGCAGCGAGCATATTGTATGATGCAGCCACATACTGAAGCCAACACTAAAAATTGGAATGATAGGAACCAACTATTTTGTTTTCATCAGGTCTGTGTTGAAGATGTTTTGCAGACTTGGATCTTTTATTTTATTATGCATGTACAGTTTAAAAGTTTTTGTTATGGACCAGATGGAAAACCTTTGGGACAAAGGAAAAGTTGAAGTTTATTAATGTTACTGCAGTTTATGCAGCTAAAAATATCTTCCATTGCACTGAATTGCATGAAATGCTGCTTTGAATCACGAGGAAGTCTGTCCTGCATTGTAAATGTTGCCGGGAGCGTTGAGCACACAGCTTGGGCCATTGGAAACTCTTGATCCTACTAACACAACATGAACAGCATAGGCGGTATGGTAACATAAATAAATTATGAGTGAGCATTATCGTCGGCACTGACACTAGAGATGTCCAGGTTAGTCCATCAATATTATAGGCTGCTAAAATCAGTAAACTAGAGTCTTTGTGGTAATAACGGCTATTATATTCGTACAATATGTTGTTGATAAAAATGAGCTAAATACTGGAGTGCACTGTTAAAAAATATAAAAGTGAGACATGAATCTCTTATCGCTGATGCGCTGTCACAATGACTTACCATTGCATCTTGGCCCTAATGTGGATGGATATGATTTGAGTTTATGGATCTTTGATGTTCTGTGTTCTTCTGTATACCACAGACTGGTAGAGAGTGAACAAAGAGCGCCTCTGCTGGTGGCAATCACATGTATGCCATCTTGCCTCAATTGCTGCACTACAGAATTAATAAAAAATAAGTTCCACACAATCAGCATAGTTTTCAGTTTTCTGGTTAAGTACTTTATTTGAACATGTAATACTTTATTTACTTGCTCTTATTTTGAAATTCATAACCTTACTTTTATTAAGTAAATAAGAAAACACACAGTTGTGCTCATATGTTTGATTACCCAGGCAGAATTAGTAAGATGGGTACAATTCTTTAAAGAAAATATGAAGGGCTAGGCAAAACACTTAATTTTATTTTAATGGGATTCAAATTAAACTGTCAAGCATTTCAGAAAAGCATTATCATTAAACAAAACATAACAATAAAGAAATTAATGATGGTTGTTTTTCAGTCATATTTACAATAATAATAATAATAATAATAATTAATTTCACAAATTCTGCCAGGGTATGTAAACTTATGACCACAACTGTACATACAGGATATGCAGTCATACGTACCCCTGTCATATTGGAATGAAAGTGTAGGCTACACCTTTTTCATAACCTCTAGATGGCGGCATACATTTATAAAATGTGAAAGCTTTTTCATTTTGCCCTTATACCTATGTATAATGTGCACTGTTGACTTTTGACAATTGTTTTGGGGGAAAAAATTTGCATTATACACGAGAAATTACGGTACCTATCCCAACCAAGTTTGTGCATTTCATCCAGAACAGTTAGGCATACAAAAACAAAGTATTCCCTCATTTGACAGGGGCTAAAGAGAGACACGGAAAGATTGGAATTGGGCCAAATCTATTCAGTGCAAGAAGTCAGAGCACAGAGTCAGTAGTGGTCTAGTGGCCTGCTGCTCTTTGTCCTGTATTTTCTCCCCAATGTAAACAGGAAGCAGTTATCTTTCTCTCGGTAACATTTTCCCAATGCTTGTCATTTTAGGTCTCTCTTGGTCACTGTTTGTTCCTCTTCCTACCCTCGCCTCCCTCTGTGAGGACATACAATATGTCCAGAAAGTGACGGCTCCCCTCGTGCCTGACACATGGCCCCTTCATAGAAGCACAAGCCCTTTTCAACCAGAAAAAGTGAGACAAAGTGCCGCGTCGAAGAAGGGTGGACCGTCTCCTTCTTACCCATGTTTTCTTCACTCTATTCCTAGAATTCCTGTTTTTTCTCTCTGAGCTGCCCCTAGAACATTGTCAGAACTTTTCTTTTTGTTTCTAAAAACAAAATGGAAGGGTTGATTTTAATGCATGGCCATGGCTGGTTGGTATGAGCCATTTGTCAGTCACCGCTTGACTGTATAGCTCGACCCCTATTGACTCATCAGTAAGATTGTCTTGAAGTTCCACACTTTGATTGACCTTGAATGGGGCTATTAAGCTTCAGGAGCCCACCTGTAGCTTAAGAGGCATTGTAGAAAAAGAAGAAGAATCACCTTTATTGTCATGAACATGCATGCATGCACACGAAATCTGTTCTCTGCATTTTACCCATCACAGTGAACACACACACTTGTTAGTGGAACACACTGGAGCAGGGTGCAGCTGAAGCGCCCAGGGAGCATTTCGGGGTCTAGAACCTAGGTCCGCCACAGTGGCAGGTGATGATCTTAACCAGTGGGCCACGGCTGTACTGTCATAAACATACAATATCCCGTCAGCCGTAAACTGATGATTAGATTTTCTTTTATGTAGGCATGTCTGCCAGGACAGAGTTTGTTAGCCTGCCTCAGTCACTGGCCTTTTGGCTTTAATATATTACGTCGACGCTGAATGAATAGAAAGGGGTCTGTGTGGGAGAAGAATTTGTGTTCTTTTGGTGTACAGGGCTCTGATGGAAGGATGAAGCCACACAAACACACCCTCATCCTTTGATTTTCAGAAAGTCACAACGGGACGAAGAGAAATGAATGTCTTATAGTGATGGGGGCATTTTACCTGGATAAGGCAGTTCTGTTGCTGTCAGTGGCATAAAACTGTGTAGCTTTACTGTGTCAATGCACCATGGCATCAGCTGCACATCTACTAACATTCTGCACACAACCTGTGAGTTTTTCTGTGGAGTATTTTTCAGGTTAGATTGGATAAACATCACAGAAATATCCCCCCACCCCACTCCCAAATCCCAGATGCTTCGGCCTGCTTGGCAGCCAGCTTGAGCCAGATGGGCTGCTTAGGTTTCATTACACTGGTGGAAACCCTCTGCTCTGTCAATATGTTTTTGCATTAATGTCATATCATATTAACAGACTTTATGTGCCAAACCGCTAGGTGTAACTCTCTTTGTAGTTATTT